>NC_142507.1:32751500-33055500 GCF_057876585.1 Rhinolophus sinicus
CACTGGAATCCCATTGAGCAATAAAAAGGAATTATTGATACATGAAAAAAACTGAATGGATCTCAAGTATATTATAGTTAGCAAAAAAAAGGGCAAGTTCATAAGGTTCCATACTGCATGATTCCATTTATAGAACATTCTTGAAACTATAGAGATGGAAAACAGATTATTGGGGGCTGTGGGACAGGGCTTGGGGTAGCACAAGGGAGTTCCTTTGTGGTATGGGACAGTTATATATGCTGATTTTGGTGGTGGTTACATAGATAAATAAATGAATAAAACAGCACAGAACTAGACATACACTCACACACACAATAACACATGAATACATAATAAAAGTGATGAAAACTGTAAGATCTGTAAGTCTAGTTAACACTATTGTGCTAATATCAATTTTCTGGTTTTGATATTATACTAGTTATATAAGACATCACCATTAGGGGAAGCTGGGTTGAGGGGTACATGGAACTCTTTGTACTATTTCTGCAACGTCTTAGGATCTACAGTTATTTCAAAATAAAAAAAATGCTTAAAAAGGATGTATTCAAATGCTTTTTTAAAAGGCTCTCAAGTAGCAGAACAAGCTGTAGGCTGCAGAGATGGAAGAACTATTTCTGATTTAAATAGTTTTTAAATTAAATTTATTGCGGTGACAATAGTTAGTAAAATTACATCAAATACATGGTGATGGAAGAACTGACTCTGGGTAGTGAGCACACAAGGTGATATATAGATGATGTATTATATTATAGAAATGTACTTGGTTTTTTCCCCAACAGAATTACTCTCCATTTCATGTCTACCTGTTGTTTGTTGTTTCTTGACTCTATTTTTCTTGAAGCTAACTACATATTAAGCTTCTTGAGGACACTGGCTATATTTCATTCATCACTTTCAATGCCTGCTACAATGCAGATGCTACAAAAGTACTAGTTAAGTTTTTAATTGAGCAAGTTAGCTAATACTGGCAGAATCTGATGCACTTCTAAAGAGAACTGGAGTTATGCTACACTGACTAGCTCTGTGACTATGGTACTTAGACCTCTCTGAACTTTGAGCTCCCCATCTATAGAAAGGAGGCACATAGTACTATGTCAGAGGACTGTTAGGAGAATTAAATGAGTTAATATATGTAAAGTACCGAAATTGTACCTGACACATAGGAAACATTCAATAAATGTTATTTTTCTAAAAGATTTTAAAAATACGACTTTTAGGTGGATTCATTCACATGAACCAAAATGATAATAAAATGCTGAAGTGGCCATTTCCATTAACTTCCATTGGATTTCAATATTTCAATGAAAAGAAGTCTGTGGGGATTACGGAAAAGCCAAATGTGTCATCTTAACAGTACTTACATATTTAGCCTTAAAAAAAATGACTACCTTACCACTGCACTGGCATTTCAAGTTCCAGGTCCCATTAATTTCTTATAACATTAAAATATTCTGCGTAAAATTCTAATTAATAAAAGTATAGTTTAAATATTTCAACTTTATATACATTATGTGACTCTTATTCAATGGACTCACTAATGTGCACTCTTGTTAAAATGACCTTTTTCTCTTTTCTGACTGATCAACTCTTACCCATCTTTGCTTAAATGTTACCTCCACTCTGAACCTTACCCAACTCTGCACAGAGGATCTATCACATGTAATCACCCAGCTGTGGGCAAGATTGCTATCTACTGTGCTGACTTTTATATCTCTCAAACATACTATAAATCCTGTCACAGAGCAGGGTTCTAACAAATATCTGTGAATATATGAACTGTTGACTTCATGTAATACTCCCAGAGTGATTTTCACTTCCCACCATTAAGGCACTTGACGTACTGTGTTATAATTACTTTCCCATTTGTTGTCTCCACCAGAGTGTAAGCTCTTTGAATGCAGGGCCCATGTTTCACTCATGCTTGCACTGAGTTAACCAGCACAGTGACTGGAATATTCATTAAGGATATATATTGAGAGGCTACCAGGGCTCTGGCACTATGGCGTAAGTACAGTGAAAAAGGCAGTCACAGTTCTTACAGAATGAAAATAAACAAACATGTAGAAAGATGATTTTTTTTATTGGGATCAGTATTATGCAGAAACTAAAGCAGGGCAGTGTGAGGGGGATGAAGCTGAGCTGGACAAAGTGCCAGGAGTCAGGGCCGGTCTTTGTGAGGAGGTAACATCTGAGTTCAGAGCTAGTCCTGTTTAGATCAAGGTCAGAGTCCCAAGCACAGGGGTCAACAAGTACAAAGCCTCTGAGATATGAATCAGCTGGGTTTGTTTTAAAAAAAAAAAAAAGGGCAGTCCTGGCTCACACATAGTTAACTAGGGGAAGAAAGGAGAAAACGTCAGAGAAGCAAGTTGGGACGAGTGTGCAGGTCACGAAGAAGTTTGGACTTGATTCTAAGAGCACCGAAAGCCACTAGAGGATGTTAAGTGGGAAGTAACAGAACCTATTACATTTTTTAAAAACAAATTGGTTGTTAAGTGGTGAAAAAGTTGCAGAGCATCATGAACTTCTTCTACAGGCAGACAAGTTAGGAGACATGCACTGGGGGCTTGGATGGCAAGGTGGTAGAGAATATGGGCAGAAATGGGCAGATTGGGTGACAAATTCTGAAGACATGGTTGGCGGGACTTGCCTATTGAACATGTGAAATAGGGTGTGGGACAGAGGAATCAATGATGTCTACTGGACATCTGACTCAGGCAAATTTACCAAGCTGGGGAAGAGGAGGAAATATCTACTATTTTGAACCAAAAGAGACTGAGATGCCTATTAGATATCCAAGTGGAAAAGTAGCACCTAGCGGGCACTTGAGATAATACTTTTAATAGCTACCACTTCAGTGACAATAGATTCACCTACTAATCAAACACATAATATAGCATTCCAAGTTTGACTAACTCTATTCACTTGCTTCCAAGGTTACAGAGATAAACAAAAAATAATGAGACTGAAATGACCAGAGAGCTCAGTTCATGTGATGAAATATGCCATTTTTGGCTGCTTCTGCTGCGCCCTGACCCAGATTTTTAATAGAAAGGTGCTGAATTTTATGCCAGAAATTTTAGACAAATGCTGTCAAGTTAATTTAAATATTTGTTCCACTTCTCTAGGCCTTATAAACACTGAAGTGGTTCAGTGTCAAGAAAGCAGGGAGAAACGACTCACCAAATCACTTTTACTCAAAGATTGTTAAATGCCATATGTAAGGCTACGGAAAGCCAAATATTTTGATGCTTTTGGCAATTACACATATTTTAATCCACTTTTAAAAAAATTCATATTGATTGAGATGTAATTTACATACAGTAAAATTTATCTTTTAGTGTACACGTCTGAGTTTGAAAAATGCGTACAATTAAGTAACTACCACCATTGCCACAATCAAGATAGAGAACAGTTTCTTACTCAGAAAAGTTCCTTCAAGTCCTTTTGTAGTCAATTCTTTCCCCAATCCCTGACACTGGCAACCATTGATCTGATTTTGGTTACATTTTTTTTTTTTTTGGTTACTGGTCTCTCAGGAGATTACAATCTCTTTTTAAAAAACATTTTTATTAAAAATATACAACATACAATATTATATTAGTTTTAGGTATACACCATAGTTATTCAACATTTATATGCCCAAAGAAGTGATCACCATGGTAAGTCCAGCAACCACCTGACACTGTACCACACTATCACAATATTAACGACTGTATTCCCTATGCTGTACATTACATCCCCATGACTTACCTGTTTTATATCTGGAATTTTGGACCACTTATTTCCCTTCACCTTTCCCCTCTTTTTAAATTTTTAAATTACGATTGACATTCAATATTATTTCACATTAATTTCAGGTGTACAGCATAGTGGTTAGACATTTGTATAATTTAAGAAGTGATCTGCCTGACTAGTCTAGTACCCGCCTCTCACTATACAGAGTTATTACCATATTATTGACTATATTCCCTATGCTTTATATCCCCATGACGATGTCTTAACTACCAATTTGTACTTCTTAATCCCTTTTCCTTTTTCACCCTGCCCCCAGCCCTCTTCCCATCTATCACCATGATAAATCTAATAACCACCTGACACCATACATAGTTTTAACAATATTATTAACTATATTCCTTATGCTATACCCTACATCCCCATCACCACGTTGTAACAAACAATTTGTACTTCTTAATCCCTTCCCCTTTTTCACCCACTATCCCAATCCCCTCCCATTTGGCAACCATCAAAATGTTCTCTGTATCCGTTAAGTTTATTTCTGTTTTGTAGTTTGTTTATTTTGTTCTTTAGATTCCACATACAAGTGAAATCACATTGCATCTATTTTCTCTGTTTGACACTCCACTCAGCAGCACAATACCCTCCAGGGCCACCCATGCTGCTGCAGATGGCAAGAGCACTTTCCTTTCCATGGCCAAGTAATATTCGATTGCATATACGAGTATGTACCATCTTCTCTTCACGCATTCATACATTGATGGAACCCAGGCTGCCTCCACATCTTGGCCATTGTAAACAATGCACATGTCCCCTTGAAGTAGCATTTTGGGTTTCTTCGGATAAATACCCTGAAGTGGGATTACTGGGCCCTTCTTTGTCTCTTGTTATAACCTTTGTTTTAAAGTCTATTTTGTCTGGTATAAGTTTTCCTGCTCCAGCTTTTTTGTTTGTCTCCATTTTCACGAAATATCTTTTTTTCTATCTCTTTACTTTCAGTGTGTGTGTGTCTTTCAATCTGAAGTGAGTCTCTTGTAGGCAGCATATGTAAGGATTTTGTTTTCTTATCCATCCAGCCATCCTATGTCTATTGATTGGGGCATTTAATCCATTTACATTGAAAATAATCATTGATAGATCTGTAGTTATTGACATTTTATTCATACATTTTCTTCGTTGTCTCCTCCCCCTCCCTCTCTTCCTTCTTCTCCTTCAAGAAGTCTCTCTAGCATTCCTTGTAATACATATTTGGTATTACTTTAGCTTTTTCTTATCTAGGAAGTTCTTTATCTGTCCTTAAGATTTTAAATGATAGCCTTGCTGGATAGAGTACTCTTGGTTGTAGGTCCTTGCTTTTCATCACTTTGAATATTTCCTCCCACTTCCTTCTGTTCTGCAAAGTTTCTGTTGAGAAATCATCTGACAGTCTTATGGGAACTTCCTTATAAGTAACTAGTTGCCTTTCTCTTGCTGTTTTGAGGATTCTCTGTCTTTAACTCTTGCCATTTTAATTATAATGTGTCTTGGTGTGGGCCTGTTTAGGTTCATCTTGTTTGGGACTCTCTGTGCTTCCTGGGCTTGTATGTCATTTTCCTTCACCAGGTTAGGAAAGTTTTCAGTCATTATTTCTTCAAACAGGTTCTCAATTCCTTGCTCTCTCTCTTCTCCTACTGTTACCCCTATGATGAGAATGTTGTTACACTTGATGTCCCAGAGGTCTCTTAAGCTATCCTCATTTTTTTGGATTCTTTTTGCTGTTCTGATTGGATGTTTTCTGCTATTTTTGTGTTCCAATTCACTGATTTGAGCCTCTGTTTTATCTAGTCTGCTGGTTATTCCTTCTAGCGAATTCTTCATTTGTTATTGTACTGTTCACTTCTGATTGATTCTTTTTTATGGTTTCCATGTCCCTTTTCATTCTTGCTCTTTGTTGAAATTCTCAGTAAGTTCCTTGAGCATCCTTATCACCATTGTTTTAAACTCTGTATTTGGTAGGTTGTTTGCCTCCATTTCATTTAGTTGTTCTTCTGGAGTATTCTCCTGTTCTTTCATTTGGGATGTATTTCTTTGTTTCCCCATTTTGGCTGCCTCTCTGTGTTTGTTTCTATGTATTGATCTGCTATATCTCCTAGTATTGGCCAGATGGCCTTATGTTGTAGGTGCCCTGTGGGGCCCAGTGGCACAGTCTCCCTGGTCACTTGCGCTAGGTGCTCCAGGAGTGTCCCTTGTGTGCGTTGTATGTGCCCTTCTGTCATAGTTGAGCCTTGCTTGCTATTGACACATCAGTGGGTGAGACTTACCCTCAGGAGGACTGGCTGTGGGGTTTGGCCACATCCACAGCTTACAGGCTGCTATGTGGGGGTGGACCTTAGCAGGTCCACCTGCTAAGGGGTGGGATTCACCTTAGCAGGCTCTGGTGCCTGCCAAGACCACCCTTTGTGTGTGCTGCTTGTGGGGCTAATTGGGTGGTGCTCTGCTATGGTCTGAAGCCAACCTCCAAGTATGTTGGTTTTGGGCCTCTTGGGAGGGCTCTGGTGCAGGCCCAGGTCACCCACTGCTTGTGACCAGCCAGGGTCTACCTGGTAGGAGCTACAAAGTGATCCACCGTTGGTTGCTGCATGTGCAAAACCTGGAGGCACGTGGGAGAGGTCATGCTGTGAACCAAGGAAGGCTGCTACTAGTACTGGGCCTGGGTAGCTCCACAAAAAGCCAGAACCCTCCTTCCCCCCAAGGCCTGCTGCCACCTGCTGATTCCCATAAAGTTTAGCTGCTGAAAAAGCCTCATGTGGTATATGAGTTGGGTGAGACAGGGTCTCAGGGAGTCACCAAGGTAGAATGACGGCTCACCAGATTAATGTAGATTCTTGTTTGGTGTCAGTGCTGAGCCTGGAGCTACTCAGCACAAGTCTCAGAGTCCACAGAGACCAGCCACCAGCCACCTGGGGCCTGTGAACCCAATAGTTGTCCAAGAAAGTGTGCACTGTGGGTGGGGCTGGTTGCTCTACCAGGAAGTGTCTCCAGCTTTGGGTGAGTTGGGTGTGGCGGGGTCCCAAGCCACCAGGGTGGAGCTCACCAGTCCAATGCAGATTCAGATTTGTGTGGGGGGAGGGTTCAACATAGGAAAGACGGCCCCTGCCTGCTGGCTGCACAGGAGAAGGACTCCACACAGGGAGCCATAACACCATAGAGTCCTAAAGTCATCATACTCAACCTAGCTGTTGCCAGTGAAAGTGGCCATGCCTCTAGTGATTTGGTAAATGTAAACTTGAAGTTTCCAGCTTAAAATGTGAAGACCCCTTTTCTCCCTTTGATTTTGTCTCCTGAGTTTTAGAAATAAATAAACCTTTCAGGACAATAGTGATCCTTTAAGGAAACATCTGAATTCCACACACTACAAATGTGTTTGGAGACTGAGATAAATTTATTCTGTCAAAAATTTAAAAATAAATATAAGCAAAATTAATCTATGGTGACAGAAATCAGAAAGTGGTTGCTTGGGGCTAGAGGTTGATTGGGAAGGGGCAGGAGAACAACTTCTGGGGTCAAGGAAACATTCTTTATCTTGATAGAGATGTGATCAAACTATACACTTAAGATCTGTACATTTCACTGTGTATAAATTATTTCTTTTAAAATCAACCTAAGCTACTCATGTAGAAAACGCAGATTTCAAGATTCTCATCCAAGGGAGGGACTTGAATTGCAATCCAGCTGGTGAAAGGTAATGACCAAAATTATAGAGATCCTTCAAAATTACTGTAGCTAAGTGAATTTCTATTCATCTATTCATGAGAAAAATATCCACTGTGCCCAAACTCATGTACATGGAAAGCAAGTAAAGGATTTCCTTTCAGGCTATGCTGATTAATGGATTCTGCCTTAAATAGGAATGAGAGTATTATTTAAGAACTGTGCACACTACTGTGATAACATATCCACTGCTCTGCATTGTCTACTGAAGTGCATTTAGAATTTAATAATAGAACTTCCTCCTAAAGACCACAGAGAACTTAAGACCTTTATAGATAAGGAAGGTAGGGTTGCACACAGTGCACTAATTAAGTTTTCATATTTCTATTTTCCGTATTAGTTTCCTATAAAAACTTGAGTGTGTATGACCTTCTGCTCACTGCATACCATATTTGGTAACAGAGTCTTGACAAAAACAAGAAGAGTATTGAAAAGGAATGAAAAATTGGCTCTTGTCACGCTGACAAACACATGGTGTTGGCTCAGGAACCACAGGTGAATAGCAGCACAAATTAGTTGAAGATACTGCTCTGTTAGTGTCATGAGACCAGGAGGAGAAAGGGGCACATTTTGAGTTCAAGTTATAGCTAGAAAGGGAAGACAAATTTCTCCCCTCTTTCAGCAAAGTGCTTTTAAGTGATAAATGTTAGCATATGTTTAGTGAAAGGTCTAGTATTGTAACTGGCACACTTATAAATGGTAGCTGTCTAAGAAAACAACATGTCCAGTTACTAATGAACAGTCCATAGGAGTGATGGTCATACATACCAAATCAGGCTTCACTCGGTAAGTCAGGGGAAAGGAGAGCCACGAGGCGTACAAGGTAGTGAGCACTGTGGACGGCCAGGACTGCTGAACCTCACGGCTTCTGGGAATACGGTGGATATAATATTTGGGAAACTAGAAGGAAATAATAAAAATTCAAGTCAACTAGCCTGCTGATACCCAAGTTAAACATAGTAACAGTTAACACTGGTATGTATAATAGGAAATGCTTTCTTGATTATTTAAAATTTTCAATCTAGCTATTTTTAAACTAAGTTATAAAGTCTTTTTCATGTTTTATACAACAGACATTATTGGGTTATGACAGAAAAGTTCCAAAATATGATTCAAAATGTTAAAGTCAGCTTTGACAATAAGTTGGGGAAAATTTTCTATAAAATATGTTTTAGGCAAAGAGCTTAACATGTTGACCTACAGAGTCCTTACAAATCAATATGTAAGACCAATAACCTAGGACCAAGATGGGCAAAGAATATGCACTGATAGTCCTAAACAGAAGAAATACAAACAGCCAATAAACATAAGGAAAGATGGTTAACAATTAAATACAAAATAAAGCAATGAGTCATTTTTCACCTACCTGATTGACAAAGATTGCAGATACCCAGTGTTGTGGAGGGTGGAGGGAAACAGACATTTACATTCCCTGGGCAAATACATTCGTAGAACTTTTTGGGAGGGCAATCTGGAAAGATCTATCAGCATTTTAAGCGTGTCTACTTTGGATCCAGCGTTTTTGCTTCCAGAAATATAACCCCGGATTTACCCACATGCTATCCACTATACCACTGTTTGTATTTGTGGAAATTGAAAACAGCCTAAATATCCTCTAATAGGGAATGGAGAAGTTCATACAATAAAATACATGGAGATATATTAAAAGGAACCTAGATTTATATGAACATATGTGAAAGATGTGCCAAGGTACGTGGTTAAGTGAACATGCATGTTGCAGGACAGTGTGTCTAATAGGAGCCAATGTGTATTAACAAATCACACACCCGCATGTGTTTGTATACACATATGTATACATATTAGTATTTGCATGGAGAAGACTCTAGGACTATTTGCCACAAATTGTAAAGTGGGTGATATAATAGGATAGTTTCATTTTCTAGGTAACATATATCTATGTTTGAAATTTGAAACAAGCATGGATTATTACTTTCATAATCAGAGAAACCAATGTTCTTCCCTGAATCAAAGTTCCAGGTGTATTTGTTATCTTTTCCTGAATAACAGATTACCCCAACGCTTAGCAGCTTAAAACAACGAATACTTGTTTCGCCCAGTTTCTGGAGGCTAGGAATCCAGGAGTGGCTTAGCTGGGTTATTCTGGTATGGGGTTTCTCATGAAATTGAAATCAAGGTGTTGAATGGAGCTGCAGTCATCTGAAGGCTGGCCTGCAGCTGCAGGTGGCTCACTCACAAGGTTGGCAATTTAATGCTGGTTTCTGGCAGGATGCCTCACTTCTTTGCTACATGGACCTTTCCATAGGGCTACTTAAGCGTTCTCATTACACAGCAACTACCCTCCTCAAAAGCAAGTGATCCAAGAGGGGCAAGGCAGTAACTGCAATGTCTTTCATGACCTAACCTCAAAAGTCATACTTCGCCATTTCTTAAAAACCTTACTAGTTAAATAGGCCAATCCTATTTGATCTGGAAGGGACTCCATGAGGGCTTGAAGAGCAGGAGATAAGAATGACTGGGGGTTTCTTGGAGCCTGACTACCACACAGATGAGGTCAGAGAGCAAAGGATTGAAGATTTAATATATTCCCCTCCCCATCCCCACTTTGGCTTGGAGGAACAATATGATCCTTGAAAATAGAAAAGCTTTTCCTAAACTAGTGAATACACACAACTACTGGTCCTAAATTTTTCAGAATTTGGAAAAAGGCATGAAACTGTGTCTGAAAGCTTCTGTTATGCTCCAGGGGGGTATGCGTGTAGTTCTTATACACTCAGCACATGTGACCACTCTGCTTCACATATGATGATAAAGGTTATTTCCTCCTCCTTCTATGTTATAACAGTGGAGAAGGAGTGATCTGGGCTCAATATGGTATTCACTATTTTTATTTATTAATTATTTATTAAATCAATGTTGTTTTTCCTTCAGGATTAGGATTAAGGTACTAAATGTTGAACTAGAAAATAATACTGAATAGTTCTCAAACTATAAGACTATACAGGGAGCAGTAACAGAGCGAGGACAAATTGTAAGGACTTTTGTTTGAGGTTTGTGCTTGCCTAGTTTGTGGAGATTATTAATTGAAAAACATGTAATAGGCAAATAGTACAATAGAGCCAAAATTCCTTATCAAAAACCATGTGGGTCAGAAGTGTTTTGAATGGATAATATGGTACATATACCATATATTACATAATATCCTCTTTGAGTTTTGGGGAACCAACCAAACATATTAATATTTTTGCAGCAAAACATGATTATTCACACGAAGTGAGATAAAGACTATAAGCCTCACACCAGTTCAAATCAGATTGTGCTCGCAAAATAAACTTGTGACAAACTCGGAATTTTTTCTTTCAGTTTGCAGAGCTTTTTAGGATTTCAGATCAGGGACTGTGAACTTGTGCTCAAAACACATTTGGATTCAGTAAGATGTGCAGGCAAGTGGACGGGAACCTGGGGCCACCTTGACAGGCACAGGACTCTCGGATTATGCTTCACACTCAGAAGTTGGTGCTGGGGTATGTGATGTCCTATGTCACCTAAAGGAAACACTAAGAGCCAGGCTGTGGCAAAATCTTAAGAGTTTTTATTACTTTATATAGTTCTTGAAAATAATCAAATATATAAAAGTCAATGAAAAAATTATCAATAGGCTGCTTGTATTTTGGTCTTAACAAAAGTTCCTTTGAAGACAACGGAATAGTACAGAGTTTCAGCCACAATCAGGACTGGCTATGACCCTGGCCCAGTCATTCCCAGGTGTTGTGCATCTAGTGAAATCCAAATGAAGGTATCTTTATAGATGTTTCTGTAACTCTGTACCTTTGCCTTGAGAGAACTGTCCCTGACTCTCGTTTATGTCCTATTATGGGCTGCAGGACATAAAGACTGCTTCATTCATCATTTTACTCTTACCTCCAGAACAAACATTTGGTTCAGAGTGACCACATGACAAGCATCGTCAGTCTTCTCCTGAATTCTTATAGAGACACAGGGAAAGTTCTTCCTTTTAGGGACACTGTGGGCTGCTAAACTGGCTCTCAATCCATTCTCCTGGGGCTGAGAAGTACACACATTTTTTTATTGCTCTTCTATTAACTAGGCTTTTGTATATAACAACTCAAACTGAACTATCATATTCGCCACTTAAACTTGCTATTCCTGCATTCCCAAGCCAGAAACTGACAAATGAACAGCAGAATCTATCATAAATAGATGTTCTGCATAGACATGAAGATTTATGTTGGGGTTGGCAGGGACGAGGGTGGGGGAACTGTCCCATATTTCCTTCTTCTAAAACCTCTACTTACATTCCACATCTACCCATCTATTCAAAACGCCCCTGCTACTCCCATGGTCCAAGCAATCGCCATCTTCACCATGACTACAGTCGCCCCTTGACTTGGCTCTACTTCTCCTCTTGTTCTCTACAGACTCTCCAGAGCAATCTTTTAATAATGCACAGAAGAACTTTCCTTTCATTCTCCTCCTTAAAGCCCTCCAAAGGCTTACCAATGCACTTGGGATAAAACTCAAGTTCCTTACAATTGCCTGTAACGCCCCATGGAACCAACCTGGTGCTGGCTTCCAGCTCCAGTGGTTCCTTGCTCACTCACTCCGGCCACACAGATCTTCTTTCTGCTCCATGAATGTGTTAAACCCATTCCTTCTTGAACACCTTTTTTGCTCATTCTGAGCAGTCTGCTTTGCTCGCCCCAGGCTGTCTCAACACTTATATCCTTCCTCCAAATCAGGTGTTGCTTGAACATTATTTCCTCAGAGAGGACCCAGTTTTCTCCACCAGCCCCTTCCCCCAATACATGGTCACTCTCCACCACAGTCTTATTTTACCATCTGCATAGCAATTATTAGCACCTCAAATTAGTTGTTCATTCATGTGTTTGTCTGCCTCTCTCCCAAGAATACAAGCTCTATGACAAGAAAGGATTTCATCACGTTCATTCCTGTAATCCCAGTATGCAGAACGGTGTTTCACACATCATAGGTGCTCAGTCAACGCTTGCTGAATAGATAAATGACTGTCATTACAGTTTCCAGAAGTCTAGTCTGTGGTCTGTGCTGGGAAGATGCTGACTCTTTACCTCATAACATCTCAGGACTGTAAGAGACAAACAATCCTACCTCCTCACTTCACAAATGAGGAATCTGAACTTTCCCTAGGTGACAGAACTCAAATGTGGTCGAGCCAGGACTTCAACCCAGGTCTTCCATGTGTTCTGAAATATGCTCCTGACCCAACCTTCTATGGGTTATTCTTGGATCTCTGCTTCACTACCAAGGATCTTATCTTCCCCAATACACAATTAGCTGAACCAGCTTCCTATGGAGCTGTGCTCCCTGCCTCCTGTTGCATATATACAGAGGATGCCAAAAAACACACATATGCACATTTTAGGAAAGGAAAACACTGTATTAAAATTGTAATACTCAATACATACTGATAACAAATGACGAACACAAGTCACGTGTATACATTTTTTTGGCACCCCTGGCATACATGTGTGCACGTGCGTACATGCGCGCACACGTGTGTTGTGTGTGTGTGTGTGTGTGTGTGTGTGTATGCAGCTACCCATCCTGACCCATTTCCTTTTTGTTTTTCAACTCACCTACCCTACATGCCTACAGCCTCCAACCCCTAGAGCTTAGTGTCTTTCCCTGGCTCTATGGAAACTGAGCTCGCTCCCTGCCTTCTCCTGCCTGTTTGTTCTTTGTGCTCTGTTCTGCACTGTAGATTTGGCATGCCAACCCCACTTACGACTATGACCAATGGCTCTCTCCCCTGCCTTTCTAGGGAAAAAACCAGAATAAAAACCTAGGGCCTTAGAAATATGCAGACATTTCTGTTGAACCTTAGGCCCCAAGTCCCTCCTGGCAAGTTCTGCTGCTTTGCTACTGCTCCTCCCTGGCAGCCAAGTCAGTTATACACTCCTAGAAAGCAAGTTTTCCTTGAGTCCTTTCTTTCTGTGCAGCTCAATGTGTATCTCGCAGTGCGTGAATGTCTTATAAAGTGATCCAGTCCCTTTCACACAATGGGCAATAATATAAAAGACAAAGAAGTGAGACTCTCTTGCTCTTATTCTCTCTCCACTACCGTGTTTCCCCGAAAATAAGACCCAACCGGAAAATAAGCCCGAGCATGATTTTTCAGGATGACATCCCATGAACATAAGCCCTAATGTGTATTTTGGAGCAAAAATTAATATAAGACCCGGTGTTATTTTTGGGGAAACACGGTATATAGTTAGTGAAACACCCTTTCTATCTATCTATCTGAGCTTTCTAATGAAGAAGGGGCTGGGACAGTACTAAGTATGCCCACAGAGTCTCCCAGGGTTCCACACACATACTTGATTGATGCATAACTAAGTAGCAAGATAGACCAACGGTAGAATGCTTAAGAATAAAAATATAAAGTGGAAAAATGAATTTTTTCAGGCTTCTAGTTTGTCTGAAATTATGTGAAACAGAGTTAAATTCTAATAGTAATGACAACTTGTAACTTTCAAAGTACCTTTCAGAATTACATCACTGCTAATAATCACAAACATACCTGGCTTTAGATTTGTGATAAACTAAATAGAAGTTTATAGTGATTTAGACAGGGATAATTCCACCAAGGAATCCAGATGGTATCACAAACCACAACAGAGCAGATCAAGTGGTCTATGAAGTCACTCTTTGCTTCTACCACACACTAAAACGTACAATGTGTTTATTATTTAATGAATGCCACAATACTGCAGAATCTTGGAAACGAAACTGAAATGGTAAAACTTCATTCAACCAAAAATGGTTTCAGCTTACATAACTTTTTTTCAATAATGCAAAGTATAATATACATTCAAAGTATATTGGATGGTTCAACCAATCAATCTGAAATCAGGTTGACCATAATCTACCACACCAAAAATGTTTTCATATGCATGTCTGTTAAATACTTGGGAGCTGCTCACTTCATGGAGCTGATGAAATGCCACGAAGGAGTGAAGAAGCTATTGGTTCCAGACTGGGTCCTGCTGATAATCAGCCTTGTCGCCTTGATTGAGTCCACCTCTCTGGACCCCAGTCTGTCACTGTGAAGTAAAGAGCTCTTGGTGATCAGGAATCTCCAACTAGCCACAGTGACTCTACAACTGGCTCTCAACTCTGACTTGTCAAAGACAAACGAGACTGCTGCTCTAGGCCCTTTTCCCCACCTCCCCAAGGCTTGCAGCCACTCCTCACTTTACCTTGAGAAGCCCTTCCTTGCCTCAGACTTCAGGAAAATAAAAAAAATAATTTGTTCTTGAAACAATTATGGGATTCTGGCCCCCCAAATTTCTACAGTCCTTCATAATTAATATTAGTTGTCTTCTTCCCAGTCTTCTATTGTGCCCTTCTTTTGTTCACAATAGCCCAATTTTCCTTTGGACAATGCGCTCCTCTCAAATTCTCAGCCAGATGTTTTTGGTGGGATTTCAGTCTGGTTTCCTTTACCCCCAATGTCTAGTTCCAAGAGTAGGCGGGAATGGCTTAAACAACATGGAATAACCCTCAACCCTGGCCACAAAGATTGGCTGAAAGAAGGGCAACAACCCAATTGGAGACCATTAGGCAGGAGATGTTTACTGGGACTGCTAGGGAAAGAAGCTTCAAATTCTCTCCCTCTCTCTCTCTCCCTCCCTCCCTCCCTCCTCCCTCCCTCCCTTCCTCCCTCCCTCTCTCCCTCTCTCTCTCCCTCCCTCCCTCCCCCTCCCTCCCTCCCTCTCTCCCTCCCTCCCTCCCTCCCTCTCCTTCCCTCCCTCCCTCTCTGTCTCCTGTATGCTGTAAGAGACTTTCTTCTCCCTTAAATGGTCTAGTGCAAAAACATGAAGCCAGTTTAGGGTTAAGGTGAGGTTTTTGCAGTAGTAGTATTCTGTTGTAAGTATCCATAGGCGTTTCACTGACACAGGAAAACTGCAATGTTAATCACGGTTATTTCAATTCCATCGATTCAAAATCTGATTCAAAAAAGGTTTAATCTAACTTGCCTTTCTTGCAGAGATGGAGGATGCAATAATTAAGACTTAGGAAGGAATTTAAAAGAGTAAGTGATGTGAAACACTTTAGAACCATGTATACATCTATCTGATGGACTGTTTTCAAAATAATCATTTATTCACTGAAATAGACACATCAGGATCTCTATTTGCAAAAAATTACAAATATTTTCTTATTCAGTTATTCACTTAAGAGTGATCTTCTAAATTAGAAGTATTTTTGTTTAACTTTACCTATAATTGAATACAGTTAAGGTCCATTATAAAGGGGAAAAATACATAAACACATTAGTCATACTCTAAAAATGAAATTGTTAAACCATGAATTGTAATACATACATGTAATGCATACATGTAATACATAACTTAGAAACTAAAACAAAACAATTGCAATTATATAGTTTACACACATTTTTTTTTAGAATTGTTTGGGAATTATGAGAGATACCAAATGCATTAGCATTAGAAGTGTCAGCAGTTATATACAGTCTTAGTCCACTGTGTGAAGTTAGCACCCCACCTTGTGGAAAATAACAGGTGTTGTTAAATAAATGCAAGCATGTCATGTTAATTTCAGAGGTACTGACTGAGATAAATCTTGCAGTCACTAAACTGTCACTGTTACAGACATGTATATGGGCTAAGAGATGCAATTCAAAAGAATGCCTATTTGTTAAAGTAACAGAAAAACTAATGCACTTTCAAATACAAGCAGACTAGTCCCAAAATATTGGTGTTTATGATATGTGTTTGGGTTATTTAGAAAATAAATATTTCATATCAGTAGGTTATTATTTCCACTGGGACTTTTTATCTCTTCTTCCCTTTTATTTTATTTTTTTAAATAACTTTGTTTTCTAATTGTAAGCTTAGAAAATACAGGACATGTTCAAAGACAAAAACAAAAATCAACTATTATCCACATTTTAGAGATGTTTCCTTTACCCTCTCTGTATAGCCTTGAAATATATTAGCTCACTTAAACCCTTTCCTCAACTGAAAACACTCTAAGATGACCTCAGTTTTCCAAAACTGAAATAATTTGTCTTGTAATTTAGAGGACTTCTTTCCCAATTTTCTGTCACGATTCATGTCAAAACACACCCTCTATTTGTACACGTCTTGCGCTTTCCAACTTCTTTACTTTTTCCCATGCTGTCTTCCCCTCTTCGTATTTCCCTACCTTTTTGGAGAAGCCAGCACCCCCACCCCAACACTCTAGCCCAGAGATTTATGCCTCCCCTGCATTCAAAGCACTTATCGTTGTTGTTTTTTAATCAAAGCAATATATATACATGGTTTTGAAGTTCCCTATAGTACTCTCAGTTTGGTCAAACATATCATTGTTTTCTTGGTGCCATCTCCTTTGGAGCTCTCTGTCCCCTTGATCCACTGTAGGCCTGTTGTATGCAGTGGACTTCACACCAGAACTCCCTTCACTGCCATCCTTAGAATTCCCCTCGCTTCTCTCTGGGGATGGAGCCCAGATTCCAGGACCAAAGTTTTCCTCCTTCTTAGGTCCCCTTGTTTTGGTGGAGCACATCCTCTGAGAAAGGTTCTATGGGAATCAGTTTGAGGACACTGCTCCACTGTCAGTCTGAACGCTTGAGAAGTTTGTCAAGTGGAGGGTACAACAGGACTTGATGATTTCACTGGGAGAAATCCTAAGTGTCAGAATCTATAATTCTATGCTTCTGAGTAAATCAGTTTCTTCAGAGCTAATCTTCCGTTTCCTGCCTGGGGGGATAAAGTGTAGCATTCTGGGAACTAATCAGAAAAGGAGACCTAAGCGATGTGTGTTGGGGGGACACAGAGTAGTTATTCCCTCCCCTAGCCTTCTGTTTTTAGGGCAATGTCTTACCTCATTCACAGTTTGGCTTCGTGTTCCCAAAGTCAAAACCTCTTTAGTTCAACCTTTACAGTGGTTAAATCTTGGTTTTCTAGCAGGGTAGGGTAGAGAGTCTGGGAGTCTAACTGGTCTACAAGGCAGACTTCAAATAAGAGGCCTCTTTTCAGCTCCACCCTGCACTCCAGGCTCCAGCAATACCTGCTGCCTTTATTTTCTCTCATAGGCACTGCCCAGCAATAACTTCTATTAATTAAGTTCTAAGGTTTCCAGTATTTGTGCTTTTGCCTCTTTAACTGCACAAAAAACTTCTTGAGGCTAAAGGGCACTTCCTTTCCTCACTTGTATTCCTTATAAAATTAGTCCAAATTTTGCACACAGAAACTACTCAACCAACATCCACTTGATTTTCAAGGGTTTTACTTTTTGGAAGACAAAACTCCTAGGGAGCTGTTCTACCTATCTCAAACAAAGAACAACATAAAACAAATACAGCAGTACTGCAATCTCAGCAAAATATTTGGTAAATAAAGTCTTTAAATAAAAACATTATCCTAAGTGGAAAGACTGCTCTAAAGCCATATGGAGCCCTTTCAAAACCATCCCCATCAAGGATAGATGATGTTTCTTTCTAAAAAAGAGTGGAGACAATCTCTCCTCATCTTTCCCATGCCAGATCAGTTTTTACATATACTAGAAATCTCCACTCTGTCAGCCATTGTGAAGTTCAGCCCTCTCTGGCCTCTGCTGAGAAGTTAGGCCGGTCCCAACAGCTCAATGTTCAGCGGTGCACTGCCACCTTGTGGCTGCAAGTGGGGATGACTGACATGGGCTGGAGAAGCAGCAGAGGAGAGAGAGTACATTAATAGAAATCCTTCAAAATCCAGAACTCTGCAGGATCATTTCTGAAGCTTGAAAGACTTTTCTGCGATGGGAGAGGGGGAGAGAGAGGGAGAGGAGAGAGAGAAGAGGGGAGGAGAGGAAGAGGGGAGAGAAAAAAGGGAGAGAGACAGCGCAAGTGGGCAGGACTCAGGAAATGGTTCAGAATCAGTGCAGGGAGGGCCTGGGCATCCTGTCTGAGTCCCAGGTTCCTTTAGCTAATGCAGAGACTATTGATTTATTTGGGAGGAATGAAATATTATTTATAATGACACTTGCAGACAGGGATGCTCCCAAGGTCAGTGATGGCAACTCCATTCTTACAATTGCTCAGACCAAAAGCTTTGAAGTTCTGCTTGACTTCTCTTTTCTTTACATCCAATATGTCAGGAAATCCTATTAACTTTACTGTCAAAAAACATCCAGAATCCAACTATTTCCCCCTATTCCTCTCCCTACTGGTGCAAGCCACACTATCTCTTGCTTAGATTGCTTCAACAGCCTCTGAACTGGTCTCCCTGGTTTCACCCTTGTCCCCTACAGTCTATTTGCAGCAACCAGAGTGGTCTGTTTAAAACAGCAGTTAGCTCATGTCACTCCTCTGAGCAAAACCTTCCAACAGCTCCCAATTTTCCTTAGAGTAAGAGAGGAAGTCCTTACAATGGCCTCCAAGGCCCTATACAGCCATATCTCAGAGATATTGTGGGATCGCTTCCAGACCACTGCAATAAAGTGAGTATTGCAATAAAGCAAGTTGTAATTTTTTTGCTGGTGCAGGGTCTTGCCTTCAGTTTGTAAAACGCAACATCTCGCGACTCTGAAGCATAATAAAGCCAAGTACAACAAAACCAGGTAGTCTTGTATCGTCTGGCCCCTGACCACCCTCCCATCTCCTCTCTAGTGTCTCTCCCCCCACTCCCTGTGCTCCAGCCACCAGGACTCTCAGCTATTCCCCCAACATCCAGGAATGCCCCACTCTTGTGGCTTTTCCAGAGACAATACCCTCTGCCTGAAACACTCTTCTCCCAGGGTCCCCATCTTCTTCAAGGCCCTATAAGCAGTTACAACTTTTTCCTTCTCATCAGAATGTCCAATCCCCTATCCCCGTGGAATCCTCCAATAGCACTGATCACCTTCTAACAAGCTTTACGAAAGGTTAACAATTAAGTTCACGAACTCATCCTAAGAAAGGTGCTACATACCTCACTGCTGAATATCACTACATTCACCTTAGAAGAACTACCCAATGCCCTAATGCCAGCGCCTAATCCACCCATCAAAGCAATTTTGGAACTCTTTCTGGAATGGCCATCAGAGCCATTGTTGTATGACACTTGATGTCCTGAATGTTATCAAAATGTCTTCCTTTCAATATTTCCTTTATCTTCGGGTAAAGAAAGAAGTCATTGGGGGCCAGATCAGGTGAGTAGGGAGGGTGTTCCAATACAGTTATTTGTTTACTGGCTAAAAACCCCTCACAGACAGTGCTGTGTGAGCCGGTGCATTGTCGTGATGCAAGAGCTCCTTCGGGAACATTTTTGCACACACCTTTCTCATGCCCGCTACAGTCATACCAAGATTTTCAGTTAAGATTTTCCTGTTTTTCTATTGATGTTTACTTGGTCTGCTATGCTTCTCACGGTCAGCTGATGATTTTGACGCACAGTGCAATGAAGTTTTGCAATGTTTTCGTCTGTTCTGCTCATTATTGGCCGCCATGACCTCTCTTCATCAGTGACGCATTCTCTCCCCTCAGAAAAATGTTTAGTCCATTTGTACACTGCCATTTTCTTCATGGCATTATCCCCATAAACTTGGACTAACATGTCCCTGATTTCAATTCTAGTCTTGCCAAGTTTAACAAGAAATGTAATGTTTATTTAACGTTGCTCTAATTCAAGCTCAGACACTCTTGTGATGGCACACAGAAACACGCAACAATAATGAACGCCACTCGGCAAGACACCGCTACACGTCGACAAGAACACAGCTGTGAGACACTGATATACCAAGGTTATGAAATCTTACAGAGCTGTTTGTATAGTGCTGCCACTGTAAGTGCACCGAGGCAAGTTCACGGATTTAATTGTCAGACCTTGTATAACAAGGGAAAAAGTTGTATCAGCAAAGCTGGTGCAATGTTCACCACTAGAGAGTGGGATTAGGGTGGGGACAGGGAAATTCCACTTTTTACTTTACATACTTCTTTACTGTTGTAAAGAATAGTTTTTAAATTAAGGCACAACAACAACAACAAAATAAATAAAATTTGGAAAGAAAAGAGTAAAGAAACAAAGATAACCACTTACAATCCTGCCACAGTTAATTCTGGGGCATTTCAATAAAAATTTGCTGAACTATTTACATAAGCATAGTGTCTTATACAGAATCGGCACTCATTTAATATTTTTTGAATAAATTAATAAACAAATAATCTCTTTTGGTAAACATTATAAGCTTAATTATAGAGTAGTGGGAAATCTAATGAAGTGACCTGGAAGTAAAGCAAGTTGGCTTTAATTTTTGACCCATCAAATCCGTTTTTAGCAACTTCTATTGTTTTATATATGAAGCAAGCCCACTCTTTAATGTTTAAAAATGTTTTAGTCAAGAGTCACTAAGCTTTTTTTTTTCTTTTTTCTTTTTGATAGGATCAGACTTCAGTGTACTTCCATATATACATGATCTCATTTGAATTTTTTTTTTACGTTTGTTTTTTATCAGTTTCAGGTGAGCTTTTTTCGTTAGTGATACGATCTTAAGGTGCCAACTTGTGCTGTAACAGGAGTTATAAGGAATAATGCTTGTCAAGAGAGGTGGTTAACGGATAAGGGTCAGACTGGGAAGTAAGTAAAAGGATGACCCTACATCCACAGGGCATTGCGCTGAACCTTGTTTCCTTCCATGTCTTGCAGGGGGATGTCCTTGCTGAAACACAGCCAACAAGGGGACTGCTGCTCTCTAGGAAGAAAGCTCTGGTTTGACTCTTCACTTACCATGATATGATACAGCTCTGGTTCTATTTGGAGAGGCTGCTATCCAATTTTCTGAAAGATATTACTTTAGCTACTCTTTACTTTAGAACTAATCCCAGGGGAAATTACATTTTCTTTGGAAGGTTTTTCGAGATGCTTTTTCATATAAGTAATTTCACAGCTAAACATTTTTTTATTTTTTTTTGCTTTTTTTTCCTCTTTAGCTTTCCACTACTTACCTTTCTAATTTCAGTTGCTTTATTCGAGTGGGATTGAGACACTTCTCCCAAGGGAAGCCTGTTTCTCTTAAGAAGCTAATGAAACCACTCAGAGAAACACAGGCTAATAGTAGAGTTTAAAAGTATACAGAAATAATGACTTCTTTTCACTCTTGTGTACTTACAAATAAAGTGAATTACGTACCTAAAGATTTTAAATACTATTAAAAAATTACACTGAATCTTAGGAATCAGGAGTAATTTGAATGGAGTTTCTGCAACAAAAGTAGGTCATCTCCACCACCGAATTAACAAAATTACATTAATTCAAAATTTAGCTTAACATATGCTGTATATTTACATGCAGCATAAGAGGGTAAACACCAGCATTTAAATACTTTTTCTATAAACTAGCAAAAAAAGCATTTAGAAATGTACTGAATAATTTCCTATCAGGATGTTACAAACCAAACAACAGAAAGTTCCTATGCTACTTGGGTATGTGATTAACAACTGGTAATTACTATCTTCTGATTTCTGGGAAGGTCTTTACGTTTTTGGAAGAGCAGGCTTGTATTGACAGTGTGAGTTTGGGCTTCTCCCCAGAACCGAGTGTGAATTGGTGCCCTCTCACCCAAGTGCCTAGGCACAGAGTGCCATTACTGTCAATGCCTTAAAATGGTACAGATTTCCTGGTTCATTTAAGAAGTCTGAAAAAATTAAATCATAAAGAGACAGTCAAAGCCCTTAACCACTGGAGTATTATCTGTAGGGAGGAAACTTCTGTTGGTACAGTTACATCAGAGAAGAAAAACTGAGGAAACTGTATGGGTTGGGTGGGGGTGCTATTTATATAACCAGCCCAGAAAAGTATCTACACAGAAGATATATTAAAACTCTCACTTTAATTAGAATATGAATTTGACTTTGGTTTTGGTAGGTGATATAAACTAGCCTGAAAACCTACCTTCTATAAACAGATTAAAATACTGTAAGAAATATAACAAAATATTATTTTTTCTGAACTTGGAAGAAGGGAAATCCCTACTTGCCAGAAACAAAAAAAATAAGGGATCAGACAGCTTGTACCACTGAAGGTTGGGGAGGAAGACATGCCAGCAACCTAGGGCTGGGGTTTGATTATCCCTGCAGGTTCAAAAGAGAGGCTGATGTTTCCACAATAACAGCTCTCCTATATTTGAAAGTTAGATTGCTTGGGGCTCAGTTCCTAGTCCTCTTCTATTTCTTAACTACACTCAATCCCTGGGTGAGCTCACCCAGTTTCTTATTTTAAGTACCATCATGTAAACACAGATGACTCAAAAATTTACATCCCAGACCAGACTTCCCTCTTTAGCTTCAGAGTCACCAAACTACATAGTCAACGTCTTGCTTACGGACATCCCACACTGACACTCCTTCTCCCTCATGTAAACAAACGGCAACTCCATTTTGCTGGTAGCTCAGGTCAAACATCTGCATGTTATCCTCCACTCATCTTTTCCCCACACCCATGTCTTATCTGCCAGCTACTCCTATTAGCTCACTTTCAGAATACATCCACAATCTGACCACGACCTATTCAATCTCCCACTGCCATCTTGGTCCACTCCACACTGGTCTCTCATTTGGATTACTGCAATATCCTCCAAACTCCTTTCCTTGCTTCTGCCCTTCTCCCTTTTACTTTATTCAGCAGCCAAAATAATCCTATTATTAATAGAATCTAACTCAGACCACATCACTCCTTTAGCGAAAACCTCCCAACGGCTCCCCATTTCACTTACAGGGAAAAAAATCTGACACTGAAAATGGAGCACATGGCCTTAAAATATCTGACCCCAACATCCCCATCTTGACCTCTGTGGCCTCATAACTTACTCAGCTCTCCCTTGCTTACTTTGCTTTGGCCACACTGATCTTCCTGCTATTTCACAAACATACCAGGCACAGCTCTACCTCCGGGCCATATTTGTAGTTGTTTCTTCTCCAAGAATTCCCCTTCCCCAGAGAGCTCACTCCCTTCAGGTCTTTGTTCGGATGCCACCTTCCTTGGTCAGTCTACCTAAAATTGCAACCTCCCTTTAACCATCCCTCCCCCAATACTCCGTATTCCCTTTCCCTGCTTTATTCCTCTCCTCAGCATTTATCATTAACGCACTATGTACTTTACTTAATTGTCTTTTTTATCAGCCCCCATTGAAACAGGCACTATGAGGGCATTGTTTTATTCACAACTGTATTATTAGCACTTACTACCGTGTTTCCCGCAAAATAAGACTTAGCCGGACAAACATGTCTTTTGGAGCAAAAATTAATATAAGACCCAGTCGTATTTTACTTATAGTAAAATATATATAATGCAATATTTATATAATATATTATATAATATAAGCCTGGATCTAATATAATATAATATAATTAATATAATATAATATATACTGGGTCTTATAGAATATAAGACCGGGTCTTATATTAATTTTTGCTCCAAAAGACACATTAATGCTGATTGTCCGGCTAGGTCTTATTTTTGGGGAAACATGGTGGGTAGTTAGTCAATAAATATTTGTTAAATAAATGAATGCTGAATTCACATTTAGGATGTAAAAAGCTCAACCAAGAATTCTAAATGCAGAATGCAATCGAGGGCAAGGAGCTGGCTGGCATGCTCGCATCCTGTGTGGACTTTACTCTCACAGGCAGCGGTAATAAAGCACATGTGTCCCACACGACCCCGGGAGTCCCATAACCATCACCCTCCAGAGTCTCTGAGCCACGGGGAGGATGCCTGGAAAATCCTGAGTGGTCCAGACATAATCACCCCGTCACCGCCCTACATGTCAAGGTGTCATCATCTTACGACTGCCCTGGAACACCTGTTCTGGTGTGTACCTGCCTGACAAAAACAGATGGTGGAATATGTAATCACCGTACTTGCCCCGTCTCACGACCACATCAAAATTACAACTACACTACATAGCAACCATCACTGAGAACTGTGTCTAGCTGAACAGAAGTCCTACAACTAAGGACATACAGAAGAAGCCACTTTGAGCTGGTAGGAGGGGCGGAGATGTGGAACGGGATGGTCCCACACCTGTGTGTGGCAGTTAAAAATTGGGAGGGATATCTTGGCTTTGAAGGTACCCCCTGGAGAGGCGAGGTGTCCTAGCTCCACACCAGGCTCCACAACCCAGGGTTGCAGTGCTGGGAAGAGAAGTTCCCATAACTTCTGGTTATGAAAACCAGTGGAGATTGTGGCTAAGTGAGACACAGGGTGGCTGCAGTCCAAGGCGCTCCTCTTAAAAGCCCTCACACAAACTTACTCACTGGCATACTCACTCACTCTGAGCTCCAGCACTGGGGAAGCACCTGGAAAGGCACTAGGGACATACGGGGAGGAACTGAATTGTCTGGTTTCTGTGTGATGGCTAGAGGGGCAGCTTTCTTCCAGACATAAGTGCTGGCAGGCACCACTAATTCTTTGCTGAGCCCTCACCATGCTCAGGGCACAGACTTAGGTGGCTGCCATATCTGAGTCTCTATCAACCTAGCTAACACCATTTTCCCAGCCATGGTGATTCCGAGACCCTGCCCCAGTCAAATTGCAGGCACACCCAAGCTGCTTCCAGTGGCTTTTCCACATAAATTATCTGTCTCAGTTCAAGCTGGAGGCTTTCCTAAAATCTCTCAAAGGTTCACAAACCCCAAACAAGCAGTATCTGACCTTAGTGTGCCCTGTACTTCTTGCTAAGCAGCTGCAAGGCTGGCACTAGCAGCAGCCAGGCTTCGTTCTCAGCTTAGCTTCTCCCAGGTACCTCCAAGCCCAGCACAAGTGACAATCATCTGCAGATCGCTCTGTAGCTCATACCAAGTGGCCCAGGCAGGAAACAGGCAGTGGCTGACCTTGGTCTGCAACAGAGCCCCTCCCAAGAGGCCCCAGACACAACACACCTACCCTGTTTCCCTGAAAATAAGACAGAGCTGGCCAATCAGCTCTAACACGTCTTTTGGAGCAAAAATTAATATAAGACCCGGACTTATATCATATAAGACCCGGTTTTATATGATAGTAAAATGAGACTGGGTATCATATTAATTTTTGCTCCAAAAGATGCATTCGTGCTCATTGTCTGGCTAGGTCTTATTTTCAGGGAAACACAGTAGTAGCTCGTTTCAGACCACACCAGAGCACCACCCTACCACTTCCACACAAAGACAAACACAAAGAGCAGACTTGGCAGGCACCAGAGTCTTGCTTAAAGTGAATCCTGCTCCATAGGGTCAACCCCTGCACAAAAGATCATCCACTGTAGTCATGGCCAGTCCTCATAACCAATCAGCCTGAGGGTCAATCCCTCCCACTGATGTGCAAACAGCAACCAAGGCTCAACTACAACAGGAGGGTACATACAACCTACACCAAAGACACATGTGGAGCACCCGGCTCAGGTGACCAGGGAGACTGGGACACCAGGCCCCACAAGACACTTACTACATAAGGCCACTCTACTAAGACTGGAAGACATAGCAACTCTACCTAACACATGGAAACACAGTGAGGTCACGAAAATAGGGAGGCAAAGAAACATGTTCCAAATGAAACAACAGCACAAAGCTCCAGAAAAAGGACTAAACCAAAGGGAGATAAGCAATCTACCAGATGCAGAGTTCAAAACTGGTGATAAGGATACTCAACGATCTCAGTGAGAACTTCAACAAAGAGACACTAAACATAAAAAAGAACCAGTCCGGAATAAAGAATACAATAACTGAAATGAAGAATACATTAGAGGGACTCAACCATAGATTAGATTAAGACGAGGAATAAATCAGCGATTTGGAAGATAAGGTAGCAGAAAATACACAAACAGAACAGAAACAGAAAAAAGAATCCAAAAATAAAATAAAATAAAACAAAAACAAATGAGGAGAGCTTAACAGGCCTCTGTGACAAAATCAAGCATGACAACATTTGTGTCATAGGGGTACCAGAAGGACAAGAGCCAGGGCAAGGAACTGAAAACACATTTGAAGAAACAATAGTGGAAAACTTTCCCAACCTGTTGAAAGAAATAGACATACAACCCCAGGAAGTGCAGAGTCCCAAACAAGATGAACCCACACAGGCCTACATCGAGACATCATAATCAAAATGTCAAAGTCAAGACAAAGAGAATCTTAAAAGCAGCAAGAGAAAAGCATTTAGTTACCTACAATGGAGCATCCATGAAACTCTCAGCTGATTTCTCAACAGAAACTTTGCAGGCCAGAAGGGATGAGCATGAAATATTCAAAGTGATGAAAAGCAAGGACCTACAGTCAAGATTACTCTACCCAGCAAAGCTATCATTTATAATTGAAGGATAGGTAATGAGCTTCCCAGACAATAAAAAGCTAATGGAGTTCAGTATTACAAGAAATGCTGAGACGTCATCAAAATGGCAGCGTGAGGTGAGCCTCTGTAAAGCTCCCCTGGAATTTACAACTAATCGAACAACAATTAACTCCACAAAGGACTCCCTGCACAGCAGACAGGCAAGACAAAGAGGCCCACCACTGAATTCACCTACAGATGGGCGAATCACGCGAGCGGGGGAGAAGGAAAGGAGAAGTGCGGAGACAGAGCCGCATGGGCGCAGGATGCAGACCTAGCTCAGTGCTCCTAGCTCGCTGCTTCCCAGAACTACCGCAGCTGCGGGAGAGGGACGAACTCGGACTGCTAGGGATCTGCTTATGGCCCATAGGGCTGAGGGGCAGCATATAACACGGATGAACCCAACGTTCAGACAGAGACCTTGGAGAAAAGACTGAGGGAATAAGGCTGAAAAGGGTGGTTTAAGCCCTCACTGCCGAGCAGAGAACAGAAGCCTTAGGCACTGAGACTAGCCGCCCCCTCTCTACACTCCCAGAGCTCGCCCCGCCCCCACCTGCCCGGTGCTAGAAATGGAACAGTAGCAGTGTCACATCAAAAGAACAGAATATTTGCTGTTCTGAGAACTGTGGACCGCAGACACAGATTCGCAGCCCAACTAGTTCCCGCAAAGGGGAGGGAGCTGTGGAAGCAGGACCGGCTGTGGTGGTGGTCGCCGCCATTGCTCTGGGCCACCTCTCACAACTCACCTCACCCCTGGACCCACCTAACTGGGTGGATCTTGGCAGGAGTAAACAAAACTGCTGAAACACACGGGCTCTGAAACTGGTGCAGGAAGACCTTCGGAACTTCAAAAGCTCTCCACATACCCACACGAACACTGCACTCTGTGACCCAGGCGAACTATTAACAGAGTAGAAGCCCGTCTCACAGGGAATCCCCCCATTGTGTGAGAAGCTGGAATAGTGCAGAGAAAACATAGCACTACCGTGTGAGAGAGAATAAAAAGGCTGCAGTCGGAGAGAAAATAAAACATTCTACCAACAAGTACTGGAAAACAAAAGAAAGACCTCTTCCTATCAACCTGTTGCAGAAGCCACTCCTGTAGATGTCTAGGAAGAGAAATAATAAATCAGTAATTGCCATGAATAACCAAGGCAACAAGACAGCTCATAAAGAAAGTGAAAAGTCTCCAGAAAAGGAACTTCAAGATGTGGAAATATGTGACTTAAGTGACAGAGAATTCAAGATTGCAGTTCTGAAAAAACTCAAAGAGATGCAAGAAAACACAGAAAGGCAGTTCAATGAACTCAGAAACACAATCAAAGAACAACATGAGCATTTTATGAAAGAGATTGAAATTTTGAAAAAGAACCAAATAGCATTTCTGGAGATTAAGAACTCAATAGAAGAAATTAAGAACGAAATAACCAGCTTAGGTAGTAGAGTTGACCAGATAGAGGAAAGAATCAGTGACATCGAAGACAGAAACCTGGAAATTTACACAGATGGAAGAAGAAAGAGACTTGAGAAGTAAAAGAAATGAAAGAACTTTACAAGAACTTTCTGACTCCACCAGAAAGAGCAATATAAGAATAATGGGCATACAAGAAGGAGAAGAAAGAGAGAAGGGAATAGAGAATATATTCAAACAAATTGTTGATGAGAACTTCCCAAACTTGTGGACAGAACTGGATCCTCGAATCCAAGAAGCAAATAGAACAACACCTAATTACCTCAATCCCAACAGGCATTCTCCAAGGCACAATGTATTGAAGCTATCTAAAATCAATGACAAAGAAAGAATCCTCAAGGCAGCCAGGGAAAAGAAGACAGTAACCTACAAAGAAAAGCCCATTAGATTATCATCCGATTTTTCAGCGGAAACTCTACAACCCAGGAGGGAGTGGAACCAAATATTCAAACAATAGAAAGACAGAAATTATGAGTCAAGAATAATACATCCAGCAAAGATATCCTTTAGATATGAAGGATACAGACATACAGAAGCTGAGGAAATTTTCTAATACACAACCTGAAATACAAGAAATACTAAAGGAGGCCATTCAGCCACCATCAAGAGGGACAATTTGTGGCAACCAAAACATAAAAAGGGGGAGAGTAAAGGCCTGAACCGGAATATGGGAATGGAGAAAGTAAGCGTGCTGAAGAAAATGGGATACTCTACATATCAAACTTTCTTTTACATAAACTTAAGGGTAACCACTCAAAAAAAATCCAGAACTGAAATACATACTGTAATAAAAGAAGAAACAGAGGGAAACATCATAGAATACCACCACACAGAAATAATAGACAGCAACAAAAAGGCAAAGAAACAATGGAGACACAACCTTACCAGAAACTAAAGATAGAATGACAGGAAATCCTCACATATCAATACTCACCCTAAATGTAAATGGACTGAACTCACCAATAAAAAGGCACAGAGTAGCAGATTGGATCAAAAAACTAAACCCAACCATATGCTGTCTCCAAGACACATCTCAGCTAGAAGGACAAGCATAGACTCAAAGTGAAAGGGTGGAAATTGACACTCCAAGCAAATGGTACCCAGAGAAAATCAGGTATAGCCATAATGATATCAGATGAAACAGACTTCAGGGTGAAAAAGATAACAAGAGACAAAGATGGACATTTCATAACGGTAAAGGGGACTATACAACAAGAAGACATAATAGTCATCAATATTTATGCCCCCAATCATGGGCACCAAAATATACCAAGCAACTACTAACAGAACTAAAGGGAGAAATTGACCAAAATACAATTATACTAGGGGATTTAAATACATCATTGACAGCTATGGATAGATCATCCAAACAGAAAATAAGTAACGAAATAGCAGCCCTAAATGACACATTAGATGAAATGGACATAATTGACATATATAGAGCACTTCATCCTAAAACATCAGACTATACATTCTTTTCTAGTGTACATGAAACATTCTCAAGGATAGACCATATATTGGGACATAAAATCAGCCTCAGCAAATTTAAGAAGATTGAAATCATACCAAGCATATTCTCTGATCACAAGGCTTTGAAACTGGATATCAACTGCAAAAAGAAAGCAGGAAAAAACACAAATACATGGAGAGTAACACGTTGCATACGGATCACGGATCACGAGAATCTTCACGAGGGATTTAAACACCGCCGTACGCAACGTGTTAAACAACATACTTTTAAAGAACGAGTGGGTCAAAGAAGAAATTAGAGGAGAGATCAAAAGATACATAGAAACAAATGACAATGAAAATACATCCTACCAAAATTTTGGGGATGCAGCGAAAGCAGTTTTAAGAGGGAAATTTGTATCATTACAGGCCTATCTCAAGAAACGAGAAAAATTCCAAATAAATAACCTCATGTTACACATTAAAGAACTAGAAAAAGAAGAACAAGTGAAACCCAAGGTCAGCAAAAGAAACGAAATAACAAAAATCAGAGCAGAACTAAATGAAACAGAGAACAAAAAGACAATAGAAAACATTAACGTGACAAATAGCTGGTTCTTTGAAAAGATTAACAAAATTGACAAACCCTTGACTAGACTCACTAAGATAAAAAGAGAGAAGACACTAATTAATAAAATCAGAAATGAAAAAGGGGAAATTATCACGGTCACCACAGAAAAACAAAGGATCACCCAAGAATACTATGAAGAACTATATGCCACCAAATTCAATAACCTAGAAGAAATGGACAAGTTCTTAGAAACATATAGCCTGCCTAGGCTGAACCATGAAGAACTGGAAAATCTAAACAGACCGATCACCAGTAACGATATTGAATCAGTTATCCAAAACCTTCCCAAAAGCAAAAGTTTGGGACCAGATGGCTTCACTAGTGAATTCTACCGAACCTTCAAAGAGGATCTAATACCAATCCCGCTCAAACTCTTCCAAAAAGTTGAAGAAGAGACAGTACTCCCTAACTCATTTTATGAGGCCAACATTACCCTGATACCAAAACCTGGTAAAGACAACACAAAAAAAGAAAACTGCAGACCAATATCTCTGATGAATACAGATGCAAAAATCCTAAACAAAATTCTAGCAAATTGAATACAACAATGCATTAAAAAGATTATTCATCACGACCAAGTGGGGTTCATTCCCGGGGCACAAGGATAGTTCAACATCCACAAATCCATCAATGTGATACATCACATAAACAAAATAAAGGACAAAAATCATATGATTATATCAATTGATGCAGAAAAAGCATTTCACAAGATACAACATCCATTTATGATTAAAACACTTAATAAAATAGGTATAGAAGAAAAATACCTTAACATAATAAAGGCCATATATGACAAGCCCTCAGCTAATCTCATAATTAATGGTGAAAACCTGAAGCCCTTGCTCTACGTTCAGGAACACGACAGGGCTGTCCCCTATCACCTCTGCTTTTCAACATAATGTTGGAAGTCCTTGCCAGAGCAATCAGGCAAGAGAAAGAAATAAAAGGCATCCAAATTGGGAATGAAGAAATTAAATTATCACTCTTTGCACATGACATGATGCTATATATAGAAAACCCTAAAGACTCCACCAAAAAGCTATTAGAAACAATCAACGAATACAGTAAAGTTGCTGGCTACAAAATCGACGTACAAAAGTCCATTGCATTCCTATATACTAACAATGAAATCTCAGAAAAAGAAATACAAAAAACAATTCCTTTTGCAATTGCAACAAAAAGAATAAAATACCTAGGAATAAACTTAACCAAGGATGTGAAGGACCTATATGCTGAAAACTATAATACATTTTTGAAAGAAATTGAAGAAGACACAAAGAAATGGAAAGACATTCTGTGCTCATGGATTGGAAGAATCAACATAGTTAAAATGGCCATATAACCCAAAGCAATATACAGATTTAATGCAATCCCCATCAAAATCCCAATGGCATTTTTTAAAGAAGTAGAACAAAAAATCATCAGATTATTTGGAACCACAAAAGACCCCGAATAGCCAAAGCAATCTTAAGAAAAAAGGACAATAATGGAGGTATCACACTTCCTGACTTTGGCTTGTACTACAGGGCTACAATAATCAAAACAGCATGGAATTGGCAGAAAAACAGACACAGACCAATGGAATAGAATTGAGAATCCAGAAATAAAGCCACATAAATATGGACAGATAATTTTTGACAAAGAAGCTAAAAACATACAATGGAGGAAAGACAGCCTCTTCAATTAATGGTGCTGGGAGAATTGGATAGCCACTTGGAAAAGAATGAAACTGGACTGCTATCTGTAACCATGTACCAAAATTAATTCAAAATGGATCAAAGACTTAAGCATAAGACCTGACACAATAAACTGCATAGAAGAAAACATAGGTACTAAACTTATGGACCTTGGGTTCAAAGAGCATTTTATGAATTTGACTCCAAAGGCAATGGAAGTAAAAGCAAAAATAAACGAATGGGACTATATGAAACTTAAAAGGTTCTGCACAGCAAAAGAAACCATCGAGAAAATAAAGAGGCAACCAACTGAATGGGAGAAGATTTTTGCAAACAGTGCCTCCCATAAGGGGCTAATATCCAAAATATACAAGGAACTCATGAAACTCAACAACAAAAAAAACAAACAACCCAATTGAAAAATGAGCAGAGGACCTGAAGAGACATTTCTCCAAAGAGGACATACAAATGGTAAATAGATATACGAAAAAATGCTCAACATCACTAATCATCAGAGACATGCAAATAAAAACCACAATGAGATATCACCTCACCCCAGTCAGAATGGCTATCATCAACAAGACAAATAGTAACAAGTGTTGGAGAGGCTGTGGAGAAAAAGGAACCCTCATACACTGTTGGTGGGAATGCAGATTGGTGCAGCCGTTATGGAAGGCAGTGTGGAGGTTCCTCAAAAAATTACGAATAGAATTACCAAATGACCCAGCAATCCCTCTCTTGGGTATCTACCCAAAAAATCTGAAAACATTTATCCATAAAGACACGTGCGCTCCAATGTTCAGTGCAGCTTTGTTTCCGGTGGCCAAGACATGGAAACAACCACAATGTCCTTCGATTGATGAATGGATAAAGAAGTTGTGGTATATATACACAATGGAATATTATTCGGAGGTAAGAAAAGATGACATAGGAACATTTGTGACAACATGGATGGATCTTGAGAGTGTAATGCTGAGCGAAATAAGTCAGACAGAAAAAGCAGAGAACCATGTGATTTTACTGATATGTGGTACATAAACCAAAAACAACAAAAGAACAAGACAAACAAATGAGAAACAGAAACTCATAGACATAGACAATAGTATAGTGGTTACCAGAGGGTAACGGGGGTGGGTGGTGGGAGATGAGGGTAAGGGGGATCAAATATATAGTGATGGAAGGAGAACTGACTCTGGGTGGTGAACACACAATGGGATTTATAGATGATGTAATACAGAATTGTACACCTGAAATCTGTGTAATTTTACTAACAATTGTCACCCCAATAAATTTAAAAAAACAAAACAAAACAAAACAAAACAAAACAAAAGCTATAACAAGAGACAAAGAAGAACTCAGTAACCCCACTTCTGGGTATTCATCTGAAGAAACCCAAAACAGTACTTTGAAGGGACATGTGTATCCATATGTTTATTGCAGTATTATTTACAATAGCCAAGATATGGAAGAATGGATAAAGAAGACGTGGTACTTGAACACAATGGAATATTACTCAGCCATAACATAAATAAAATCTTGCCTTCTGCAACAACAGGGATGGACCTACAGGGTACTGTGCAGAGTAGAGTAAGTCAGACAGAGAAAGACACATGACATATGATTTGACTTATGTGAAATCTAAAGAACAAAATAAATGATCAAACAGAAACAGACTCATAGTTACAGAGTCAGACAAAGAAAGACAAATGCCATATGATTTCACTTACGTGAAATATAAAGAACAAAATATACAAACAGAAACAGACTCACAGATACAGAGAACATTTTGATGGTTGCCAGAATAGAGGGGAATTGGTGGGCAGGGTGAAAAAGGTATAGGGATTAAGAAATACAAATTGGTAGTTACAAAACAGTCATTGGGATGTAATGTCCAGCATAAGTAATATAGTCAATAACATTATAATAACTATGTGTGGTGTAAAATGGGTACTAGAATTATTGGGGTGATCAGTTTGTAAGTTAAATGTCTAATCACTATGTTGTACACCTGAAGCTAATATAATATTGTAGGTCAACTGTAATTGAAAACTAAAAACAATTATTTAAAGAAATGCAGAACGTAATCAGAGGAAGGGCAAAACCAAAACATATTTGCAGGCAAACAAAAAATATGGAAAGAATAAATCACTTACAATCTTTCCATGAAAGAATTAATAAAAGATATACTTCTAGAAGAAAGACATTGGATTCAAACAGAAGGAGTAGCAAGGGTAAGCAAAGAAAATGCTATATAAATCTAAATAAATGCTGACTGTATAAAACCATAATACCATGTTTCCCCGAAAATAAGACCTAGCCGGACCATAAGCTCTAATGTGTCTCTTGGAGCCAAAATTAATATAAGACCTGGTCTTATTTTAATATAAGACCTGTCTTATATAATATAACATAACATAATACTACAATATAACATAATATAATTCCCGGTATAATATAATACAACACAATATAATATATCAGTATTTTACCAGGTCTTATATTAATTTTTGCTCCAAAAGACGCATTATAGCCGATGGCCCAGCTAGGTCTTATTTTGGGGGAAACACGGTAACACCTAGCTGAACCATCAGATCTAATGCGTCTTTTGGAGTAAAAATTAATATAAGACCCAGTTTTATTTTAATATAAGACCCGGTCTTACTTTAATATAAGACCAGTCTTATAATATAATAACCAGCCTTAATATTAATTTTTGCTCCAAAAGATGCATTAGGGCTGATGGTCTGGCTAGGTCTTATTTTCAGGGAAACACAGTAGTAATAAGTAACTTAGATGCAATAAAAACAAAGTAGAACCAAAATATACTAAACAATATGTACAACATGGGAGGAGGTTGAAAACGTTCTAAAGATTTTGCTTTTCAGTAGGAGGATGGAGATACTGAGTTTTTTATTTTAAATTAGGTACTCATGTGAACAATCTAAGGATAACATCTAAGAGAACAAAATAATTTCCATTCCATTCCAGAAGAAAAAAAGGGAGGATGAAGAAAGCTCATTTAGTCTATGGCCATCTCATCTGATCTCGTTTGATCTCGGAAGCTAAGCAGGGTCAGGCATAGCAAAAATGCTAGTTAAAAGGCAATGATTTTTGGTTTTGAATTTTTACAATTGTGCTGTAGTGATGTCACAGAAATGGCGGCATGAGGAGTGCTTCTTGAAATCTTCCCTGGAAGTTATAACATACCGAACAGCTACAATTCAACAAAGGATTCCCTGCCCTACACAAAGCATGTCTGAGAGACCTGCAAACTGAATCATCTGAAGGTGGACAAATCGGATGAGCAGGGGAGGAGGGAAGAGTGGAGATGTAGGCAGCAGGGCTGCAGGATGCAGTCTGGAGTTTCCTGTGGTCCCGGGAAAGGAAAGAACTCAGGGTGCAGTCACACCACCTGTGGCCCACAGTCCTACCTGATGGATCAGCATATAATATGGCTGAACCCAGCACTCACAGCAGAGACCTTGGAGCAAAAACCGAATACAGAAGGGTGAGAATGGTGGTCTAAGTCCTCACTGCCAGGCAGAAAACAGAAAAGAAAGGCACGGAGCCTGGCCAGCTTCCATCTCCCCACTCCCAGGGCTCACCTCACCCCCACTGTCCCCGTGTTAGAAGCAGGCTCCAGAAGAAATAGTAGCAGTGTCAGATTAAACAACAGGATATCTACAGCCCTGAGAACTGGAGTGACAGTTCTGCAGTCACAGACTCATAGCACAACTAATTCTGGTGAAAGGGAAACAACCATAGGAGCAAGACAGTTATGGGCTGGCAGTCGCCATTGCTCAGAGCCACAAAGGACCAGCCACCTTAATCATAGACCACCCCACCCCCAACTTTCTGGGTGGATCCCTTCAGTGCAGCTGAGACACACAGGCTCCACATTGGGCTGAGGAGCAATATTGGGATTTCAGAAGCTCAGAACTGTATTGTCCTCCACATCCATCCTGAGACCCAGGCGACCTGCTCACAGAGGAGAAGCCCACCATCCAGGAAACCCCCAATTGTGAGAAGCTGGAACAGTGCAAGAGAAAACATAATGCTATACCATGAGAGAAAATCAAAGGCTGCAACAGGAGAAAAAAACAAAATGTTCCAGCAACATCTACTGGAAAGAAAAAGAAAGACCTCTTCATATCAACCTGCTGCAGAATCCACACCTGTGGGTGTCCAGGAAGAGAAATAATAATTCAGTAATTGCCATGAATAACCAACATAACAAGGCAGCTCAGAAAGAAAATGAAAATGCTCCAGAAAATGAACGTAAAGACATGGAAATATGTGATGTAAATGACACAGAACTCAAGATTTCAGTTCTGAAAGAACTCAATGAGATGCATGAAAACACAGACAGGCAATTTAATGAACTCAGAAAAACAATTAAATAACAAAATGAACATTTTACCAAAAAGATTGAAATTTAAAAAAGAACCAAATAGAAATTCTGGAGATGAAGAACTCAATAGAAGAAAGGAAGAATGAAAAAGACAGCTGAGGTAATAGAGCTGACTAGATGGAGGAAAGAATTAGTGGTATCGAAGACAGAAATCTGGAAATGACACAGAAGGAACAAGAGAGAGACTTGAGAGTTAAAAGAAATGAAAAGAACTCTACATGAATTTTCAGACTCTATCAGAAAGAGCAACAAAAGAATAATGAGTATACCAGAAGGTGAAGAGAGGGAGAAGGGAAGAGAATGTATTTTCAAACAAATAGTCAACGAGAACTTTTCAATCCTGTAGAAAGAACTGGATCCTCGAATCTAAGAACCAAACAGAACACCTAAGTACATTAATCCCAAAAGCCCTTCTCCAAGGGACATTTTTGAAGCTGTAAAAAATTAATGACAAAGAAAGAATTCTCAAGGCAGCCAGGGAAAAGATGATTGAGTAAGCTAAAAAGGAAACCTCTTTAGGTTATCACCAGATTTTTCAGCAGAAACTCTACAAGCCAGGAGGGAGTGGAATCAAATATTCAAACGATTGAAAGAGAGAAATTAAGAGCCATGAATTACATATCCAGCAAAGATATCCTTCAGATATGAAGGAGGAATAAAGATCTTTCCAGACATACAGAAGCTGAGGGACTTTTCTACGGTAACACACAACCTGCTGTACAAATATACTGAAGGAGGCTATTCGACCTGAAACAAAAAAATCAAAAGAATACAAAACCATGAGCTGTATTACAAACAGACAGACAGAAGCAGGAAATGGCAACCACTGCATAAAATAGGGCATTATACACTTAAACAAAACATAAAAGGTAAAGAAGAAAAAAAAAATTGAAAAAGGAAAAAAGAAGAAAAAGACAACTTGCTACTGCAACTCAGAAATCAACTCACAGCATAACTAGGGATAACTTGTGACTACAAAAACATAAAAAGGGCGAGAGTAAAGATCTGAATCTCCAAAGGGGAATGTGGCAAAGACGCTTGCTGAAGTAAAAGGATACCGTATATATGAAAGTTTCTTTTACATACACTTAATGGTAACCACTCAAAAAAAAAAAAAAAAAAAAAAAAATCCAGAACTGAGATATGTAACATAAAAAAAGAAGACACAGAGAAAAGAAACATAGAATACCACCACACTGAAATAACAGACAGCAACAAAAAGGCAAAGAAACAATGCAGACACCGAGCCATCAGAAAACAAAAGATAGGATGATAGGAAATCCTCAAATATCAATAATCACCCTAAATGAAAATGGACTGAATTCACCAATAAAAAGACAGAGTAGCAGATTGAATAAAAAAACTAAACCCAAGGATATGCTGCCTCCAAGAGACACATCTCAGCTACAAGGACAAATGTAGATTCAAAGTGAAAGGCTGGAAATTGATACTCCAAGCAAGTGGTAGGCAGAGAAAAGAAGGTATAGCCATTCTTATATCAGATGAAACAGACTTCAGGATAAAAAAGGTAACAAGAGACAAAGACGGACATTTCATAATAATAAAGGGGGCAATACAACAAGACATAACATTTACCAATATACGAGGTTGGGCAATTAGGTTTGCGAACTCATCCTAGAAAAAGTGCTACATACCTCATTGCTGAATATCACTATGGTCACCTTTGAAGCACTCCTCTTGGGAAGCTATGCACTGACACCAGACCCTAGTCTACCCTTCAAAGCAATTCTGGAACTCTTTTTCTGGAATGGCCATCAGAGCTGTCATCGTATTACCCTTGATATTCTGAATGCCATCAAAATGTCTTCCTTTCAATATTTCCTTTGTCTTCTAGTAAAGAAAGAAGACATTGGGAGCCAAATCAGTTGAGTAGGGACGGTGTCCCAATACAGTTATTTGTTTACTGGCTAAAAACTCCCTCACAGACAGTGCCATGTGAGCTGGTGCATTGTTGTGATGCAAGAGCCATGAATTGTTGGCGAAAAGTTCTGGTCATCTTTTTCATGCAGCTTTTTCAGCCCTTCCAATTAGTAAACTTGGTAACTGTTTGTCCGGTTGGTACAAATTCATAATGAATAATCCCTCTGATATCAAGAAAGGTTAGCAACATCATTGCAATAAGTGCACAAATTTAATCGTCAGACTGCGTGTATGCCCCCAATCAGGGAGCACTGAAATATACAAAGCAACTACTAACAGAACTAAAAGGAGAAACTGACCAAAACACAATTACAACATGGGACTTATATATCACTGACAGCTATGGATAGATCATCCAAACGGAAAATAAGGAAGGAAATATCAGCTGTAAATGACACCTTAGACCAAATGGATGAAATTGGTATTTATAGAGCTGTTCATCCTAGGACATCAGACTATACATTCTTTTCTAGTGTACAGGGAACATTCTCAAGGATAGACCATATATTGGGACATAAAATCAGTCTCAACAAATTTAAGAAGATTGAAATCACACCAAGCGTATTCTCTGATCGCAAGACTTTGAAACTGGATATCAATTACAAAAAGAAAGCAGGAAACAACAGAAATATGTGCAGATTAAATAACAGGCAATTAAAGGAAGAATGAGTCAAAGAAGAAATAAGAGGAGAGATCAAAAGATACATAGAAAAAAATGGGAATGAAAAATACATCCTATCAAAATTATTGCAATGCACCAAAAGCAGTAACAAGAGGGAAATTTATACCATTATAGGCCTATCTCAAAAAATAAGAAAAATCCCAGATAAACAAATTAACATTACCCCTTGAAGAACTAGAAAAAGAAGAACAAATGAAACCCAGCAGAAGGAAGGAAATAATAAAAAATCAAAGTAGAGCTAAATGAAATATAGAAAACAAAAAGACAACAGAAAAAATTAATGCAACAGAGTGACATCATAGGAATGGCAGCAGCGAGGCGGACTTCTTGAGCTCTCCTCCGGAGCTTATCACAAACTGAACATCAATAACACATCAAAGGACTCTCTGTTCATCACACAGAACACCTAAGAGACTCGTACAAGGATTACTTGAAGGTGGGCAAACTGGGCAAGCAGGAGAAGAGGGGAGGGAGCAGAGTGGAGATGCAGCCCGCATCTGTGGCTGCGGAGATGGAGGGGATTTCAGGACGGAACAGAGACCACAAGAGCCAGGAGATGGGCTCTTTCCCTGCGTCCCACAACTGATCTCTCCCGCAGAGAGGGCAGCATATCCAGCATTTGAGGAAGTAACCTCAGCTGAGACCTCCAACTGGGCCCTAGGTCGGACAAAGGACATAAACTGCATACCTGGGCCCCTTGCCCCACTCTCCCAATCCTAACCCTGCCCTTCCAGAGACTTAAGCTGGCCTCTGAACTGAGGAGTGGTGTCAGATTACAGAGGAGCCGTAGTGCTCAGGATCTGGGAAGACCCGGCATGCAGCTCTGACCCAGGGAAGAGGCTGGGAAGAGTGTGATACTACTGGGTTTGGAGAGAGAAGACCCCTCTATCCCCGACCCCCACCTTTCCTGGCCTGCGGGAAGAGTGTGACACTGCTGGGCTGGGAGAGAGAAGACCCCTCCATCCCCAGCCCTCACTCTTTCTTGCTCGCCTAGGGCAGGGCAATTACATCTGCGGAGACACTCCCAGGGATCAGCAGTAGGTGGCAGACGCAGCTCTGGGCTTTCAGCAGCTCTGAAATCTCCCGCCTGCCATATATACACACATGCGCAGGCGGAAGAAGTGCCCTAAGACCCAGGAGAACTGGGCACAGGGCTGGTGGTGTTACTCTCAGTGTGCAAATGTGCAGGCAAGAGCAGAAACTGCACTGACTTTGTAGAAACTACCATCCAGACTCCTTAGCCCCACTCATGGAAATCTGCAGTCCCAACGTCACTCTGGGCACCAGGTGACCGGCTCTGCCTGCACAATACGCAGAGGACTCTTTGGTACAGCAGAGGACAACCTGGAGATTACTTGGTGGGCTTAAGCCAAGACTGGCACTGCTTTTTTTGTTTTGTTTTGTTTTTATATCTTTGATATTTTTGCCTGTGTTGCCTGTGGGTTATCGGTTGTTTTTACATGTGAATGTATTTGGTTTTTTCTTTGTTGTTATTGTTATGCTTGGTGACTTGCTTTGTTCTGAAATTGCCCTACACCAGGGCCCAGCTCAAGAGGCACAAGATTCAACACACCCAGAGGCCAACTCCAGACCAAACCAGAATACTACCAGGTTTGACCTACAAGTGGACACACCCAGAGGGAATTCTCTACAGGCACAAGAGCCCATAGAGGCCAAGCCTCATTTAAGCGGTCAACCCTCACGCAGCAGAACACCCTGCAGGGGGCAGAGCCAAGTCCCACAACTAGTCAGCCTAGGAGTCAACCCCACCTACTCACAAGCGAAAAGCAATTAAAGATCTTCTTTAATAGGACAATATACACAACACAAGAGTCACCTTTGGAGCACACGCACAGAAGAAGGAAGTGGTGCAAGTCAAATATAAAGGACACATACTACATAAGATAACCCAGCAAGAACTAAGAACCCTAGAGGATCTACCTAATACATCGAAGCAAACACAGAGAGTCAGCCAGACTCTTCAGGGAAACAAAGAAACATGTCTCAAATAAAAGAACAGAAGAAACCTCCAGAAATGGAACCAAATGAAACAGAGGTAACCAACCTATCAGAGACAGAGTTCAGAACACTGATGATAAGAATGTTTAAGGGGCTTAGTGACGACATAAAGAAGGACAGAGAAATCATAATGAACAACGAGTTAGAACTAAAGAATACAACAACTGAAATAAAGAACACACTTGAAGGAATTACCAGCAGGTTAGATGAAGCAGAGGATCGAATCAGCGACTTAGAAGACAAGTTAGCAGAGATCACCCAAACAGAATAACGAAAGAAAAAAGATAAAAAACAATGAAGATGGTTTAAGAGACCTGTGGGATAACATCAAGCCCAACAACATGTGCATCATAGGAATACCAGAAGGTGAAGAGAGGAAACAAGGGACTGAGAACATATTTGAAGTAATAATGTCTGAAAACTTCCCTAACCTGGTGAAGGAAACCAACATACAAGCCCAGGAAGTGCAGAGAGTTCCAACCAGGATAAACCCAAACAGGTCCACAGCAAGACACATTATAGTTAAAAATGGCAAAGGTTAAAGACAAAGAGAGAATCCTAAAAGCAGCAAGAGAAAGACAGTGGTTACATACAAGGGAACTCCTATAAGACTATCAAATGACTTTTCTGCAGAAATATTGCAGGCCAGGAGGGAGTGGCAGGAAGTACTCAAGGTGATGGAAAACAAAGGCCTACAACCTAGATTGCTTTATCCAGCATGGCTATCATTTAAAATTGAAGGAGAAATAAAGAGCTTATCAAAAAAGAATAAGATAAAGGAATTTATTACCACCAACCCAGTATTACAGGAAGTATTAATAGGGCTTCTGTAAACAGAAGAAAGATGAAAACAATCTAACTACAAATTTAAAAAATGGCAATAACTATGTACCTATCAATAATCACTTTAAATGTAAATGGATTACATGCTCCAATCAAAAGACATAGGGTGGCTGAGTGGATAAGAAATCCAAGACCCTTGTATATGCTGTATACAAGAGACCCACCTCAGATCAAAAGACACACACAGGTTGAAAGTGAAGGGTTGGAGTAAGATATTTCATGCAAATGGAAATGAGAAAAAAGATGGAGTTGTAATACTTATATCTGACAAAATAGACTTTAAAATGAAGAAAATATTAAAAGGCAAAGATGGGCACTGTATAATAAAGGGATCGATCCGACAAGAGGACATAACCCTAGTAAACATCTATGCACCCAACATAGGAGCACCTAAATATATAAAACAGATATTGACTGACATAAAGAGAGAGATCAACAGTAACACTATCATAGTAGGGGACTTCAACACACCTCTGACAACAAGGGACAGGTCTTCCAGACAGAAAATCAACATGGAAACAACGGCCTTAAATGACACATTGGACCACTTGGATTTAATCGATATTTTCAGAGCATTTCACTCCAAAGCTGCAGGATACACGTTCTTCTCAAGCGCACATGGAACATTTTCCAAGATAGACCACGTTTGGCCACAAAACAAGTCTTGATAAATTTAAGAAAATTGAAATCATACCAGTTGTCTTCTCTGACCACAGTGCCGTGAAATTAGAAATGAACTACAGGACAAAAACTGGAAGATACACCAATTCATGGAGGCTGAATAACATGTTACTAAATAATGAATGGATCAACCATGAGATCAACGAAGAAATCAAAAGATATCTCGAGACAAACGAAAATGAAAACACGATGACCCAAAATCTATGGGATGCAGTGAAAGCAGTCCTAAGAAGGAAATTCATAGCAATGCAGGCCTACCTAAAGAAACAAGAAACATCACTAATCAACAGTTTATTTTCACACCTAAGGGATCTGGAAAAAGAACAGAAAAATAAGACCAAAGGGAGTAAAAGGAAGGAGATAATAAAGATCAGAGCGGAAATAAATGCAATAGAAACCAGAAAAACAATACAAAAGATCAACAAATCCAAGAGTTGGTTTTTAGAGAAGATAAACAAAATTGACAAACCTTTAGCCAGACTCATCACAAAAAAGAAATGACCCAAATTAATAAAATCAGAAATGAAAGAGGAGAAGTGACAACAGACACCGAAGAAATACAAAAAATTTTAAGAAATTACTATAAGCAACTATATGCCAACAAATTTGACAATCTGGAAGAAATGGACAATTTTCTAGAAGCATACAACCTTCCAAGGCTAACTCACGAAGAAATGGAAAACCTGAATAGACTAATTACCACCAGGGAAATTGAATCAGTAACCAACAAGCTCCCAACAAACAAAAGCCCTGGACCAGATGCCTTTACAGGTGAATTTTACAAAACGTTCATAAAAGAATTATCACCTATTCTCTTCAAGCTCTTCCAAGAAATCCAGAAGGAGGGAAGGCTCCCAAACACTTTTTATGAGGCCACTATCACCCTGCTCCCCAAATCAGACAAAGACACTACAAAAAAAGAAAATGACAGGCCAATATCCCTAATGAACATAGATGCAAAAATCCTCAACAAAATATTAGTGAACAGAATTCAGCAATACATTAAAAAGCTCATATACCATGATCAAGTGGGATTCATTCCTGGTATGCAAGGTGGTTCAACATCCGCAAATCAATTAATGTGATATACCACATTAACAAAATGAAAAATAAAAATCATATGATCATATGAATAGATGCAGAAAAGCATTTGACAAAATCCAGCAGCCATTTATGATAAAAACTCTTAAGAAAGTGGGACTAGAGGGATCATATCTCAACATAATAAAGGCCATATATGACATACCCACAGCTAACATCATACTCAATAGGGAAAAGCTAAAACCATTACCCTTAAGGTCAGGAACAAGGCAAGGTTGCCCACTTTCTCCACTTCTATTCAACATAGTGCTGGAAGTTCTAGCCACAGCAATCAGACAAGAAAAAGAAATAAAAGGCATTCAAATCGGGAAGGAGGAAGTAATACTGTCATTATATGCAGATGACATGATACTATATAGAGAGAACCCTAAAGACTCCACCAAGAAACTATTAGATCTGATAAATGAATTTAGTAAAGTAGCAGGATACAAAATTAATATTCAGAAATCAGTTGCATTTGTATATACTAATAATAAAATATCAGAAGGAGAAATTAAGAAAACAATCCCATTTACAATTGCTTGAAAGACTATAAAATACCTGGTAATAAATTTAACCAAAGAAGTAAAAGCTCTGTACTCAGAAAATTATAAGACACTGAAGTAAGAAATGAAAGAAGATACAAATATATGGAAACACATACCATGTTCGTGGATAGGAAGAATTAATACAGTTAAAATGTCCATATTGCCTAAGGCAAGATACATATTCAATGCAATTCCTATCAAACTACCAAGGACATTTTTCACAGAAATAGAACGTATAATCCTAAAATTTATATGGAACCATAAAAGACCCTGGATAGCCTCAGCAATCTTTAGAAATAAGAACAAAGTGGGAGGTATAACAATACCTGACATCAAATTATACTACAAGACTACAGTAATCAAAACAGCATGGTACTGGCATAAAAACAGATACATAGATCAATGGAACAGAATAGAGAGCCCAGAAATAAATCCATGCCTATATGGTCATTTAACCTACGACAATGGAAGCAAGAATTTACGGTGGGGTAAAGACAGTCTATTCAATAAATGGTGCTGGGAAACCTGGACAGACACATGCAAAAAAATGAAGCTGGACCACCTCCTTACACCATATAAAAGAATAAATTCAAAATGGCTTAAAGACTTAAATGTAAGATCTGAAAGCATAAAATTCCTAGAAGAAAATATAGGAAGAAACTTTACAGACATTACCCGGAGTAAGATTTTTACTGATATATCCCCTCGGGCAAGGGAAGTAAGAGAAAAAAATGAACATGTAGGATTATATCAAACTAAAAAGTTTTTTCACAGCAAAGGAAACCATCAATAAAGCAAAAAGGGATCCTACTGAATGGGAAAAGATATTTGCCAATGATATATCCGATAAGGGGTTAATATCACAAATTTATTAAAAAAAACCTCACTCAACTCAACTCCAGAAAAACAAACAACCCAATTAAAAAATGGGCAGAGGACATGAAGAGACATTTTTTTAAAAAGGCAGAAGGCAAACAGACATATGAAAAAATGCTCAACCTCATTAACCATTAGAGAAATGCAAATAAAAACCACAATGAGATACCACCCCACCCCAGTCAAAATGTCTATCATCAATAAATCAACAAACGACAAGTGCTGGTGAGGATGTGGAGAAAAGGGAACCCTTGTGCACTGTTGGTGGGATTGCAGATTGGTGCAACCACTATGGAAAACAGTATGGAGGTATCTCAAAAATCTGAAAATGGAACTACCTTATGATCCAGCAATTCCACTCCTAGGTATCTATCTGGAGAAATACAAAATGCTAACTCAAAAAAGTTTATGCACCCCTATGTTTATTGCAGCACTATACACACTAGCCAAGACATGGAAACAACTGAAATGCCCATCGGTAGATGACTGGATTAAGAAATTGTGGTACATTTATACAATGGAGTATTATGCAGCCATAAAGAAGAAATAAATCTTACCATTTGCAACAACATGGATGGACCCAGAGAACATTATGTTAAGTGAAATAAGTCAAAGACATATACCATCCGATCTCACTTATATGTGGAATCTAAAGAAAAGAATAAATGAATGAACTAATCAGAAACAGTTTCAGAGACATAGAGGAAAAACTGAGGGTTGCTAGATAGGAGGGCGGTGGGGATAAGGGGGATGGTGAGGGGATTAGAAAACAGTCAGTAACCACAAGATTGCCACGGGGTTACGAAAGTCAATTTGGGGAATGTAATCAATAATGTTGTAAAGATTTTGTACGGTATCCGATGGACACCTGTCTCGTTAGGGAGACCACCTCAGGGAAGATGTAGATAGATGCCTGATCACTGCACTGTACACCTGAAACTGAAGCTGAACAATAATGAATGTCAACTACAAGTTTATATATTATGTACATAGTTACAAGAAGTGGAATACAGCATTAGGAATGTAGATAGTGGAAATGTAATGGCTGTGTGCGATGTCAGAGACATAGTGGATGGGGGGAGAGGGGTTGACACAGTGTGAGGGATATAAATGATAAATGTCTAACTATTACATTGTTTTGTGCACCTGAAACTAATAAAAAAAATAAACAATTAATGCAACAAAGAGCTGGTTCTTTGAAAACATTAATAAAATTGACAAACCCTTGGCTAGATTCACGAAGATAAAAAGAGAAAAGACACAAATAAACAAAATCAGAAATGAAAGAGTAGTTACCATGGGACCACAGAAACACAAAGGACCAGCCAAGAATACTACGAAGGATGATATGCCACAAAATTTAATAACCTACACGAAATGGAGAAGTTCTAAGAAACATATAGCTTTCATAGGATGAATCATGAAGAACTGGAAAATCTAAATAGACTGATCAACAGTAAAGAAATTGAATCAGTCATCCAAAACCTTTCCAAAAGAATAAGTCCAGGACCAATGGCTTCACTAGTGAACTCTACCAAACCTTCAAAGAGAATCTAACAGCTGTCCTTAAACTCTTTCAAAACATTGAAGAAGAGGTAATACTTCCTAACTCATTTTATAAGGTGAACATTACCCTGATACCAAACCCTGGTAAGGATAACGCAAAAAAAGAAAATTAACAGACCAATATATCTGATGAATACAGATGCAAAAATCCTAAACAAAATTCTAGCAAATTGACTACAACAATGCATTAAAAAGATTATACATCATGATCAAGTTGGGTTTGTTCATTGCAGAAGCACAAGGATGGTTCAACAAATGCAAATCGATTGATGTGATACATTACATAAACAAAATAAATGATAAAAATCGTATGATTATATCAATAGATACAGAGAAAGCATTTAACAAGATATGACATTCAATTATGATTAAAACACTTAATAAAATGGGTATAGAAGGAAAATACCTTAACATAATAAAGGCCATATATGACAAACCCTCAGCTAATATCATGATTAATGGTGAAAAACTGAAGCCCTTCTCACTCTATGTTCAGGAACAAGACGTGGTTGCCCCCTATCACCACTGTTATTCAACACAGTATTGGAAGTCCTAGCCAGAGCAATCAGGCAAGAAAAGACATAAAAGGCATCCAAATTGGGAATGAAGAAGTTAAACTGTCACTTTCTGCAGATGACATGATTCTTCATATAGAAAATCCTAAACACTCCACCAAAAAGCTATTAGAAAGAATAAACAAATACAGTAAAGTTGCTGGCTACAAAATCAATGTACAAAAATCCATTGCATTCCTATATACTAACAATGAAATCTCAGAAAAAGTAATTTAAAAAAACCACAATTCCTTTTGCAATTAAACAAAAAGAATAAAATACCTAGGAATAAACTTAACAAAGGATGTGAAGGACCTATACATCGAAAACTATGAGACATTTTTAAAAGGAATTGAAGAAAACGCAAAGAAATGGAAATATATTCCATGCTCATGGATCAGAAGATTCAACATAGTTAAAATGGCCATATTACCCAAAGCAATTCACAGATTTAATGCAATCCCCATCAAAATCCCAATAGCATTTTTTAAAGAGGTAGAACAAAAAATCATCAGATTTGTATGGAACCACAAAAGACCCCAAACAGCCAAAGCAATCCTAAGAAAAAAGAACAAGGCTGAAGGTATCACACTCTCTGACTTCAGCTTGTACTACAGGGCTACAATGATCAAAGCAGCACTGTATTGGCAGAAAATCAGACATACAGATCAATGGAATAGAACCGAAAACCCAGAAATAAACTCACATAAATATGGACAGATAATTTTCACCAAAGGAGCCAAAACACACAATGGAGAAAAGAAAGCCTCTTCAATAAATGGTGCTGGGAATACTGGAAAGCCACGTGCAAAAGAATGAGACTAGACTGCTATCTGTCCCCATGTACCAAAATTAACTCAAAATGGATCAAAGTCCTACACATAAGACCTGAAACAATAAACTACACAGAAGAAAGCACAGGTACTAAACTTAAGGACTTGGGTTCAAGGAGGATTTTATGAATTTAACCTCAAAGGCAAGAGAAGTAAAAGCTAAAATAAATGAATGGGATTATATCAAACTAAAAAGCGTATGCACAACAAAAGAATCCATCTGACAAAACAAAGAGGCAGCCAACCAAATGGGAGAAAATATTTGCAAACAACGCTTCTGATAAGGAGCTAATACGCAAAATATATAAGGAACTCATACAACTCAACAACAAAAAGACAAACAATCTAATTAAAAAATGGGCAGTGGACATGAACAGAAACTTCTCCCAAGAAGACATACAAATGGCCAACAGATATATGAAAAAATGTTCAACTTCTCTAGCTATTAGGAAAATGCAAATCAAAATCACAATGAAATATCACCTCACACCTGTTAGAATGGCTATCATCAACAAGACAAATAATAAGTGTTGGCGAGGCTGTGGAGAAAAAGGAACCCTCATACACTATGGGAATGTAAACTGGTATGGCCTCTATGGAAAACAGTATGGAGGTTCCTCAAAAAATTAAGAACAGAATTACCATATGAGCCAGCAATCCCCCTTCTGGGTATCTATCCAAAAAAATCTGAAAACATTTATCGGTAAAGATATATGTACTCCGATGTTCACTGAACCTTTATTTATGGTGGCCAAGACATGGAAACAACCAAAGTGTCTTTCGATAGATGATTGGATAAAGAAGATGTGGTATATATACACAATGGAATACTACATGGCCATAAGAAAAGATGAAATACTGCCATTTGTGACAACATGGATGGATCTTGAGATTGTTATGCTAAGTGAAATAAGTCAGACAGAAAAAGTCGAGAACCTATAACTGCACTCATATGTGGGATATATGACTGAAAGCAATAAAGGAACAAGACAAACAAAGGAACAAAAACTCATACACTCAGACAACAGTTTAGTGATAATCAACGGTAAGGGGGGGAAGAGGTAATGGTAGAAAAGGATAAAGGGGGTCAAATATATGGTGATGGAAGGAGAATTGACTCTGGGTGGTAAACACGTACTGCAATATATAGATGATGTATTACAGAATTGTACACTTGAAACCTATGTACTTTTGTTGACCTTTGTCACCCCAATAAAGTTTAATAAAAAAAATTGTGCTGCAATCATATATAAAAAACATACCTAAAACACAATGACACACCAAAAAGTGAAAATAAAAAGATGGACGAGGATATACTATGCATACATTACAGCACCATTTTCAGAAATGGTAAGAGAACATTATGAAAATAGCTATGTCAACATATGTGTAACCTCCCCCCACCCCAAAAAAAAAGACATAATCCTAGAAAAATATCTTAGCAACACTGACCTAAGGAACCAAAAGTCTGAAGTGTCCTAAAACCATAACAAAAAGAACACATCAGGGCCAGGTGGTTTTATAGAAAAGTTGTACAAAACTTAAAAATTAATTCCATACTTATACAAAGTCTTTCCAAGAACAAAAAACTGTGTACACTCTACTTGCATATGAGATTAGAGTAAGCTTATACCAAAACTAAAGAATAGAAAAAGTATATGGCAATCTCACTCATAAACATCAATGAAGAAAACGTACACAGCAATCTCATTCATGAACATCAATGAAGAAACCCTAAGCAATATGTTTGTAAACAAAAATCAGGAATGTATTAAAATATAACACACTATGAACAATCTGGGTTTATTCCAGGAATTCAATAATAGTTTGTACCATATAGTTGCCCACATAAACAGATATAGTTGGAAAAACTATATGACCATCTCTGATGCAGAAAAGACATTTGACAAAAAACAAACAACTGGGCCGGCCTGGTGGCTCAGGCGGTTAGAGCTCCATGCTCCTAACTCTGAAGGCTGCATGTTCGATTCCCACATGGGCCAGTGGGCTCTCAACCACAAGGTTGCTGGTTCAACTCCTCGAGTCCTGCAAGTGATGGTGGGCTCCGCCCCCTGCAACTAAGATTGAACACAGCACCTTGAGCTGAGCTGCCTCCCAGATGGCTCAGTTGGTTGGAGCGTGTCCTCTCAACCACAAGGTTGCCGGTACGACTCCCGCAAAGGATGGTGGGCTGCGCCGCCTGCAACTAGCAACGGCAACTGGACCTGGAGTTGGGCTGCACCCTCCACAACTAAGATTGAAAGGACAACAACTTGACTTGGAAAAAAGGCCTGGAAGTACACACTGTTCCCCAATAAAGTCCTGTTCCCCTTCAAAACAAAACAAAACAAAACAAAAAAAACCCAATATGATTTAAAATAAAACTCTTGGCAAATTTTTTAAATCATAGAATGCAAGGACGACTGGTTCTACTTATTGTTCTGGAAGTTTTAACAACAAAATGAGCAAAAGAAATAAAAGGTGTAAGGATTAGAAAGAAAATCACAATTGTTACTATTTGCAGATGATGAGATTATCCTCATAGATAACACAAAAGTATACAAATTACCAGAATTAATTAGAGTGTAGCAATCTAATTAATTCTTCTACAATCACTATACAGAAACCAATTGTATCTCTATATATCATAATACAGGAAATATCATTGAAAGATATATTGCTTATGACGATAAAATACAAGGTACCTAGAAATAAAAACAACAAAAGATATGCAAGACTCTTAATTAGAAAACTAGAAATTTTACTGAAAAACACTAAAGGAGATCTAAATAATGGAGAGAGAGAAATGATGTTCCTGGATAGGAAGATATCATATAGGTGCAAGTTCTCCTCAAATATGATGTATTGATTCAATTTAATTCAAATAAAAATTACAACAGGGTTCTTTTGTGAACTTGTCAAAGTTACTTCAATAACTTACATTAAAAAGTAAGAAGAATAAGAGACTTCTGAAGACTAAGACTAAGGGAGCTTGATATTAGTGCAGGGGTAGACACACAAACCAGCTAACAAAGAAGCAACTTGATGTAATAGTGGTAGCACTGCAGATCAATGGGACAAGGACTATTTATTTGATAAGTGGTGCTGGGCCAGTACTGGCGGCTGCTGTACTAGACAATACAGAGCTCAGTTATTTGTATTTGTGGATGATGAGTGCTCTGCTAGCAAATGTATTGATTAGTATTGATTTCTTCAGCAAGACTCTCCTCCACCTAGTGTTGTTAGCTCCATGGAAGGCACAGGCGAGCGGGCCTTCAGGCACAACTTCCCTAAGCTGTAGTGCAGAGAGACTAAGTGGATTCCTCTCTTTAGCAAGGCATGGTGGGAAGGAGTCTTCACTGTCTCTTCTCTCTGAACTGTGGCACACAGGTGTTGCCAGCAGAAAGGACAACAGGCATATTCATGCTACCGCCCTCAATGGCTCTCCTCTGTATCTCTGCAGAAAGTCTTCCAGCTTCAGAGTCATGAGACAACCTTTCAGGTACAGAATAGTGTTTTTTCTCTAACAGAGGTTGCACTGCCCCACCGGTAAACTAACTGATGAAGGAAGGAAGTAAAAGAGAGACGCTCAGTGTACATTGTGCCACTTTGATAATTAAAAAAAAAAAAGGGGGGGCATTTAAAAAACCCCAAATCTTTATCTTTTTTACTAAAGTGCAGCAAACCCAACTACTGGATTCTAAAGCGGTATTGATCCACAGTATATAACAATCTTGTAAATGTTTCACTAAACCATGAAATAATTCAGCAAATAAACAATTCATATGGACCTAGGGGAAATAGTACGTATGCTGAATTAAAACTGGAGCCTCCAAACTGGATACTACTTCAGAAAGAAAAAAACCACATACTAACAATTGGGCAAAAACAAAGATATGTGTTCATTATGCTGGAAGCAATAAGAATTTTGTAATTATTTGACCTTTATATTTTGGTAAGTAGTCCATACCACCGCTAAATTATAATACTATATATATCTCATGTGAAAAATCACTATCATTTTCTCCAAAATTTCCACCAATTCTCATATACACTCTAAGATAAGAGATTAAATGACTTTTAGTTTCTGATGTCTTGGATAAAAATTCCTAAAGCATTCTTTTCTCACTTAGTTTTTTGAATTGAGGCCTGGCTCTGGAGAAGACATGTTTAGGTACATGCCACATATTTGGCGGGACTATGGCCAATTATTTCCATCTCTGAGGCTCAATTTTCTCATTTGTAAAATGAGGATACTATTATCTGTCTCACACAATATTGGAAGGATCAATTACTGGTACACATGGAGGAATAGCGTTCTCCAAAACTTCATGTTCACCTGGAACCTGTGAATGTGACCTTATTTGGAAATGAGGGTCTTGTAGATGTTATCAAGTTAGTATGAGGTCATATTGGATTAGGGTGGGCCCAAAATCCAATGACTGATGTCCTTACAAGAAGGGCATGTGAAGACAGAGACACAGAAATGGCCCTGTGGCCATGAAGGCAGAGATTGGAATGCAGCTACCACAAGCCAAGGAAGGCCAAGGACTACCGGCAACCATCAGAAGCTGGAAGAGGCAAGGAAGAATTTTCCCCTGGAGCCTTCAGAGAGAGCATGGCCCTGCTAATGCCTGGATTTCAGATTTCTGGCCTTCAAAACTGTCAGGAAATAAACTTGGGTTGTCTTAAGCCACAAAGTGTGTGGTACTTTGTTATAGCAGCCCTAGGGACTATTACAGTACTGATTCCTAAAACAGGTAAGAAGCATTTTTTTTTTTTCTTCCACACAGAGAAAACATACCATACATTCTGCTATGGCTGAATATAGCAGCAGAGTCCAATCCCGTCTGACATGGATTCTCCAAGAATACATTTTAATAGTGTTTTAGTTAGGGATCATGTTTACAAGACTCAACTGAAACAAGCTTTAAAAGGTTGGGGGAAGCAGAAGGACGAATGAGGGGTGAGGGGAGAGGGGCTGTGTTAGTGGATCCTGTTTTCTAAGACAGGTAAGAACCACCAAGCCAGGACCCACGCAGAGGCAGCTGGGCCTCTGGAGTAACTGAAGATAGGACTCACCAAACGGTTTCCCATTTGATTCTTAACTTCATTTGATTCTTAACTTCATTCTTTTCTCTATCTGTAGTCTGTCTTTATCCACCAGGTGAAGACATGACTGCCAGGTGCTCAAGTTTTATCATTTACAGAGTTTGCCCCTGAAGAAAGACTGCCTCCATTCTCCAGTTCTCCAAGTCCAAAATGCCTCAGAAACACTTTGAGCGGCCTGAGCCAAGTCACTGAACTACCAGTTGCAGCCCCATGGTGGGACAGAGAGAGGGATGGATGGAGATGACTATACAGGAAGAGCTCTAGTTTCCTTCCTTGATAAAGAAAGTTTCACTTTTTTTCTTTTACCCCAAATTCTAACTAAAATGCTAAAATGAATTCAGCAACTGGGGATAGAGAGGTAGTTCTAAAGACAGATACAAATACGATTTGAAGAATAAGAGGTAGCTATAGATAAATCAAATTATCACTAAAATGCAATACATCAATAAAAAGCTTTAAAGAAGAGGCAAAAAGCACATGAACTGGATGCTTTATGTATGTAAGTATAAATAAAACAATCTTCACAGTTGGAATTAACTGAAAAATAATTTTCTCTATTAAAAAAATAAAAGAAAATATAAGAAATTAAGCAACCACTTTTATGTGAAGATTTATTTTAAAGAAATGCTTATCTTTTGGTAGTAAAGGAAATGTATTTCATCAGCAATAAACATTTGACTTCCTTGAGTGGGCAGGCCACTGAAGTGCCATGAGATTGTTTCTAGATATAGTTAAACTTGATATACAACTCGTAACTTTTTTAGAAATAGAAATTATCACTTACCATGGTACTGGGGTCTCTATCAGCCCGATATAATTCAAAAGAACTTATTTTCTGGGCACTCATTTCATCAGTGTCAGCAATGATGTAATGTCTAGGGGAGTAAGCACTGGACAAATGCTCAAGCAGCCTCAGGATCTCAGTGGTGTGCCCACCTGGAAAAAATATTGGAAGGCCATAGATTAAGAAACCCATAATGGACATATTTATTTGATTATGTTATATTGTTATGTTTTGTGTATTTCTCAAAAGACAGAAGGAACAATTGGAAACAATAATCTCTGCTTTTGTATAAATACTACTTTTATTTTATATAGGAAAGAGTATAACAAATGTATAAAAATAAAACCAGCACTAGCAGTAGGTGCCAAGGAAGGTACAAAGAAGTATAATACAGCTCCTGTTATCAAGAAGTCTGGTGGAAGAGGGGCAGGACACACAGACATATAAAGAGTGATGCAAGACAATAAGTAAATTTAAAGCGGGGTGGTGGAGGGAAGCAAATGGTTGTGAAAAACCAATGCTATAAGGATAGGGAAGATCCCTGGTAAAGGCTGCAATGACTTAAAAATGAAGCTAATGGAGAGAAAGGAGTAGGAAGGCCATTGGGCAGAGGTGGGATTATTAGGTCATGAGATGGCAAGATCTGAGAGGCGTGTTCAAGGGATGGTGGGACTACTGCGAAGACGAGGGTGAAGTAAGGTTAGGAAAGTAGGTTGAAAAATGGGAAGACAGTCGCAGAAGGTTTCTGTGTTGAGAAGTAATGTCAGGGAGGCGTGAGCACTTACCTACAGGGCTCAGGTCTTCCTAAGGAAGACTTCTGTTCACCACTGTAACCCTAGCTCCATTTACGGAGGTTAGCACATCGCAAGCCGTCAAATATTTACCAGCTTCACCAAACAACTACATGTTCGGTTTTTGAAATTGTACAATCTCCAAAATTTTAATACTTTAATTGCAAAACCATGAATTAAAAAGAACCAACTGTGTTCATTGAGGTTTCCTTCACGGAACACAAGCCCAAAAGGACATCTACCTATCACATTAACTACTGGGGGTACCAAAAAAATATATACACATGATTTGTATTCACTTTTTGTTACCAGTATATATTGAGTATTACACAATTTTAATACAGCTTTTTTCCTTTCTTAAAATGTGTATACATTTTTTTGGCACCCTCTGTATATGCCACTGAAGCAAAATAATCGAACTCTTTATCAACGAGTTCTATCATATATTTAGTTTCATTTACTTGTTATCTCCTCCTTGCCTCTGGTCACACTGTTCCCCCTACCTACGAAGCTCTCCCCTTCACCCCCTCAGTTCCCTTACGGCTGAAAGAAATTTTCAATAGTGACACAGTGAGAAAATAGAAGGATAATCAAACAAATTAAGCATGTGATTTCTCCCAATGCATATATTTTCTTATAGTAGAAAGGCAAGTATTCCTCTCTAGATTCTAGAAAATTAGGTATAGAAATAAAATCAGCATTTCAGGAATTAGTGAGTTTCAGGAATTAGAATCATACTTTAATTTTGTAACTTGTCTCCCATCTTCTTATCTGGGGCAAGTAATTACACATCTGATTTATACTCATTTTAGTATTTTTGCTTTAGCCTTGAAAAAGTGTGGTGGTTTGCCAAGTATGTACTTCTTTTTACAGCTGGAACAATAAAGGATAAAACCTAATATTGACAATATCTTCCCCTGCAATTAAAACATCATTAAACCTGCTTTAACAGTCTTTTTTTTTTTTTTTTTTTTTTTAATGGAAACCCTCGCTGGATACATTCCTTGAAATTTAAACTTGCTATGAATAAAGTCATTAAAATGATGGGCTTTGTCTTGAATTTTATTTTTATTAATGTTTATTATTTGGGAATGAAATTTCAGTTCTACCTTAAAATATATCCAAAATCAAATCACTGCTCACCACCTCCTTTACTACCACACCCTGCTCCAAGCCACATCACTCCCCTTGGATTACGACCATAGCTTCCTGGTCTTTTGCCCCAACTCCACTTGTCCATTCAAGTGTCCACTTCAGTCTGTTCTCAACACAGCATCAAGTGTAATCCTTTTAAAAAGAGTTGATCAAATTACTGACCTCTGCTTAAAAACCTCCAATGGCTTCCCTTCTCATATGGAACAAAAGGCTTCTTATAATCTGACCCCTTAATCTGTTTCCTCTTGGACCTCATCTACCTTTTCCCCATTACTCAGTATATTCCAGCCACTCTGGCCTCCTTGCTGTTGTACATCTGTCATCGCCCCAGGGAGGCTTTCTCTGACACAATCCTGTCTAAAATGAAACTCCCTCTCCCTACCTCATATTATGCAATCTATTTCTTATCTCATTGTGGCAAGCACCCATTTTGTTTTGTTAGTTTTTCTATATTGTCCATTTCATTCACTGCTGTATCTCATAACTGTCACAAGGCTTGGGACATAGTCAGCAGTCCATGGCAAGTAAAATTAAGTCAGCTTTGTTATGTCCAGAGCTCAGCTTAGTGTCTGGTCTCTCCTATGGCTCAAAATATGTTAAATGAATAAAGTAATGAATTATACTTGAATATAAGTTTAGAACATTTGCTCATACTATAAATATTATTCTATCTGGATTCAATCTCCTGGCATTTCAAAATGTACACAGCATATAATGTCTATCTCTATCCGAAATGCCATTTAAAATTGTTACTAGCGCCTACAAAGCTGGTGGACTCTGTTTAGTTGGTATTACCTGATGCTCACACCCTGACACAATAGCCTCAAGTGTGGGTTGTCCTATGTTTAGCAGAGAATTTTATCCTTGTGGATTTTGTACATGTATATTTACAAATATAATTCACCCTGCCTCATTTATCATGTAGCTTTCATGATTCTTAAACTACACACAAAATGCCTAGGTTAATAATGCAAAATAGCAATTTTTATTCAGGTAAATTGCATGTTGGCATGAAAAGGCTTCTGCGTCCTCTCTGTTCACTAACAATTTGTTAGAAAAAATATACGCTGAAGAGAAGCTTAATTACACACAAGTGCAAATTACTTATTTGTCACTAAAGACTTGACCTCGGGATCAGCATTTTGTCTGGCTGGGCAGGCCGGTTCCGGTAACGCAAAGAAACTACAAATCCCAGCATGCAATTGACGCACAGAGCGCTAAGAAAACCGGGGAACATAGTCGCGGTGCACTCTGGGGTTTGTAGTGCTCGACCCCAGCTCAACAGTCACCGCCCCGATACTTACCGGATCCGACTACCACCATGAGACTGAGAGATTCCCGGGGCACAACGACCCGGGAATGAAGCACGACCCATAGCCGCAGTGCCAGGAGCACTGCAACCACTCCTGCAGTCGCTGCCAGAATAAGGGCGCTCGCCATTCAAAGGAACAACGCATGCGTGCTAACCCACAGCACGGGCCCAAAGGAAGGGTTAAAGTTCAAGAACTACGGGCGCCGAAGAGACACACGCAGCGTATCCAACGTCGTGCGGACTGGGCTTGTTTGCGCTGGGCGGGGTTCAGGGTCAGGGGCGGAAGTCCTGGTCGGGAAGGCTTTGGCCTCTACGCCGGGACCGCCCCCAGCGAAAGCTGAAATCCCGGAAGTTAAGCGCTGAAGAGGTTGGATTGAGGCCCGTGGTGAATTCAGGCCAGTTGTGCGCCCTAAAGAGCTTAGAACTTCCACGTTAATAGGTGTCCCAGCGCTGCCAACTTTGTGAATTCCACCTGCGGCCCTTGGCATAATGGCATTAATCGCTTTTTTTCTTTTTCTTTTTAAATGCTAAGGGAAATGTTTCCATTGCACATGCAGACATTTACTGAAAGTGTTTACCTGTAAAAGGTACCTTAGTACAAAAAATTGAATTCAGGGCTCTCACCCTGTTAACCGAAGGGTGTAGACAAATAATAGCGTTTGGATTGCTGTGGAGACAATGTGTCTGAGATGGCTTTGTGAACTGACATACACGGGCACTACAGGTGTCGGGCATATTAAACATTGCTAGGCGCCAGACCCCAGAAGACACCCTTGCACCCTCATTGCCCCATCACCTCACTACTGTAATTACCTGTATCTGTAGGAAGAATCCGTTTGACCAGGCTTGGCTTGCAGCTGTAATGAATGGGGGTGACCGAGATTTAGAGGCTGCCAGTAAACACACAGAATTAAAGCAGCAGGCATTGTTTGCAGTTATGGGTTGAGTTATTTTGGATTAAAGCTAGGGTCAGACTTGACAAGGAAGTCGAGGACTTTCCGGGAGGAGCTACGTGGCAGGCAAGGACAGGAACAAAGTTGGGAACTCCTGAACAAAATAAATGTCTATCAAGTGAGCGGAGTCCTGGGCTGTGCCAGGGATGGAACATATAGATAATAAGAAAGTCCAGAAGCTGTACTAGATTCATCAGGAAAGGCAAGGAAGGCTGAGAAGGAAGGAGCAACAACGGAAATTTCTCTTTGGGAGTTAAGTTGCACTGACAATGCAGATAACAGATGCACGGGGGTATGAAAAATATACCCCCAGGTGGAAAGCATGAAAAATAATAATTGACAGAATGAAAAATGGTATTGAGCCATAACCAATCACATGTAAAGTCGGTCTGGAAAGTGATTTTTATTATCTTCCTAAATCTATTTCCTAACGTTTCTGTGGCAAACAGCTATTATTCATGAGTAGTTTACAAGTTTAAATTATTTTGCACTATTCAGTAGGATTGTACTTGTTAATTTACTCAATATATTTAATGAGCACTTGCTATGTGCTGGATTTTGGTGCAGGGTATCTTATATGAGTAGGACAGTCACTCAGACAAGAACCTTAGACTAGGAAGATGACAGTGCATGTAGATGGCCGTAGTCACGATGGATTATATATTGGGAATCAAGATGGCTCCTAGAGTTTTGGCTTCAAAACTGGTTGGATGGTGTCATTTGCTAAGAATAGACAGACAGGAAAAGAAACAAGCTTTTGTGAGTAGAGAAAGGGGTGGAGAGGGTGAAAATAAAAGAGTTCTGTTTTGGATGTTAGTTTGAATAGCCTGTTAGACATCCAAGTGGTTATGTCAAATAGGGAGTTTCGTCTACAAACCTGAAACTTGGGTCAGAGCTAGAGGTTTAAACTTAGAACTCAGTGTATAGATGATATTTAAAGCCATGGGACGGGTGAGATCACCTAGGGAGGGAGTCCCGGTCAGTCCTGTTCAAGAGAACTTTCTGTGATGATGGAAATGTTTTATGTGCATGCTGCCCACTCTCCACAAGTGCCTAGTGAGCACTTGAAATGTGGCTAGTGAAGCTGAGGAACTGAATTTTAATTTCATTTAAATTAAGCTTAGACAGTAGCTAGTGACTACTCTATTGGACAGCTCAGGATAGAGAAGAGTCTGTCATGATTAACATTTAGAGGTCTAGTAAAGGAAATTGAGCCAGCAAAGAAGATGGAGAAGGAAAAGCCACCGAGGTAGGAGGAAAATCAGGAAAGAATGGTGTCTGCAAAAACCAAGAGAGGAAAGTGATTCAAGAATGGGAGTGTAGCCAGCCATGTCACATGCTGCTGAGAGGTTGGATCAGGTGACTTGGGCACAAATACGTCACTGGGGATCGAAACAAAAGCAGCATTTCTATTGAATGGTGGTTGTGGAAGGCAGATGGAAATGGGCAGAAGAGAGAACAAGAGGTGAAGAAAAGTAGTCTCTGTAGGCAGTCATTTCAAGGTTTTCTTCAAAGGGGAAGGGATGAATTGGATGGGAAATGGAGGAGAATTTGAAATCAAGGAAACTTATTTTTTAAGATGGGAGTCATTTAACCTATTTGTCTGATGTTAGAAATGATTCAGTAGAGGAAAATTGGTGCAAAAAGAAGGGGAATAAAAAATAGTAACAAATTTCTTCAAAAAATGAAAAGGGTTGTAATCTAGGGTACAAGTGGAGGGATTGGGCTTTGACAAGAGAAGGGATCCTTATTACATGGTAAGAGGGTGAAGGGCAGGCATATGGATGTAGATCCTGTGAGGTTTGTAGAATTGCCAGTGAGCAGGTGTGGAGACTGGGGGGTAGAGTATGAGAAACTTACGGAGAAAGAATGTGGGAAATAATTCATCTTGAAGAGTAATTGGCGCATGCGTGAGGATCAGCGTATGATTTCTGGGTAGACTAGCATGCCCATTTGAGGCTTATGATGTCAAATAGAGAAACTAGTCAGTGGAATTTTGTGTCTCCCCCGCCCCCCCAGTTCCAAGGCACATAATTGGTTTTAACCAGAGTTAGATTTTTGACAGTAGCTAGTGACTTATTTTTTAAGGTGAATACATTAGAGAGAGAAGTTTCTTTTCAAGGTAGTGAGGTCCAAGGAATTTCCTCTGCACATAGTGGAAAGTGAAGACAGGAGAGTGGAGGTGGCAGAGTGGATGAATAGTGGAGGAGTGTAAGGTCAATGAACTGGAGGCCTACAGAAGGTTGAAAAACTGCGTTGAAAAAAACTAGTTAGTGAACTATAGAGATAAGAGGTGGTGGTCTGAGAGTGGGATGCCTGAAGTCAATATTGTGTTATTACTGGTAGTGTTTAGGGTATAACTATAGGAATGGATGTAAAAGATCACGGGTAGAGACACCCACGTGGATGTGGAAGTTACAAAGATGAGGACAGGAAGAAAATGAGCTAGGAGCTCAAGGTTTCAAAGAGTAAAAGGTTGGAAGATGACAGCAACCACATTGGGCATTGGGTACAAACTGGGTATTTTCCATTTGTCCCTTAGGTCCATGCTTCTCCAACCCACTCAGTGCCATGGGAACTGAAACCTGTGGATTAAATCAACAGGTTTCTTTGCTCTCTGGTTCTGGTTGGGTTTGGCCAATGGGGGTCCTCAGAAGATCTGATGGAGGGAGGCTGTGTCCTTGAACTGAAGGTCTCTGCTCTTCGGTGTGGCCTTCTGTACACATCTCTCCTCTGGGTCCCAGAGCTCCTGTTTCTTATTCTTCCAGGCCAAGGGGTGATAGCAATTCCACTGTTACTTGCACTATCCCTCATGCCTTTCCTACCTCATTCACACCTTTATAAATAATCCTTTCATTAAATCATCCTCAAATTAACCTTTGTATGCCATCTATATCCCGTTGGGGACAATTATACAGGTGGTACAACTGCATGACAAGAACTTCCAAGGAACTGGAGTTTTTGAAAGGAGAAAGGGTCTGGAAACAGTGATAGGGATCAAGAGGGATGCCATCCCCACCTCCTGTAGGGGGTGAGAAACAAGTGGCCTCTATTTGAGAGACATACTGAAGAAGTTTGGGAGAGCTTGGCTTTAGCTTATGCAGGGAAGTGGACAAGACATTCAAAAAGAAGATGAAGGTATAGTGGAAGTTTGCAGATCAGAAGGTCCAAAGTGTGCAATGAAAGGGTTTGAAGGGTGGTGACAATGGGGGTTGAGTCAGACTAGAGGGTGTCTGTAAGTGACTATGGAGGTAAGAATCAGTATGGTAATGGCTGATCTTGGAGCTTCTGGGGATTGAAATAAATAGAAATGAGGTGAATACATTAGAGAGAGAAGTTTCTCAATTCATTTCAGTTCAGTTCTAGTATCTATTATGTGCTCCACACTGGGCTAGGCACTGGGGGTACACTGATAGGCAGTAACAGTTAACACCCAACCAGTGACTTAACAATGAGCCTGACCATGTGAACCGCATACCTCTTAACAGGGCCTCCTAGAGAAAAGCACCCAACGCACACTTTCATGGGCTGCCTTGGAGTGTGAGCTGCGAGAGATCCTGGCAGCTAGGCCCCTTCTCACCACAGTTCAACAATCTTCAATCCTAATGAGGGCAGTAAAGTAAGGATAAAGAAGACTGAAGCTTTTCAGCAAGAGCCAGGGAGACCACTTTGGTCAGCATTATGTTCACCCATGACAAGGTAGGGTAAAGCTGGAAGGGGGAGTTCTTAGCCTGGCCGGAGACAGATCTGTGGGCACCAGGACTGCTGGTTGTACGCCTTACCATTTAAGATCTTCTGGAAGGCTGGGTAGGATGGTGACAGAAATTGTCCCAGTACAGCCCAAATAATCTTAGTTACAGGCAAGACTTCTTTTTTCCTTGTCAAATATACTAATATATGTTTAAGTCATAACCTTTTCTCAGATGAAGCCAGTTCCTAGGACTTCTTAAACCAGGGGTGTCCAAAGTTTTTTCAACGTTTTTCACCAAGGGCCATATGCGGTAAAATACACAAACAGCTGGGCCACTCACTCGAGGTGAGGTACGTATTGCCTCACCTGGTTTATTTAAGGAAACTAAATATATTTTTGGAATTTGCTGCGGGCCGATTAAAAATGGATTGCTGGCCACAGTTGGCCCACGGGCCACAATTTGGATACCCCTGCCTTAAACGCTAACCCTTGAAGACTAAGTCAATTATTGAACACTTAATTGGTATTTACTATGTGCTTATTCTATGCCAGGCACTCAAAACATGAATTAACTAATTAGTTCTCACAGCAACTCTATGGGGTAGACATTATAATGACCCCCATTTTACAAATGAAGATGTTAAGGTACAGAGAGATCACATCACATCATTTGCTCTTGGTCACAAAGCCAGCAAATGGTAGTCAAGATTCAAAAAAGCTCACTCTTACCTTCTACAGTATCATTAAAAGTATTCATTGCCTATTTATACCGGCTACTGTGCTATACATTAAAGATAGCAAGATAGAAATACATTATTTACTTTCTCTGACTTTTATAAAATTACAACTAAATAAGTGGAAAGGGATTTTGAAAAAGTGGCTTTTTTTCACATGCCAGTCAAGAATTGCTTTTTTGTTTTCTAGCTTTTCTCCAAGTACATTCAAAAAGGATACCAGATTAGATAGATAGACATATGAGGTCCAAAAACTAAGTTCGCGAACTTTTCACCTTAGACAGTGGAAAGTTTGCGAACTTAATTATCCTACTTCAGTATGTATATCTGTGTCTCTCTGTATATACATATGTACATATAAACCACTCTCGATTCAAGCCTTAAGATGAGTTTACAGTGAAGTTACTAGACACTAATTTTATTCTGTCATTTCATGTCCATTTATCTTAGATATAGCTCTCCAGATATGTTTATAAATCCCTTGCCCTAGCCCTGTACACTCAAAATGCTTTATCAGTTTCAAATATAATAAGACATAAAAATCTTATTTTAAAATACATCCCCAGATTATCATGGTAAGTGTCATACTACATTATACTGTTTCATTAATGACAACTACAACAGTAGTAGCTCCTTTAGTTTTCAAAGTTCCTATTCAGTTTTATAGCAAGTAAGAAAAATTCTATTTCTGCACTAAACACTGCTTGTCTTTGAAATCTGTTGGATTAATTTTCTCTTCATACCCTCTTCATCCCCTCGCTCCCCACAAAGCCTTAGCCTAGCACCTCCATCAACTATGTCTTTTCTTCTTCATTGTACATCTGCCCCCCTTTTTCTACATCTTTCTCAAATTCTTTTCTGCCGCCAGAGAACTTTTTGTCCTTGATAAAAACACACAAATTGTATTTTCACTCTTATCTGTACCTTAACTTTATATGAAAAAACACGTGGCAAACCTCCTGTAAAATTCACATACATAATAATACATGCCATCTACCATTTAGGAGGTATTTATGTTCTTCCTCAATTATTTCTCACAACCATCTTATGAACTTAAGTACTATTATTACCCCCATTTTGTAGGTAAGGAAATTGAGGCTTTACCATGCTAAATCAATGCCGCTGGTACTTTGATTTGACTTCCTGTGGATGTACAGTGGCCATCTAGTGGCTTCAGGAATCTAGTGACGTTACTTAGGAAAGGTACTTAATGCAGAAAATATGTTACTTTAAGAAGGGGATAAGAAGAATGAAATTTACAGATGTGCGACTTAAAGTTAGTGTTATTTTTCTCTTAGAAGTTTTGTATAAATAATATATGAATACACTTTACAACAGCAGATATAGAGCTTTTATTGTGCCCTTTAACCTGGTTTTTCAGTGTCTCCATAATTTACTTAATATCCTGTTCATCTTTCATCAACATTAGGTGCTTTATTCATTGTTAGTGCCTTCTCAATTTGTTACAAATAGGCTTGTTAACTTACTGACAAATATTTTTGATAGCAATCTTAGATGACGTGGCTACTTCTTAAATTTAAGTTTCCCTTCTCCCTACCAGAACTTCAGTGGCAGCTTTGCTGGCTATTATTGTTTTTAGAGCAATGACTCATCAAGTTGTTTTCCTCTGAGAAGAATTCTAGTACTAGCTGTTGAGAGAAGTGGTTTAACTTCACTATCGTAGCAAGGTGTCTTTGAACCAGGGTAGGGTACTGAGGATAGATTTGGATCAGACAAGGTGTAATCGACTCATTTGGCTGGAGTAGCCAAGAAAGTAAGTAGTCCAAGGGAAGGGGGTAGGGCTAGTGAATGGATAATGAGATAGGGAAACCAAGATCACTTCCACAAGAGTAGTGTGACTATCAGACCTAAGGGGCAAGTGTGAGGTTGTAAATAAGAGAGGAGGCCAGGGATCTAGACTAAGAAAATCAACCCAAAGAGCTCTATTATAGACTCTTGACTCTTTGTGAAAGGAGATTTGTGCTAACTACTTTCATATATGTAGCACTTAATAGTGTTAGACACACAGTAAGGACACAACAAATGTTGGATAAACTGAACCCTTCACCTCATGCCATTCCTGAAATCTGCTTCTCTTTGTGTTCCTGGGATTTTGTTGTTTCGATACATATCAATCTACTGTGTCTGAATAAGTCAAGCAGCATTGTTTATTTCTAAATAACCTAGGAAAAAGCATTAGTATGTATATTTAACATGTTCTTCCTTCAAAAAGACATAACCTAGACATAATCTCAGTGTATTTGTATCACATCAAAAAATTGCAATACACTACTGTTAATACCACCACCATCATTTATTGGGTGTCTGGTCTATCTGAAGTACAGTAGCAGGTGCCTGTCTCCGTCCTTTCATTTAAGCCTCATAATGACCCTATTATATTCATTTTCCAGATGAGAAGACTCTGGCTCAAAGAGGTTCTCTTTCCTTAGGTCATGAGGAGTGGCAGTTTGTCTGACTTCAAAACTTGATCATAACTCCAGCCTTTGCTGCCTCATAACTGGCTGCCCTGCCTCCAATTTCGAAATCTTTGATCTCATTCCCTTGCTTAAAACCCTTCATTGTTTTCTTATGTCCTCTTGCACAGACTCTGCAATATTTACTTTGGCATAATTTAGTTTTCACAATCCCTGCCTACTTCAGGGACCTTGTCTTCTGTTTCTGTTTCCATAAGTGCAGATTGGGTTCCAAACATTCCTGTTTCCTGGGAACATACCATGCTTCTCCATGCTGCCAGGTTTTGCATATTCTCCCTCTTTTTCCTGTGCTATTCCTCCCCGTCTGTCTGGGCTTTAAAACCAGAGACCCAATTTCTAATCAGTCTCTCCTGGGACATCTCATTATCTCTTTGGGTTTTGATTCTCCTACTCGTAAATTGAGATGACATTTCCTACATATTGGAAAGAGATTACCTGGAATCGATTGTCGCTTTGCCACTCACTGGCTGTATCATTTTGGGGAAGTAACTTGATTTTGATAAGCCTCAGGTTTTTTCTCCTTCATGAAATAGGATAATGATGGTTATTTAAAACATGATGACACATAGTGTGTACTCCGTTAGAAGACCTATTATACAACTCTTGTACAATTTAAATAGGATTAACATATGTAATGATCTAGTACAATGATTGTTAGCACCCTGTACTTCCTTAGGGATTTCCTCCTCACCCTTCAAGATTCAGCTCAAATTCACCTTTACAATGCTTTTCTGGAAGCAATCTGTACATTCTACATATGGTTAGCCATTTTGTCAGTTGTGCTTACACACCTCTATTTTCACTTATATTCCATGCAATTATTATGCCCCCAACTGGAATAATATTTTTAAATAATTTTTAATTTTTCAATCACAGTTGACATACAATATTATATTAGTTTCAGGTGTACACGATAGTGATTAGACATTTATATAACTTACAAAGTGATCACCCCAATAATTCTAGTACCCATCTGATACCACACATAGTTATTACAATGATGTTGAATATAGTCTTTATGCTGGACTTTACATCCCAATGACTATTTTGTAACTACCAATTTGTATTTCTTAATCCCTTTACTTTTTTCACCTTGCCCACCAACCCCCCTCTATTCTGGCAACAATCAAAATGTTCTCTGTATCTGTGAGTCTTTTTCTGTTTGTTTGTTCATTTATTTTGTTCTTTAGATTTCACAAGTGAAATCATATGGCATTTGTTTTTCTCTGTCTGACTTACTCCACTCAGCACAGTACCTTCTAGGTCCACCTCTGTTGTTGGAAAAGGCAAGAGGTTATTTTTTTTATGGCTCAGTAATATTCCATTGTATATATGTACTATGTCTTCTTAATCCATTCTTCCATATCTTGGCTATTGTAGATAATGCAACAATAAGTATTTGGATGCACCTGTCCCTTCAAAGTACTGTTTTGGGTTTCTTCAGATGAATACCCACAAGTGGGGTTATTGGATCCTTCTTTGTCTCTTGCTATAGCCTTTGTTTTAAAGTCCATTTTGTCTGGTATAAGTATTACTACATAAGCTTTGCTTGTTTGTTTGTTTCTATTTCCATGAAATATATTTTCCATCCCTTTACTTTCACTCTCTGGGTGTCTTTTGATCTGAAGTAAGTCTCTTGTAGGCAGCATATGAAAAGGTCTTGTTTTCTTATCCTTTTGGCTATGCTATGTCTTTTGATTGTACTATCTAATACATTTACATTGAAAATAATTGTTATGAGAATCTCTCCAGGCGTCATCAAAATGGCAGCGTGAGGTGAGCCTCTGTAAATCTCCCCTGGAATTTACAACTAATCGAACAACTGTAACTCCACAAAGGACTTCCTGCACAGCAGACAGGCAAGACGAAGAGGCCCACTACTGAATTCACCTAGAGGTGGGCGAATCACGCAACTGGGGAAGAGAGAAGGGAGAAGTGCGGAGATGGAGCTGCACGGGCACAGGACACAGACCTAGCTCAGTGCTCCGAGCTCGCTGCATCCCGGAACTACCACAGCTGTGGGAGAGGGAAGAACTTGGACTGCTAGGGCTCCGTTTATGGCCCACATGTCTGAGGGGACAGCATATAACACAGCTGAACCCAACGCTCACGGCAGAGACCTCAGAGAAAAGACTGAGGGAAGAAGGCTAAAAACGGGGGTTTAAGCCCTCACTGCCGAGTAGAGAATGGAAGCCTTAGGCACTGAGACTAGCCACCCCCTCCCTACCCTCCCAGAGCTCGCCCCGCCCCCACCTGCCCGGTGCTAGAAGCAGAACAGTAGCAGTGTCACATCAAAAGAACAGAATATTTGCTGTTCTGAGAACTGTGGATCGCAGACACAGATTCGCAGCCCAACTAGTTCTGGCAAAGGGGAGGGAACTGTGGAAACAGGACCGGCTGTAGTGGTGGTCGCCACCATTACTCTGGGCTACCGCTCACAACTCACCCCGCCCCTGGCCCCACCTATCTGGGCGGATCCCTGCAGGAGTAAACAGAACTGCTGAATCACACGGGCTCTGAATCTGGTGCAGGAAGAGCTTTGGAGCTTCAAAAGCTCTCCGCATACCCACAGGGACACTGCACGTGGTGACCTAGATGAAGTATTAACAGAGGAGAAGCCCATCTCCCAGGGAATCCCCGCATTGTGTGAGAAGCTGGAATAGTGCAGAGAAAACATAGCACTACCGTGTGAGAGAGAATAAAAAGGCTGCAGTCGGAGAGAAAATAAAACATTCTACCAACAAGTACTGGAAAACAAAAGAAAGACCTCCTCCTATCAACCTGTTGCAGAAGCCACCCCTGTAGATGTCTAGGAAGAGAAATAATAAATCAGTAATTGCCATGAATAACCAAGGTAAGAAGACAGCTCAGAAAGAAAGTGAAAAGTCTCCAGAAAAGGAACTTCAAGATGTGGAAATATGTGACTTAAATGACAGAGAATTCAAGATTGCAGTTCTGAAAAAACTCAACGAGATAAAAGAAAACACAGAAGGGCAGTTTAATGAACTCAGAAACACAATCAAAGAACAACATGAGCATTTTACGAAAGAGATTGAAATTTAAAAAAAGAACCAAATAGAATTTCTGGAGATTAAGAACTCAATAGAAGAATTTAAGAATGCAATAACCAGCTTAGGTAGTTGAGTTGACCAGATGTAGGAAAGAATCAGTGCCATCGAAGATAGAAAACTGGAAATGACACAGATAGAAGAAGAAAGAGACTTGAGACTTAAAAGAAATGAAAGAACTCTACAAGAACTTTCTGACTCCATCAGAAAGAGCAATATAAAAATAATGGGCATACCAGAAGAAAGAGAGAAGGGAACAGAGAATATATTCAAACAAATTGTCGATGAGAACTTCCAAAACTTGTGGACAGAACTGGATCCTCGAATCCAAGAAGTAAATCGAACACCTAATTACCTCAATCCCAACAGGCCTTCTTCAAGGCACATTGTATTGAAGCTGTCTAAAATCAACGATAAAAAAAGAATCCTCAAGGCAGCCAGGGAAAAGAAGACAGTAATCGACAAAGAAAAGCCCATTAGATTATCATCAGATTTTTCAGCGGAAACTCTACAACCCAGGAGGGAGTGGAACCAAATATTCAAACAATTGAAAGAGAGAAATTATGAGTCAAGAATAATACATCCAGCAAAGATATCCTTTAGATATGAAGGATACAGACATACAGAAGCTGAGGGAATTTTCTAATACACAACCTGAAATACAAGAAATACTAAACGAGCCCATTCAGCCACCATCAAGAGGGACAATTTGTGGCAACCAAAACATAAAAAGGGGGAGAGTAAAGGCCTGAACCGGAATATGGGAATGGAGAAAGAAAGCATGCTGAAGAAAATGGGATACTCTAAACATCAAACTTTCTTTTACATAATCATAAGGGTAACCACCCAAAAAACATCCAGAACTTAAATATATATCATAATAAAAGAAGAAACAGAGGGAAACATCATAGAATACCACCACACAGAAATAACAGACAACAACAAGAAGGCAAAGAAACAATGGAGACACAGCCTTACCAGAAAACTAAAGATAGAATGACAGGAAATCCTCACATATCAATACTCACCCTAAATGTAAATGGACTGAACTCACCAATAAAAAGGCACAGAGTACCAGATTGGATCAAAAAAGTAAACCCAACCATATGCCGTCTCCAAGACACATCTCAGCTAGAAGGACAAGCATAGACTCAAAGTGAAAGGGTGGAAATTGACACTCCAAGCAAATGGTACCTAGAGAAAATCAGGTGTAGCCATAATGATATCAGATGAAAGAGATTTCAGGGTGAAAAAGATAACAAGAGACAAAGATGGACATTTCATAATGGTAAAGGGGACTATACAACAAGAAGACATGACAGTCATCAATATTTATGCCCCCAATCATGGGGCACCAAAATATACCAAGCAACTACTAACAGAACTAAAGGGAGAAATTGACCAAAATACAATTATACTAGGGGATTTAAATACATCATTGACAGCTATGGATAGATCATCCAAACAGAAAATAAATAACGAAATAGCAGCCCTAAATGACACACTAGATGAAATGGATATAATTGACATATATAGAGCACTTCATCCTAAAACATCAGACTATACATTCTTTTCTAGTGTACATGGAACATTCTCAAGGATACACCATATATTGGGACATAAAATAAGCCTCAGCAAATTTAAGAAGAATTGAAATCATACCAAGCATATTCTCTGATCACAAGGCTTTGAAACTGGATATCAACTGCAAAAAGAAAGCAGGAAAAAACACAAATACATGGAGATTAAACAACATACTTTTAAAGAACTACTGGGTCAAAGAAGAAATTAGAGAGATCAAAAGATACATAGACACAAATGACAATGAAAATACATCCTATCAAAATTTTGGGGATGCAGCAAAAGCAGTTTTAAGAGGGAAATTTATATCATTACAGGCCTATCTCAAGAAACGAGAAAAATCCCAAATAAATAACCTCATGTTACACCTTAAAGAACTAGAAAAAGAAGAACAAGTGAAACCCAAGGTCAGCAGAAGAAAGGAAATAACAAAAATCAGAGCAGAACTAAATGAAATAGAGAACAAAAAGACAATAGAAAAAATTAATGTCACAAAGAGCTGGTTCTTTGAAAAGATTAACAAAATTGACAAACCCTTGACTAGACTCACTAAGATAAAAAGAGAGAAGACACTGATTAACAAAATCAGAAACGAAAAAGGGGAAGTTATCACGGACACCACAGAAATACAAAGTATCATCCAAGAATACTATGAAGGACTATATGCCACCAAATTCAATAACCTAGAAGAAATGAACAAGTTCTTAGAAACATATAGCCTGCCTAGGCTGAACCATGAAAAACTGGAAAATCTAAACAGACCGATCACCAGTAACAAAATTGAATCAGTCATCCAAAATGTTCCCCAAAGCAAAAGTCCGGGATCAGATGACTTCACTAGGGAATTCTACCAAACCTTCAAAAAGGATCTAATACCAATCCTGCTCAAACTGTTCCAAAAAATTGAAGAAGAGACAGTACTCCCTAACTCATTTTATGAGGCCAACATTACCCTGATACCAAAACCTGGTAAGGACAACACAAAAAAAGAAAACTATAGACCAATATCTCTGATGAATACACATGCAAAAATCCTAAACGTAATTCTAGCGAATCAAATACAACAATGCGTTAAAAAAATTATTCATCACGACCAAGGTGGGGTTCATCCCTGGGGCACAAGGATGGTTCAACATCCGCAAATCCATCAATGTGATACATCACATAAAAAAAATAAAGGACAAAAATCATGTGATTATATCAATTGATGCAGAAAAAGCATTTGACAAGATACAACATCCATTTATGATTAAAACACTTAATAAAATAGGTATAGAAGGAAAACACCTTAACATAATAAAGGCCATATATGACAAACCCTCAGCTAATTTCATAATTAACGGTGAAAAACTGAAGCCCTTTGCTCTATGTTCAGAAACACGACAGGGCTGTCCCCTATCACCTCTGCTTTTCAACATCGTGTTGGAAGTCCTAGCCAGAGCAATCAGTCAAGAGAAAGAAATAAAAGGCATCCAAATTGGGAATGAAGAAGTTAGATTATCACTGTTTGCAGATGACATGATGCTGTACATAGAAAACCCTAAAGACTCCACCAAAAATCTATTAGAAACAATCAAAGAATACAGTGGAGCTGCCTACTACAAAATCAACGTACAAAAGTCCATTGCATTCCTACATACTAACAATGAAATCTCATAAAGAGAAATACAAAAAGCAATTCCTTTTTCAATTGAAGCAAAAAGAATAAAATACCTTGGAATAAACTTAACCAACGATGTGAAAGACCTATATGCTGAAAACTATAATTCAATTTTGAAAGAAATTGAAGAAGACACAAAGAAATGGAAAGACATTCCATGCTCATGGATTGGAAGAATCAACAAAATTAAAATGGCCAAATCTCAATGGCATTTTGTAAAGAAATAGAACAAAAAATCATGAGATTTATTGGGAACCACAAAAGACCCCGAATAGCCAAAGCAATCTTAAAAAAAAAAAAAAAAAAAAAAGAACAATACTGGCGGTATCATATTCCCTGACTTTAGCTTGTACTACAGTACTACATTAATCAAAACAGCATGGTTTTGGCAGAAAAACAGACACATAGAGGAATGGAATAGAATTGAGAACGTACAAATAAAACCACACAAATATGGACAGATAATTTTTGACAAAGAAGCAAAAAACATGCAATGGAGAAAAGACAGCCTCTTCAATAAATGGTGCTGGGAGAATTGGATAGCCACGTGCAAAAGAATGAAACTGGGCTGCTATCTGTCACCATGTACCAAAATTAATTCAATGTGGATCAAAGACTTAAGCATAAGACCTGACACAATAAACTGCATAGAAGAAAACGTAGGCACTAAGCTTATGGACCTTGGGTTCAAAGAGCATTTTATGAATTTGACTGCAAAGTCAAGGGAAGTAAAAGCTAAAATAAACGAATGGGACTATATGAAACTTAAAAGCTTCTGCACAGCAAAAGAAACCATTGACAAAATAAAGAGGCAACCAACTGAATGGGAGACGATTTTTGCGAATAGTGCCTCTGATAAGTGGCTAATATCCAAAATATACAAGGGACTCATGAAACTCAACAACAAAAAACAAACAACCCAATTGAAAAATGGGCAGAGGACCTGAAGAGACATTTCTCCAAAGAGGACATACAAATGGCAAATAGACATATGTAAATATGCCCAATATCACTAATCATCATCGAAATGAAAATAAAAACCACAATGAGATATCACCTCACCCCAGTCAGAATGGCTATCATCAACACGACAAATAGTAACAAGTGTTGGAGAGGCTGTGGAGAAAAAGGAACCCTCATACACTGTTGGTGGGAATGCAGACTGGTGCAGCCGTTATGAAAGCAGTGTGAAGGTTCCTCAAAAAATTATGAATAGAATTACCATATGACCCAGCAATCCCTCTCCTGGGTATCTACCCAAAAAATCTGAAAACATTTATCCATAAAGACACGTGTGCTCCAATGTTCATTGCAGCTTTGTTTACGGTGGCCAAGACATGGAAAGAAGCAAAATGTCCTCCGATAGATGAATGGATAAAGAAGTTGTGGTATATATACAGAATGGAATGCTATTTGGTGGTAAGAAAAGATGATATAGGAGCAATGTGACAACATGGATGGATCTTGAGAGTATGATGCTAAGCGAAATAAGTCAGACAGAAAAAGCAGAGAACCATATAATTTCACTGATATGTGGTATATAAACCAAAAACAACAAAAAAACAAGACAAACATGAGAAACAAAACCTCATAGACACAGACAATAGTTTAGTTGTTATCAGAGGGTAGGGGGTGTGGGAGGTGGGAGATGAGTGTAAGGGGGATCAAATATATGGTGATGGAAGGAGAACTGACTCTGGGTGGTGAACACACAATGGGATTTATAGATGATGTAATATAGAATTGTACACCTGAAATCTATGAAATTTTACTAACAATTGTCACCCCAATAAATTAAAAAAAAAATTGTTGGTAGATGTGTAGCATTGCCATATTATTATTCACATTTTTAATATCTTCTTCTTCTTAAAGAAGTCCCTTTAATATTTCTTGTAATACTAGTTTGCTGGTTATGAACTCCTTTAGCTTTTTCTTGTCTGGGAAACTCTTTACCTGTCCTTCAATTATAAAAGATAGCTGTGCTGCGTAGAGTAATCTTGATTGTAGGTCCTTACTTTTAATCACTTTGAATATTTCATGCCCGTCCCTTCTAGCTTGCAAAGTTTCTGTTTAGACATTAGCCGAGAGACTTATGGGTGCTCCACTGTAGGTAACTATTTGCTTTTCTCTTGCTGCTTTTAAGATTCTTTCTCTTTAACCTTCAGCATTTTATTATGTCTTGGTCTGGGCCTGTTTGGATTCATGTTGTTTGGGACTCTGTGCTTCCTGTGCTTGTATATGTTTTTTTTTTTCCAGGTTAGTGAAGTTTTCCGTTATTATTTCTTGAAATATGTTTTCAATTCCTTGCTGTCTATATTCTGCTTCGGGTACCCCTATGATGTGAATGTTGTTGGTACGCTTGATGATGTCCCAGAGGCACCTTAAACTGTCCTCGTGATTTTGGATTCTTTTTTCTTTTTCCTGTTCTGTTTTGGTATTTTCTGCTACCTTATCTTCTAAGTTGCTGATTCGATCCTCTGCTTCATCTAATCAATGGTTGATTCCCTGTAATGTATTCTTCATTTCAGTTATTGTATTCTTCATTTCTCACTGGTTCTTTATGTTTTCTATCCCCACTTTTATGTTTCCTGTCTCTTTTTTGAAGTGCTCCCTGAGATCATTCAGCATCCTTATAACCAGTGTTTTGAACTCTGCATCTGGTAGATTGCTTGTCTCCATTTGGATTAGTCCTTTTTCTAGAGCTTTGTTCTGTTCTTTTATTTGGGACCTGTTTCTTTGTCTCCCCATTTTGGCTACCTCCCTGTGTTTGTTTCTATGTATTAGGTAGGGCTGATATGCCTCCGGTCTTAGTAGAGTGGACTTATATAGTAGGTGTCCCGTGGGTCCTAGTGGCACAGTGTCCCTGGTCACCAGAGCTGGTTGCTCCAGGTGTGTCCCTTGTGTGTGGTGTGTGTGCCCTCCTGTTGTAGTTGAGCCTTGGGTGCTGTTTGCACATCAGTGGGAGGGATTGGCTCTCAGGCTGATTGGTTGTGAGGACTGGCCATAACTACAGTGGAGGAGCTGTTGTGTAGGGGCTGACCATACAGAGCAGGATTCACTTTCACAGGGCTCTGGTGCCTTTCCAGTTTGCTCTTTAGCTGTGTCATCTGTGGAAGTGGCCTGGTGGTGCTCTGGCATGGTCCAAAGCTGGCCATCACGCATGCTGGCCCCAGGACCTCCTGGGAGGGGCCCCACCACAGGTCAAGTTCAGTTTCCACCTGTGCTCTGCCCAGAGCTACTGATATGAGCCACAAAGTGATATGCAGATGTCTTCCACCCACGATAGGCTTGGAGGTTCTTGAGAGAGGCTAAACTTTAAACGAGGGTGGCGGCTACCAGTGCCAACCTTGGGGCTGCTTAGCAAGAGGTATGGGGCATGCCAAGGCCAGATGCTGCTTGTTTGGGGTTTGTGAACCTTTGAGAGATTTTAGGAAAGTCTTCAGCATGAGCCAAGACAGGCAATTTGTATGGAAATACTACTGGAAGCATCCTGGGTGGGCCTGAAATTTGGGTGGGGGTGGGTCTCAGGGGATCACCAGGGCGTGTCAAACATTTTTAGCCAAATTGATGGAGACTCAGATATGGTGGTCACTTGGGTCTGCATGCTGGGAAGGGGGAGGGCTCAACAAAGAAACTGACTTCTGCCAGTATTTCTGTCTGGAAGAAAGCTGCCCCTTTATCTCTCACCCTGAGCCAGACAATTCAGCTCCTTCCCATATGTCCCTGGTGCCTTACAAGCTGCTACCCCAGAGCTGGAGCTCAGAGTTAGTGAATGCATCAGCAAGTAAGTACATGCATGGGTCCTTTAAGAGAAGTCGCGGGGCTCCAGCAGCCCTTTGTCTCACTCGGCGAAATCTGCGCTAGTGTTCACGGTCAGAAGTTATGGGGACTTCTCTCCTTGCCACTGGAACTCTGGGCTGGGGAGCCTGGTGTTGGCTGGTACTCCTCCTCCGTGGGGACTTCCACCACCAACATATCCCTCCCAAAATTTAACTGCCACATGGGTGTCTGAACAGCCTGATTGGCGTCACTGCCCCTTCTAACAGTCTTAAAGTGGCTTCTTCTGTATGTCCTTAGTTGTGCGACTTCTGTTTAGCTAGACCTCAGGTGATTCTCATAATACCGTGTTTCCCTGAAAATAAGACCTAGCCAGACCGTCAACTCTAATGCGTCTTTTGGAGCAAAAATTAATATAAGACCTGGTATTATATTATATTAACCTGGTCTTATAGTAAAATAAGACCAGGTCTCTTATTAATTTTTGTTCCAAAAGATACATTAGAGCTGATGGTCCAGCTAAGGCTTATTTTTGGGGAAACATGGTAGTTGTTCTGTAGTTTAGTTGTAATTTTGATGTGGTCATGAGAGGATGCGAGCACAGTTTTTACCTACTCCATCTTCACCAGAATCAATATTTATTTTTTTTACTTGGCAAAAAGCCATGTGATAACATTTTAAAAAACAAAATTGCAAACAATCAAATGCATTACCCATCACAGAAGAGGGTCTGGCAACAGTATAAAACATCCTGCTTCAGATCTTTTTTTAAAAACATACAAGCTGGTTTACAGTGGTAGAAGTTGTGTGTGCACTAAGAGATCTATACCTTGTAGTTAAATAATAGAAAAAAATTAAGACAATTAAAAGATCTATAGCATCCAGCATTCTGTTAATTCCCTGGGTCAGAAGATGAGAATTGTAGAAACTGTGGTTTATGTCTTGTACCACTAAGATAGGGCGCACCTGCTGTCTTCCTGCCTCACCAACCCCTGTCATCAATGAGAAGATATTCCTTTTTAGTCTCCCCACTTCAACTCAGAGCAGAAGGGCATACCTAGGAGAGCAACTTAGAAACTGGATATGAAGTTCTCATCTCCTCAAATAGCCTGGACTCCTTGGAGACAAGTATGTTTTATTATCCACCCAAACCTAGCGCGAATAGGTATTTGACCCACGTTGGTTGATTGACTAAATGAGTACCTTCATTGATAAACAAGAATGGGTCTCAAGGAATTTATAGTTAGTAGTACTACTACCACTGTACCACTAGTACTACAACTATTGGGTAATATTGATCGAGTATCATATGGCCAACACTGTCCTAAGCTCTTGGCACTCATGAACTCATTTAATTCTCACAACAGCTCTATTAGGTAAGTATTATCTCCATTAAAACTTTTTAAAATTATGAAATTTTGTTATTATTTTACAGATAAAGTAACGGCGGCTCAAAGAAGTTAAGTAACATACTCAAAGTCACGTAACTAGTAAGAGGTATAGAAAAATATTTGTGTTTCAGTAGAAAAATATGCATTGCCTAGAGGACAACTTCCAGGTCATCTGACTCCTGCCTTTCACTATCTTTGATCTATTGTACATTTATTCTGAATTATCTGATTGTCACCTTTCATCATCTTTGAGCCATTTTACAACTCTATGTAAGTGTATGTTTTTCAGATTCTCTTTTGAATAGATTATAACATCTTCTTGGTTCTGCCTGTTTCCTGCATTGAATGAGTTAAATAAAATGTTTAACTTTTTCTTTTCTATCTGTATCAGAGCCATGATTTTAGCTTTTTCTGAAAATTATTTTTAACAGAAGTATAACTTAAATGCAACTCCCAGTCTGACTAATTTAAAGGCCTATTTCTTAGCACAAGGGTCTTTAACTCTACTGTGTACTTTACTGAGGAGCTTGCTTTTAAAATGAGTTCTGAGTTCTACCTCAAGAAACTCGTATTCTAGGGTTTTATTTTGTTCTTAACAAAACTCCAGTTATTCTGTCGCAGGTGGTCTGAAAAGTACTGCTTTGAAAGACTCTATGATAGTACTTTTTCAGTAGGAGAAATAAAATACTTGTACAAAGCAATTTATAAACAAAGTTTCAAAGAAGGAGAGAAGAGGAAGAGAGAAATTCTGTCTGGAGGAATCTGTAAGTTTTATGAAGAAAGTGGCATTCGATCAGGGCCTCAAAACTAGCAAAGTTTTTGACAGGGAAAGATGAAGAAAAGATATTCTGTGTTTTGAAGCAACATGAGTAATAAATAGCAAAGAGGCAGGAGAATGCATAGCATTTTGTTTTGGAATAACTTGTGGTTGAAGTTGGCTAGATTGAGCAAAGAACGTACGAGGCAGAGTATGAATGATACACCTGGACAGGTAAGTGTGAGCTAGAGTGCAGGACTTGAATGCCACGCAGTCATGTGACCAGGTAAGTGTGAGCTAGAGTGCAGGACTTGAATTCCATGCAGTGATGTGACCAGGTAAGTGTGAGCTAGAATGCAGGACTTGAATGCCGTGCAGTCATGTGACAGGCAATAAAGAATAATGGCTTTGGTTGGAGGTAAAAGGATAAGAAGATAATCAACAGTTGGTTAGAAAAATCCTAAGAAACATAGGTTGGAGAGAGAGGCAGTCTATGGATGACCAGGAAAGGAAAGATGCTCAGTCACAAGGATTTGAAGTCTCTTCTGTAATTAATGAATATTAATAAATATTGATATTTGGTTGTGTGTGAAACATGTGGTACTAAGCACTGGGAGAAGATAGGAAGGAAATTATTATCCTGATACATTGTGTATAAAGGCTCAGAGAGGAAAGATGTCGGAGAGACACCAAATTAAAGCACGTATATGGGCTTAAACTTGGTGAGTGAAAGGGAAAAGAAGAGGAGGTAAATATATAAAAGATATTTAGGGAGTAGAATTGACAGAATTTGGTGTCTACTTGGATACAGAAAGGCTAAGCAAAAGGGAGGAGTCTATGAAAATTGATGGGTTGGGTGATTAGAGGCACGATGGCTCTATAAATGGAGAAAAGTGAGAAAGAAGACGGGGGATGGATAATGAGTTACACTTTATTGTATTTGAAGAACCTGCAAACACATAGTAGAATATTGGGAATATAGATCTGGAGCTCAAAAAAGGGAGTTTTAAACAGCTATTGTTTAAGTGGACTTGGTATCAGATAGTCCTTGGTATATTGGGTAAATAGGGAGGACAGAGTTAAGCCAAAGCTGAGATCAGGTTCAAATTGGATGAGGCCATTAACTGGAGTGGGTGGAGCAAAAGGTTAATTGCAAAATTTAGTGGTCATAATTCAAGCAGAAAATCCCCTAAGTTAGGTGCAAGGAGTCATCAAAACCTGGAGATAAAAAGATCAAGGGCTAAGGGAATGCAAGAGCTCATTGAGGAATGAGAGCAAAGGAGGTGGATCAAGTTAAAGAAATTTTTTCCCAGGACTTGTTTTAGAGATAGTGCTGTATTTGTTTGGAAGAACTACTTTAGGTAAGCAGTGAAACTCCAAGGAGTTTAAGTAACAGAAGACACACATTCTATTCCCATGTAGGGGAGAAGAGAAAGAGGAAGATAGCTGGTCACTCAACTTCTCGGGAAACCCTTCATCTTATGTAAAGTTGGGGGGAAATCATGAAATTCTGGAAATAATTTTCTATAGAAGCTAGTGGAAGAGCTGAATTTTGAGTTCAGAGTGATGAAATTAACAGGGCTATCAGTGAATTAACTCTTTGTATTTTTATACTGACTTCCAAATTCAAAGGATGATTGTTTTTTTAATTGTTGTAATGGTCATTACAAACCAAAGAAGGACAGATCTACAAAAAAAAACAAAAAACGTATCTAAATTATTTAGGAGACATGTGGTTTTGAACTTCAGCTCTTCAGAAGTGCCCCCTTATCTGCGGGGGCATATGTCCCAAGGCCCTCAGTGGATACCTGAAACTGTGGATAGTACCCAACACTATATATACTAGGTTTTTTTCCTATATATACATAACTATGATGAAGTTTAATTATAAATTAGGCACAGTAAGAGATTAATGACAATCACATAATAAACCAATTATAAAATATACTGTAATAAAATTTATGTGAATGTGGTCTCTCCCTCAAAATATTTTATTGTACTGAACTCACCTTGTGATGTGAGATGGTAGAATACCTATGTGATGAGATGAAGTGAGGTGAATGAGACATTAGTAAGTAAAATAAGGGCTACTTGAATACAAGCACTATGATATTGAGATAGATGATCTGGTAACTGAGACAGCTACTAAGTGACTGATGGGTGGGTATGTATACAGTATGGATATCCTGGGCAAAGGGATAAATCATGTCCAGGGAGGGACGGAATGGGACTTGTAAGATTTCATCAAGCTACTCAGAGTAGCATGCAATTTAAAACTTATGAATTGTTTATTTCTGGAATTTTCCATTTAATATTTTTGAACTGTGGTTGACTGCGGGCAACAAACTGTGGAAAATGAAACTGTGGCTAAAGGGGACTACTGTATTTGTTCCCTCCCCCTTCCAAATCAATATAACAAATGTTGAATGTTTTTAGCTGTTGGTTATATTTACTTATATTCCAAGAATTTTTTGTATGGCTATCAATCAGAATTTATGCAATTGTTTTAAAAGTTTCCCATGATGCTCTTAGAATTTGCATTCTTTGTTGAAAGAATTAACAATTTGGATTAAGACAAAGTGAATTGAAACTGAGTGCCTTTTACCTCTGCACTGAACATTAGGACTACTTTCCCTTTCTGTACTAGTAGAATACTGTGTGCATAAAACTGTTGAAAGTCAAATCCTGATAATTTTTAAACTGTCATCTGGTACAGGACTTGCTGTACCAACCAGAGGGCAGTTCTTCTGAGGGTCTCTAAAAGGGAAGGCAAAGCAGTTCTTGAACTCACTTGATTCCCTTTTATTAACCTCAGGTAATTGCTTTGGATAAAAAAATGAGGGGAAATATATCATTCTTTCGCTCTTTTCCTCTCTGGAATGTAGGGTATCAGTTAAGACTCTCCCCTAGCCATAGAACTTCAAACTCTTAAATGAGTTTCTTGACAAGCTAAGAAAAGTGGGAAGAATATGTGTGTGGAGAATAGATGCACTTGGCAGGGTGTAGTGTAACGTGCAAAGGTGTATAAGATAGGAACCTTGTCTTCAAACAACTTAAAATCCAGGTGTGTTCATTGATCTAACACCCAGAATAGTTTGGAGACTTTCAACTGTTTTGGACTCTGATGTACCATAATAATGTTGTCTTTTCTACTGGTGATGGGCTTCGATAATTAGGTACTTGTTCAAGAAAGCTGAACTTTGGATGAACATGTGATTTCATTTATTTCTAAATTCAGAAGGTATTTATTGTTTTCTGACTAATGGCAGCAAGAGAGGTAAATTAGGTGTGGGAACGAGACTGGAGCAAAGAAGACTAGTTGGAGGTGGTAGCTTTGATCCAACACTGAATGCTTCTGTTGGCCAAGAAAGGAGTCAAAGGTGACTCTCAGTCCTTTGTGGTGGCTTGGGGGGTCATGTAGCCATGCAGAAAGATAGAGAACCACTGCTAATAATATTTCATATGCAAACTGGTTATGCCAAAGGTCCAGATTTTGAAGACACCAACTTCTGTCTCTAAATGTTTAGAGGAAAAGTGAATTTCATATCTATATCAAGTCATTTCTATGCTAAAGAATTCTGACACTTCATTTTAATTTGGTATGTATATTGTGAAATGCTTGATTTGTATTTGATTGGGAGAATTCATAGATTAAGTTAAATTTTCTTATCCTGATGATCTTTCCATTATTGATATTATAGTTTTTAATGTTATGCATACATAGTATTAATAGTTAAACTTTTCCTTACCCCACAATCCATTTCTCCCTACTTTTTGGCTATTAAACAATATGTTAGCATTTTGAGATAGTCCACATTTTATTATGGGATATATTTGACAAAGTTGGAAGACATTTAATTGTAACAGTCTTCCAAAAATTATTTTTTACCTGGTGTTTTCTTTCTTTTACTAGGCAAAGAACTTTATTAACCTTTGTTTCAAACTTTATTCCCTAGCCTCTTCACCTTAATTAGCTGTAAAGAATGATTTGTGTATAAGCAAAAACTGGAAAGAGCTGCAGTATCCAAGGGGCTTGAGCTTAAAAATATTAGAGATCGAGATTTTTATCAGATCCATAAACACAATTTTAAAAAGCAGTCATAATATAAAATAGCAGCTCCCAGTAACTTCAAGTTTTATCTTCTTCAGAAGTTGACTCAGTTCAGTTTGCTTCACTCTTGGCAGCCTCATCAACATTCTCTACAAGGTCTGGAAGTTCACCATCATCATCCTCTCCGGTAGCAAGTGGTGCTTTTCCATCCACAGATTGTTTGGGCAGAGCTTGGGCCAGTCTCCCTGAACTAGTCAGGCTGTCTGCACCGAGCTGGTTTAAGTAGCGTTTCTGTCAGCTGCTTGGTCCCAGCATGGCCTGTGATGGTGAAAGTGTTTGCTGCCAAACAGGCTTGAACTTTAGGGTTGTGAAAGTGGATCACTGTTCATTGGTTTGTGAACGTATTCCCCTCTTCAATACTAGAGACATTGTTTACCCCTAACTTCTTTAAGGAGAACTGAAGTTTTTTATCATTTGATGTAGCTGTTCTGTGAACCACATTCTTTCTGAGAGCAGTTCCTTTCCCATCAATGCGCACTTGGCCTGCAGTTCGGCGAGTTTCGCCTGGTTCATGATAGTTTCTTTCATCTTACTGGAGAGGAAATGGGGCTGTGTCAGGAAATATGGCTGGCGCTCAGGGGTCTTGGTCAGACCAGCTGAGAATCTACCTGGTAGTTTCTATCAAGGAGAATTTTAAAATATGAGACTAGAACCATACTTTTCATTGTGGAAAATAAATCCCCACAAGATGATTTTTTTTTAGAAAAATTAAACTAGATTGTCTTCTTTTTAAAATAAAGAGCTTCTTAGTATATTGCAAAATATAACAAAAATATTTTGAAAAGAAATGGCAATGGGTGATTTTTTAAAATTGTTAATTACTAGAGGCAAAAATGTTTTGTTTTTACTAAAATGCAAAGAATGCAGACCTCAAGATTAAATGGAAGATCTGAATGCAGCATATTTTTTTCTATATAAATAATAATTGTAACTGTCATTCTTGATGCTTCTAACTTCTCATATAGAGTGTCTAAAACAGGAATTTCAGTTAGAGATGAACATAATTTAAATGTACGGAGTGGGTTGGTTTATAGTAACATTATTGCATGAACAATAGTCATAGTAACATTAGGAGATCAATTTGGGACATATAAGGGAAATATGTTTCTATATTGAAAAATAATGTCATGGAAAATTGTTGATTTTTCTTTTTAGTTATTTTTAGGATAGTTCATATGTTCACTTGAATTTTCACTTATTGTATTTCATTAAAAATAAAAATTACATTTTCATAATTTATTCCATATCAATTATAATTTACATTAATTATAATTTCTTTAGCATTTATAATAATTTATATTAAATTATGTTATAGGAAAAAAATCACACAAAATAAGATAAGCGAAAAAAAACACAAAAGACATAGAATCTCAACCACGCAGAGATAACCATTGTTAATATCCTGAAATGGTTTCTTCTTGAAAAATTCTGAAAAACAAATGAAAGTACTTTTACATACTCAAAAAACCTTACAAAAAATTATTGATACACTATAACTACCAATAAAGAAAAATGTCATATCTGAGGTTATTCATTTGTGACTAAGTCAACTATTCTTATCAAAATGTTTTGGTGTCATTTTGGTTATCTCTTCACTAATGGAGAAGATTGGAGAATTGAGGCAGTTTTCTAAAATGCTTTAATTATCCTGTTGAGAAAGAAGCAGCTTTTGGTTTCAGTTTCCCAAACAATTATCTCAGTTTAGAAGTTTAGGAATTTTTGGAAGCAAATTTATGAGGAAAATTTGCCGCAAAAGAATTTTTGTATTTTTTTCTCTTTAAGCATGGATGTATAATTTATTTTCTCTGAACTGTTTCTTTGACTGTTTTCATGAACAAAAAGTATAAAAAGTGCAATTTATTTAGATACATTTAAAATGCAGAAAAACTTCAGATAGTAAATACAGAATCGGGGGAACTGTCCTTGGAAAGGGAGTATTGGTAAAACAAAATTAAAATTTTTTAAGGATTTAAATGTGAATAATGAAATGGATATTTAAAAAAAATAAGCTGTATTAAAATATTAAGGGCAAGTATGCAGTTGTTATATTCTTCTACCTCCTAAGGTCATTGAGTTTTGATTAATTTAAAATTTTCAAAATTCAAGTAATATTTACTGAATTCCTTTCCTATCTCTCAGGCCTTGTCCTTGATGTATTCACTTACATGCTCTGTATAATTTCAAAACAACCCTGAGGATTTGATGATGCATTTGTAGAAGCCTAACCTGAAGGAATATTGTGGAACATAAGAGTATACTGGATTTCTGTGGGTTTACTTGGCTTTGACCACTGCTGTGGGTGTTAGAGAATATGCATATCAAAGATAATGATGGTGCAATTAGGAAAAAACAGAGCAAATGCCAGCCCCTGGAGATAAGCATAGGTGCAAGTGTGGAGGAGGTAGGCTTGATGCGTGTTCCTGAGGTGATATGTGCAATCTGTACTTGCAGGGCTGACCCCACAGTTGTGCATATACAACTGCCCTGCCCACGGAGAGTTATGAAGTAGCTACATGAGTGCATAAGGTAGGTATGGGGCAAACGAAACTTGTCAAGGACTGTGCACGTTGTGGTCAAAGGGCACCTGTGCCCTGGTGTGTCCTTAGAGTCTTGGGGAGAAAAAGGGGAGCATGCACTTTTGGGGGGGATGCAAGATCTTCCTTCTTGCTTGACTGTAGGGTTTTGTCTTTTCTAAGTCAGGCCAAGGTCCATTTGCCAAGACTGGGGTCTTCAGAGGTAACTATGCATTATTATCCCCATTTTACAGATGAAGAAATTGAGCCCGGTGAGGTTCAATTAGCTAAAGTGTGTGTGTTTGTGTGCATGTACGAGTAATACACAGAGGGTGCCAAAAAAAAACAACGTATACACATTTTAAGAAAGGGAAAAACTATTAAAATGGTAATACTCAATGTATACTGATAACGAAAGATGGATACAAGTCACGTTTGACTTCTGCAATTACAAGAGGTGCTCAAAGTGGTTCCCATCAGCGTCCAGACACTTCTGATTACAGCAAACTACTGCTTGAGCAACGTTGACCAAAGTGTCCACTTGTATACATTTTTTTGGTACCCTGGGTATGTATTAGGTAAGATATATTAGCTCTATTGATAGACATTTCTTACAAATAACTGTCCTATGTTAATAATAGTGGTGTTTACTAAATAATTACCTAGAATTTACCTCTTTCCAAAAAAGGATTTGTAATCACTTTTTGTAAATTATGACAGCCTAACTATACCTCTTCATTATTTTGTTTTATTAACAAACAACTTTATCTTGCTGATCCAGAACACTTGGACGTTTTTGAGCCTATATTTAGCCCGTCAGAAGAGCTATTATTTAATGACAAACTTTATGCTCTGGGCAACTTGAAATTCAGAGCTAGCACCACAAATTCAAATCCTACTTCCCCACTCTGACAGCAGAGCGGCTCCTAATGTAGACGGAGTGCTGGTTTGTTCTCCACAGTGTTTTTCAGACCCTCTGAGGAGGCTGCTCGGAGAGCGTGCCGCTTGCACACACGCCCCCTATCCACTGTAGAAAGCACCTGCAGCCCCAAGCAAGAACGCGGCGGGACCGGCCTTTGGCCAAGTCAGACGTGGCCGGAAAAATCAATAATTGCGCCGTCCTCTCCTTTCTGATGATGAAACCATACGCTTCTTTTGGGCAGAATTTGGGAATTTAAGGCAGAATGTAAACTCATAACCTGAAAGGAATCCTGGTGACGTGGCGAGCCCAGGTACTGACCGCTGTGGAAACAGACTTAGGCCGGTCCCCCTTTGCGAGCTGTTGCTCGCTTTGTACAGCCAGGCACCGTCCGCTCTTTCCCGGGTGAGGGTGCTTTTCTAGGATTTCCACGGCCCGCCACGGCGGTTCTCGTTTCTGAGTCCTTCCCGGGACCCGGGTTCCAGCCCCCCAAAATCGGCTCCGCCGCGGGCCACGGGCCTCGGGGCCCCGCCCACTCTGGCAGGGGCTCGAAGCCGCGCCAAGCCGGAGCGGGAGCGGGGTCCGCCGCGGCCCCTTTAAGGAGCCGCGCTGCGGTAACCCGAGCCCGCAGTCCGGGCGCGGCGGCAGCTGGATCTCCGGGACGTCTCCCCGGCTCCGCCGAGCATCTCGCGGGCGGGCTCTGGCCGGCGCCAGCCCTCGGGCCTGGCCGGAGGACCGGACTCCTGGAACCCGACCGCGCGCAGCCGCCGTGCGCACGCTCGTCGCCCCGGGACGCGGCACAGGTGACGCTGTTTTCAGGGTTTCGGGAAGAGGGCGAGTACATTTGGCCCCGCGGGTCTCCGCCCCGGCCTATTGCGGCCAGGGCTCCGGAGGCTGGGGGCGTTCCAAGAGCGCGGGGCTGCGGCGGCGCCGGCAGGTGCGTGCGGCGGCTCAGCATCTTCTGGCCCGCCTCCTGCTCAGGTGGGGTCCTGGCCCGCAGCCCCCGCCCGCCCGGACGCCTCCGTGAGTCCCACTCGCGGTTCCCGGGTTGCCTGGAGTGCCTCCTGGGTCTCAGCTCAAACGGACGGGTGCTTTGGGCATCTGGGAAAGCCTTCTTGGTAGAAGCCGGTACCCAGTCAGGTGCATCAAGTGGGTAAGTCTCCCCCCTCCACCTCTCCCTACTAAATAAAACAGGAAGCTTTTATTCACCGTGGCGGTGCTCAAGTGGGTCTCATTTTTAGCCACCTCGTACTAAAGAGTCTAGTGCAAAGGGACTGGGCGCAGAGTCCGAGGCTGACACATTGGGTTTCTGTTTCCAGCTCTACCATGGTCACACCGGGCAAGTTGATTAAACTAAGCGCCTCGGTTTACCTGGCCATGAAATGGGATCCATAATGCTAGCCTTTTCGTACAGCCCCGAGAAGGTAGGGCAATCTCGACGAAAACTTTGAGTTTTTATGTAAGTTCGTGAAAGGGTCGCTGTTCCTGGCCAGTGTTCTCTTAGTTGTGCGCATCTGAGTGTTAATGTGGTGCACACTGCTCTGTGAAATTATAAAATTGGTCTTCAGAAGTGATCGTTAACGGTGTTTAAATTAATCTGATAGCAGTTGGGGACAAGATGGAAAAGTTTGTGTGGATGTTAGGAGTTGATGTGTGCAGTAGGAAAAACTTCTATTTTAGTAAAATCTTTACTCAGTCATAAATGGAGTTGAGAAGAATGGATCTTGGATTGTGTGTGTTTTAAGAGCTATTGCTATGTGAACACATAATATAGATCAGGCTGCAGCGTCCTCTTTGTGTAGTCAGTTAATAGCCGTGGACAATACCATTTCGCTTTCATCTGTGCAATATGTTAAGTAGAGAATTTTTTCCCCTTGTTTGTCTTTTCCTTAAATTCTATGGGTGAAACTAAATGAGAAAAGTGCATCCCTGCCAGCTAGAAGGTTGGAAACAATGGCAGGAGGAATCCCAGATTTTAGTGTATTTGCCCCCTCTTTCCTGTGCCATCAAATGATCCATAGGATACTCTATTTTGAGGGTGCTTCTTTTTTCCTATCCCTGCAACTCCTTCGGCCACATTACCTCCCTCCAGAGTTCGAATCTTTACTGTGTGATCTTGTATGAGTTTTATCTGTCTAGAGCTGGATGTCTCATACCCAGCTGCTCAGCCAGTCAGAATTATTTGCGCTGTGAGCTATTCCTATTCCTTTCACTCTAAGCCTTCTTTACCATGTTGGAAAGAATAGTGACTCTGCAGTTAAAGGCATGTACTTGGAGTACCTAGGAATGGCAGTATCAAGGCGCTGAAACTTTATAGCAAACTTCAAAGAAGTGGGATCTTCTGAATGGACCCTGGAGTATGGCTGCAAGAGTTGGCCTACTTTTTCCTTCGTTTTCTAGACTCTCTATTGGAGAGAGATTCATTTGATTATCAAGGTAAACGGAGGCCTTGGGAGCAGGTAGCTATCAGAAATCTAACTCAGTGCTGGACTGATTAAGAGTTCCCAGCATAGGAGTGGGGAGGCAAAAGAGGTGACTTGGGAGGGGATGGAGGACCCTCCCAATAACAAGATGACCAGAGAGGTAGTAAAGGAGCCCTGGGGAATGACGGAGCTGGTATCCTAGGTGTGACTTATTCTTCTGTCCTGTTCCCTTTGAGGGTGTGTCTTGCCCTTCAGAGCCTAGCACAGCTGTCCTGTAGTTCTACACCTGTTCACTCTCCTCCCTTGGTGCTGGAAAGGAGATCCAGCGTTTATGTCCCTCCCTCAAAGCTGGCATTCCATGTAGGGGAGGTGGAACTGAGCAGTTTACTTCCTAAGAAACCTTTAGATGCTGGTGTGTCCCCACACCCTTCTTCTCAAATTATTGTCCTATACTTACAGATGAAGATGGCTGAGAAAAGTCCATAGGAAGATACAGAGAACTATCTGTTTTTCCCTGTAGAGGAAGATAGTGAATTAATTGGGTGAGAATTGCGGGCGACTGAAAAAGGGCAGGCAGGACTGGGGCGGAGTTGTGCTGGACAGCTTGCACCCTTGTCCTTTGGGGAGGAAAGGATGCTCTACACTCGTACCGTGTTGTGCTTTTCCTCTTTCCGGTTGCCTTGTGAGAGGAGGAGTGTACCAGGATGAGGTGGGTGGTCATCTGCTCTCAAGGATGGGACGCAGACTTTAGGTCAGCATTAGGGATGAGCTGTGTTCACCTGGTATAGGTACCAGACACTGGGTGTGTTATCCCTGAGAAGGCGTTACATCGCACGAGCAAGGTGAATTGTGTAAGAAAATCTGAGGCATTTCAGAGTGACTTTGGTGGTGTTTTTTCTTGTTGGAGATGAAAGGTAGCTCACAAAGAAATAGAGTCCTATGGCTCTGAGTTTTGTTATTCATAGTGAGACAGTTGGATGTGCGACAAGCAATTCCCAGACCTTAAAAGAAGACAGGAATAGCAAAGGATTTTTTTTTTCTTAGACCATTGGTCTGTTCAAGGAGAAGGCAGTCCTGTGGACACATGAGAAGAAGCTTGTAATCACTGTAAAAAGCTTAGGTTTGTGAAAACGGTTGATGAATAAGGCAGCTGGAAGCCTGTTCAGAGCTTGAGCCAACATGAGGAAAGGAGTCGCTGAGCCGTGGGACCAACAGCAATGGGGCGTCTGAGTAGATGGCGGATAAAGCTTGTCTAAAGCAGTGTTTCAGACATGTTTGGATTACGTCACAGGACAAAATGCATTTTTACATCGAGACCCAGGACAAATTGGCTGATGGATGTAGGCCACGTCTACTTTTATCAGCTGGATCGGGAGCAAAGGGGCTCCTGGTGCAGCGTGGGTGGGTGGGTGGCTCATAGCTTCCCATCCAGCTTTGAGAAGTTTGTGCAGAAGAAAAGGGTGGAATGTGTTGTTTCCAAAGCCCATTTGCTGATCATACTTGTTAGGAAGTTTGTTGCTTGCCTCACAGGGAACTGGAAAAGCATAGTATTCTCATTACATTTTGTAAAAGGGTTGGATTGTCAAGGCTTCCTTAGACATCTATTTCAAGATCTACAATCAAACTGGAATCATCACTCATAGATTTTGAGATGGCCAAAAAGCTTCTTGGAGAAATAGGTGACGCAGCACTCAGCATCTTTGAGTGAATTCTAGTATTTGTGCACTGGAGTTAATCGAGGCTAGAGTTTATCTGCAGGCCTTTGGTTTCCTTTTTATAACAATTAATATCTGACTCCTACACCCAGCACACTCACCCGTGGGCAAGAACAACAAAGCCTGGAGGAAAATGTACACAGGTATCAGAGTTCACCCGGTTGCTTGGTTACTGCTTGCTTTTATCATCCACATGCTGACCTAGTTGGATCCTCCGATTGACCCATCCCTTTCTTGTCTGATTTTCTTACCTTAGCTGATGTTTTCAAAGTTTAACTCTCCTCAACTCTGATCTTTATCTACTGCTTTCACCTCTGTTTTCTCTGATATTATCCTGATCCCCGGACTTATGGTGTATGCCTGCTTATTCCTAAGGAGCCGATGTTCGGATCTCAGCCTGTGCGGTATTACTGTCCACTGCATCTTGCTGTGGCCACCCTAGAAATAACTGTACATTGATGGGTTCATACATTTGTTTTGATTTAACTTTTAAATTTTGGGGACATGGAGAAACGATCTTGTCAATTTAATTAGCTTTCTCCAAATAGGCCTTAAAAACTTTTAAACTACATTTTGAGGCATAGAAAACTTCTCTCTATTTGGTATGTATTTATTTGTGGAATAGGAGGAAGAAGGAATTTTCATTTGATGAAAAATTTAGAACAAATTTAAAAAAACATTTATAAAGTGTTACATTTTAGGGACATAATTCCCTAAACTAGTCTTGCTCAGTAAACTGTTTTGCTCTAAAACATAAAAATAGTGAGACAATTATGAATTGAAATGCTTTATAATTTGTTATATGCTATTTTAAAGACTTATAAAGACTACAGCTGTGCTCCAATTGAGAAAGATTCTTGGCCTTTTCATATTTTAAAAACCTGCAGGAGTGTTACTTAGCAGATCAGTTTCTTACGTGCGATGTGGAAGAATCAGGGCAAGAGAAAGGTTGTAGGATGGGAGCTGAGTTGTCTGAAGGGAAGCCCAAACTGCTCGGAGTATATCCTAGCTGAGTAGCTCTGAGCCAAACTCTTAAGGCATTGGCCATTTTTTGAGGACTTGAGAATGCTTTATAGCCTCAAGTCTCTAAATGTTTTCTTCGGTGTTTTTTAATTTTTAAATTACAAAAATGAAACTTGCTCACTATAAATAACATTACAAACAACCAATACTCTTCCCTCAACTCCCACCTTCTTCAGTTTCACTCCCAAACACAATCAGTTACCATTTTTGGGGGTATAGCCCTTCTGATCTTTTTCTCTACAAATGCCAAAATGTGTCCAGTTATGTATTTATGAAAAATTTATGATTTCACAGCCTACTGTGTTTTTTCACTCCACAGTATGTGATGGGCATTCTTCTGTATTGGCCTGTTCATTTAAATGTCTGTATAACCTGTGATGGTGTAGCTGTATGAATATATTTAACCATTTGCTTATCATTGGACCTTAAGCTTTCTTCTAATAAAGCTGTAGTAAACTCCCATGTACGTGCATCCCTTCACATGCATGGGAATTTATTTTGAAGGTAAAAGATAACATAGTAGACTGCTTATTTTATAATTCAGGTAACATAGTGCTATCAAGATTTGCATATTCTATCATTTAATTCCCCAAATATTCACTCAGTAGTAAAAACATAGCACTAGACACTAGGAATTTCAAAGTGTGGTAATGTGCAGCTCTTGTTATAAAGAGGTCCCTATCTAGATTAGGGGGATGAGGCATACACACTGACAATACTATCTTTAGTTTTATTTATACCCTACTTTGTTCCAAAACCAATTTGGAATGGCTTACAAAGATGCATACAATGTGACAAGGTAAAGTAAATTTAGGGTAGAAAAAAAAAATACTCTTATTTTCCGCCATCAAAGGAAAATAAGATGGAGGTAGGAGTGAGTTTGGTTAGTGTACTCTGAAGTAGTGTTATTTTCTTCCTGGAAGTGCTGGTGATAAGCTTTCTGGCAGCCAAAGAGAAGAGGCCAACAATCCATCACATGCTTCAAGATGTCCAGAACAGGAACCAAATTGGAGAAACCCATCTAGTCCTGATTCTAGGAGCGGGGAGAAATTTCTCCTTTGGATTTTCATCAAGAAAACACTGCATTTACAATGGCCAGCATTCTCAACAACACTCCTAATAAAGTACAGTAATTCTAATGCCTTTGCTTTCTGAACCATTTCACATTATGTTCCTTGTTACTGGCTAGGGGTGTCATGCCTTGGCACTGCTCAGATTAGGCTGAGGTGTAAGTTCATGTGTTTAAATCAGAAATAGCTTTATGAGGACCTAAAGAGTTACATAACCAATGTAAAGAGCGATCTGATATTGTTTTTGGACACTTTTTTCCCCCTAGGTAGTACAGAATATATCATTTTAATGGGATTTTTGTGAGTAGAACCTATTTGCCCAAGAATACTAGACTTGCAACTAACAAACCAAGAAGTGAGGGTGTTTAGAAGGCATTGATGTATTAGAACTATAATAATGACTGAAAAAAATATTTTCCTTAAAAAATAAAATAAAATAAAATAAAGAACAAAACTCCGCACTTGGTCCATGCAGAAAGGATGGTACTTGTTTACATGGATCAATTAACTCCACAAGTTAGAAAGGAAGACCATTCCAAGAAGTTTTTCCAAGCTTAAAATTGTTAATGGTTGTAGAATGTGGGAGTGTCACCAGGACTTAGGGGTCCCTATTGGTTGGGGTTGCTTGACCCAATTTCATAAACCTGGGAAAACGTTCGACTCCCATGAGCCACTGAATCTGAGCTTCTATGACCACATCCATTTAAGTCTTGCCTCGGGGACAATGCCCCAGACAGCTCTTTATTACCAAGTCTGTGGCTCAAGCTTAGGTACTTTTATAGGATTTACCATGAGTTGAAACATGAAGTTTGTAGTAAATGTTAAACTTGAGACCACCGGAAGCCACATCTGATATGATTTACATATCACTTCACTAGCCTGTGAAGTGGTTCAAGGAAACATGTATGTCAGTGTGTTTAGATTTTTTGTTTACCTGATTGTGTCAAACCAGATACTGAATCAGGTAGACAAGTACCATGTTTATTGGAAAGTAGTGCAATTGGAATCAATTTGAGGCAATGGCAGCCTTATGGGAGGAGATCAGAAGGGAAACCACTTTCAAGATACCTTGGGTAGAGTTTTAAGTGGCCCTTAGGTATAAGGGTAAGGGCCACCTAGAAAAATTTAAAACTCCTTGCTGTCTTCTCATTTAAGCCACCAAATTCCCCAGTCAGATCATAGGTGTAGACAAGCTTCAGGGGTTCTAGGTCAAAGGTTAAAAGGAGAGAGGTGATCACATTGCTCTAGATACAGACTGTCCTATCCCTCTATAACTTGCCATCAGAGAGGTAGGTATAACATTTCTTGCTTAGGAAAGGGTAGGTAGCAATCATAAGCACTATCCTTTATTGAGTGGTGTTTTGATCTATTGCTGAATAACAAACTGTGCCAAAATTTAGTGGCTTAAAACCATGATTTATTAATTCTTATGATTCTGTGGGTGGCCAGGCAGTTATTCAGTTGGTTATAGGCTCACTCATGTGGCTGCATTCAGCTGGAGGGTCAACTGGGCTGAAAGATGCAAGATGGCTTGCCAATGTGGCTAGTACCCTATTTCCCCGAAAATAAGATCTAGCCAGACCATCGGCTCTAATGCTTCTTTTGGTGCATTACAGCTGATGGTCTGGCTAGGTCTTATTTTCGGGGAAACACAGTAGTTGGTGTTGAGTGTTGCCTGTCAGCTGGGCAGCCTCAGTTCTCCCTATGGCTTCTTATCCTCCAGTAGATGAGACAGTTTCTTTACATGTCAGTCTCAGGGCAACACTACAGGAGAGAGAAAGGCAGATGCTACAAGGTCTTTTGAGGCCTTCCTTAACTCCTTTTCCTAGCCTCAGAACTGCCTAGCTTCTCTTCTGGTGTATTCTATTTGTCAGCAGGTGGCAAGGCCAAACCACATTCCTGGGGGCAGAGACATGGACTTCACCTCTGGATGACAGGAGTGGCAGTGTCCTATTGCAAAAAAATTTATGGCCATTAAATGATTTATAACAGTGGTTACTGTGCTAGGTGCGTTTAACTCATCTCATTTAAGCCACAAAAACATCTTATACAGTAGGCCTTTTTATCCCCATTTCATAGACCTTGAAGGTCAGAGAGGTCATGTTCTTCTTTCCCAATGCCACTTCGTAAATACTGGGGCTAGGATTTGATTCTAGTCTCTTGCTACCTGAATGGAATTTGTCTTAAGAACTCAACAGGAGGGAGAGATTTACTCAGTTGTTATTTAGCCCCTATGGCCCATTTAGTACTGTCTCTTGTTTTCTGTGGGGAGCAGGCAAACGAGAGAAATGAAGGCAGGCCAGCAAAGGCCTTCCTCAGCCACTTTCCTGTATTGTAGGGCCTTTCTCAGCGGTAATCAGATTGACTATTTGGAGACAAGAAGGACCTCTTTGTCTCTGTAGGTTCTGACTTCCTAGGTTGCTTGGCAGGTGTCCCACTGATTCCTTTAAAAAAAAGAACAAAACATATTTTTCAATCTTTCTCTGTCCAGCTTTTCCTTGATTTCACAGTGTTGGCAGAAAGCCAAGAGATGTCCCAAGCCAAAAGGCTCCTTCTGTGATCCCTCCAGCAAGGGAAGAGCAGGGCTATGGAAACTAATTCATCAGAAGTTGGGCAGAACCTCATTTCTCCTCCTGATTCCCCCCAGGCGATGTGGCACCACCCAGTCTCCGCAGCTTCTGCGTCAGGGCCCCTCACGCACAGAGACCCCTTCTGAGGTTCAGAGAGGGTGTTGCATTGAAATGTTGATTTTCTTAAAGATGGGCCCTCAAATTGTCTAAGCTTCCAACCCCTTATTTTTACTGTGTCAAGTTCTGTATTTGTGTGACCTTCCAATGACTCTTGTCTCCTGGCTCGAGACATTCTGGTTTATTCAAAATCCAGTGGCTGTCATTGGAACTCATAGGTTTCAAAAACAAAGACTTCTTTATAACAGTTTTAAGTAGGGCGAGATGCTAGGAAGCAACATTTATCAAGTAAATAAAATATGCCATCTGTACTCTGAGCCTGAATTCCGTACAGAGTGAACTCCTGAATTTCCTAAGGGGAGAATTTTTCAGTGGTCGGGAGATGGGAAGCAGCAGAGCAGTAGGGAAAGTTGGGGAAGGAGGCCTTTTCCACTGTCGGTTCCTTGTAGCCACACTTCTTGTCAGGCATTATAAAAACAAATCTCAAGTCAGATAGTCAGTGTAAAATGAAATAAAACATTTTAAATAAGACAGAAAAAGTTGACATGACATAGATTAACTATATTAAATTAAATTAAATTTTAAGATAATAGCTAGAACATGTAAAAATTAAATAAATGTAGACTAGGAAAATAAAAATAAAAATCTTGTTAAAATTCTAATTAAAAATACCTATGATAGAAGGGATTACTGATCAAGTGTGACTATTTGGAGACAAGAAGGACTCCCTGATAACCAGGGGAGAAACTACTTCTTGAAAGAGCAGGAATTCTCAGGGAAGTTTCAGGAGATGGGCTAACCCCCACCCTTGCTATGTCAGAATCTTCTGGTGGGGATTCTTGGCTATGTGAAAACGTCAAGAAAACTGTTTTCCCCCAAAAAACAAACTATAGAAAGGAACACTACAGAATCTTCTTCACTGACAGGAATAAGCAGAATATATACTGAGAAAGTACTGTGTTTGGGGGGAAAGTATTGTGTCAGATAGGAATATGAGAGATCTTGGGAAATCTTGGATTAAAGAGCTCTGCAGCAATATGAATTAACTTTCAAAATAGTTCTCTGAGTTGTGACAGTAAGAAGGGCCACCATACAGCCCCGGAGGGTAGATACTTCCTGCTGGGGGTGGGTGACTGGTACAGAGCCAGGTTGGGGAACAGTTTAGCCTCCTTCATGCCCTGCCATCCTGTGATTGTAACTATTATGTTGAATTTTGGGAAAAACAAAGACCAATTAGAACTGTATGAACATTCAACTTTAAGTATTTTATTCTTTTTTTTTTAATTCTTTTTTTTTAAGTTATAGTTGACATTCAGTATTATTTTATATTAGTTTCAGGTGTACAGCATAGTGGTTAAACATTTAAGTAATTTATGCAGTGATCGCCCGATTAGTACGCACCTGGCACTATATATAGTTGTTGCAACATTATTGACTGTATTCTCTATGCTGTACTTTACATCCTTGTGACTGTTTTGTAACTGCCAGTTTGTATTTCTTAATCCCTTCACCTTTTTCACCCTGCCCCAAGTGTTTTATTCTTTATCACTAAAACAATCTATAATCCAAAAATATTGTTTCTGGGAAGTGTCAGTTGCCAGGGTCTGTAACTGGCAGAATCCAACAGTTTCTCTTTAGCTTGAATTCTGTTATGTGCTCCTGGAGAGAAAAGGTTGACGGAATGGGGAAAATATGAAGGATACCCTTATTCGAAGTTTAGTGTCTCTTAACTGCCAGGGAGGAACCATCGAGGTACCTTTTCTATAGTCACGAGCAATTCCTTGTTAAATCTTAAATATATCATCTATTTAAGAAAGGGAATGTAACTTAATCATATTAATACAGGGTTCCTTAGCCTTTCCTGGTTTCGTCTTCATTTTCTTCCCATTGTCCCACTTAAAGAGCAATACAGTGAGTCGTGGAGGATTTATAGAAGTTAGGCTGACTTTTATGCAGCTGGCTTCCTATAGACTTTCACACTAAGGCTAATGTTTCTTGAACTTGATACTCAGAAAAGAAAAAGAGATGGTGTTTTCTGCATATAAGTCTCCTAACTTTAAAAAACTATAGCTCTCAATGCAGAATTTAAAAAAAACAGCAGTAAAAAACAAAAACTGTAACTGCAGTTAGCTGAGAGCTTTGAATGCATTTCATTAGAGGCTTAACAGTTTTCATATGAATGAAATGTCAAACGTAGGGAGTGCAATTGTAAATCTTTATTAAGGTGTTTCAATGTCTCTGGTTAATTATTGACATGCAAGAGCATTTAGACAGATAATTGCAATGTACCACCCATATGGAAATGCAGACAAAACTCAGAATGGGTGTGTGTGTTGGGGGGCAGATATGCCTCTTTTTTGATAGGGGTTTTGTTTGTTTGGTTTGGTAAATATCTTCTACAGTCATATGTTTATCTACAAATGATTCACAGTTTGCAAGTAGAGACTTGTTAAACGTGTTTTGGCTGCTGACGTAGATAAATCAATCAATAAGTACTTCTGTACTTGGTAAGAGTATGAAAATACAGAGCAGATTACAATTACATATACTCATGAAAACTTTGACATGCATACCATGTGTTGTAAGAGTTTGGGATAGTCAAATCAAGTATGTTGCTATGGGCTGGATGTTTGAGTCTGCCCCCCTCCCAATTCATATATTGAAATCCTGACCCCCAAAACGTGGTGGCATTAGTTAGTGGGGCCTTTGGGAGGTGATTAGATCTTGAGGGTGGAGCTCTCACTAATGGGGTTAGTGCTTTTGTAAAAGAGATTCTACAGCGCTCCCCAGCCACATGGAAGAAGGCCCTCACCCACCTATTCTGGTACCCTGACCTCAGACTTCCAGGCTCCAGAACTGTGGGCAATAGATTTCTGATGATGTTAAGCCACCCAATCTGTGATATTTTGTTACAGCAGTGCAAACAGACTAAGACACGTAGTCAATACTAGTTCATTTATAATATTGATGCTCTTTGCCTTGGGGCATTTGGAGGTAAGAATTTTCTTGAAGTCAGTATGTTGTCATGCTGTTAACATAGGAATGTCCAAACCTATAAAGAACTTTTATAAGATTTTATTTGAACCAAACTGATGACAGTTGCCAGGAAGCAAGCTCTCAAACTCTCTGGTGAATGACAGTTTGGCAGTTTCTTTTATGCATTTGAAATTAAGGAGGGAAAGTAAGGAAGATTACTTGGAGGTGGGAGAAAGCCAGGTGGGGATTGGATTATAGGACAGTTAACAAGATTATGTGCCCCCTGAAGGGTGGTTAAGTGTGTTAACCTGGATGCACGGAAATAATGGCCAGGGCGTGCTTAAGGCAAAGATAAACGTTTTACTAAAAAAGTTACATCCCTGGGGCTTGACTCCCCACCATGACCTGCCAGTTAGGAATCTATGGTCAGATTATCCTGGCAGGTTATTTTCCACAGAACCCCCTTTTCATCCACAATGCTGTCATACTAGGGCTGTCAATTTAGAAACTTCTTTATTCCAATATTCGGATTATACTGGGAAAATGAGGGACCCGTAACTGATGAGATACTAGTTGAATGGAAAGCACATGTAAGAATATGAATATCTATTACTGTCACTATTTTGTTTAATAGATGTTTAATGAGCATATACTGTGTGCAGGCACTGTGTTACGTATGGGACACATGGAGAAAGGGAAATCTCCTTATCCTCGTGGGGCTCACGTTCCACTGGGGGAAGGAGTTAATCCATTTATTTATTTAGTTTTAATTTAAAAATGCTTTTGGTTTTTATTTTAAAACTAAATGTACTGGGGTAACATTGGTTAATAACATTATATAAATTTCAGGTGTACAACCTTATAGAACTATATCTGTATACTCCATTGTGTGCTCAGCATCCAAAGGCTAAAGGAGACATCCAGTTAAATTTCAGCTGTGAAGGAGGGGACACAATACTATGAGCACCGAGAAGGGAGGAATTGACCAGCTGATGGAGCTCAGAGCGTAGGCTTCCCTGAGGAAGTGAGAATTGACCTAGAGCTGAAGAAGCATGAGACGTGGAGGGACAGGGGAACAGTGGGGGAACAGGCTATGCAAAGGCCTTGTAGACGGAAGGAACATGGCATCTTTAAGGAACAGAAAGAAGGCATTAGCTGGAGTGCCGCAAGCAAAGTCCAAGTTTAGGGGTCAGGCCATGAGTTTGGTCTGAGATGCCTTTGAAATGCTGGGTAGTACTGACAAGTGGGCAGTTGGCTGTACGTGTCAGGAGCTCAGAGGGGAGGTCTGGGATGGCGATTTAAACTTGAGATGGTTCTGCATATAAGTGGTAACTGAAGCCACAGGTATGGGTGAAATCACACAGGGAACAAGTAAGAGAAGAGGGTCTGGGACCAAGCCTTAGGGAATTCTGTTATTTAGTGGCGGGCAGAGGAAGTAGTATGGTGTCATGGAGACACAAGGAAGAAAGTGCTCCAAGGAGAAGATGGTCAGTTGTACCCCATGTTGCGAGAGGTGAGGTACCATGAAGACCACACATAGAGGTCATTGCTGACTTTAGCAGGAGCTATTTCAGGGGAGTAATGAGGGTAGGGATAAGAATGCAGTGGGCTGAAGAAAGAGAGGTGAGGAATGATGACGGCACGGATAAACCATAGGAACTTTTTCCTTAAAGAGGGTGGGCAGGAGAGGGAGAGAGAGACAGAGGGAGAGAGGGCAAAGAGAGCAAACTAGACTCTTGAAGAAGACGTGGTGGCTCTCTTGATTTTTGTTTTACTGGGAACTTAAGCCTGTTTAAAAGCAAATAGAAAATCTAGGTCAGGAGACAATAAGGGATAATGGGGAGCAAAAGATTCCTAAAGGAGCCAAAACTGGTGGGTGTGAGGTTGTCTGAGTGGGACAGCAGATGCTTGAAAGTGCAGGTCATCTGTGGTTGACAGTGTGATATTGAGAATTTTCATGTGTTGGCTTCTACTTTTTTGTGAAGTGGGGTTTTGTGGAGAATGGGGGTGGATGGTTGGAGGTTCAAAAAGTTAAGGACAATTTGGAAAATTAATCGTAGAGCGTGAGAGGACTGGTTGGACTCTGCAAGGATGTAGAAGTACAGGGCAGTGTTGAGGGCTGTGTGATCCCTCTGTAATTTCACACTCGCCAAACTCCGTCTTCTGGTCCATGACTTTTTCCAACAGTGCTCTGATTGTTCAGGGCTCGTTGCTGACTAAATAGTTGGGCATATCCGGGGTTGGTGTTTTAAGCTCTTGGCAGTGGAAAAGGGAATGTAGGGTGTTAGTACTAAGAGTGTTGTTGAAATGATGGCTTCCAGGATTTAAGCTTATTAAAGAGGGAAGCAAAAAAAGAGGAAAGGGCTAATGAATTGGGGAAAAGCTGAGAGGTCAGTGGACTTGAGAATGATGTAATACTGAGCACACTTGAAGGAAAGGTCAACAAAGGGAATACTTCAAATGTTATTTTGGAGGCAGGAAAATGATGAGTGAGTAAAGGTCCATGGGTGGTTGAGGTGACATGGAAGAGGAGCCGTTCCAGATCAAGATAAAAGGACTGAGTTGTTCAGGAAACCTGGGCCTTCTACATAGGTAGGAAATCACTCAGGATGATGGCAAGGCTTGAGGACATCAGTGAATGAGGGTCAAAGTCTTTGGGTGGGAAGATGTGTTTGAGAAGTTGGAATATGATACCAGTGAGGAGAGGAAGAGGGTGGTATAACTGAATAGCAAGGCAAAAACATTACTGGGGGTGAGGGAATGGAGGTGTAAGGCCTGAAGGAGACCCTGAGGAGCAAAGAGGATATAGGACCACCTCCTGACTCTCAAGTGTGAGGGACTAGGGAGCCACTGCCTGAGAGGGTTGCAGAAGAGGGGTGTCTTTAGAGCACACAGGGGAGACACCAAGGATGGCGTACTGTTTACTGGGTATGGAACTGCAATTCCAGGGCACCTGGAAGGGTTTGGAGGTGGAGGGGTTGATGGACTGGGTCCAGAGGCTGGGAAGGAACTTGGGATGATGACAGGGATGGTAGAGGATAGATTTCTGCAATGGGGGCTGCCGACATTTGAATGTTGACTAATGTAAACAGAGATTAGTTAGGGGCTTAGGGCCTAATGGCCAGAGAATGATTTCGTTCCACTTGGCTAGAGTGATGACAGACCCAGAAATCACATGTCCTGTGTGCTGCTGGAGATGGATGATGGTGGAAGCAGAAACTTACTGAGTGCACATCTTATGACAGTTGCTGTTCTAAGGGCCCAACATATTATATAGGTTATTCCCTGTGACCACCATGTCATGTTTGTACTGTTGTTATCTCCATTCAGCAGTTGAGAAAACTGGGGTTCAGTTAAGGTAACTTATTAGTCCCATGTCACACAGCCAGCAAGTGGTGGAACTGAGATTCAAACTCAAGACTGTGACTAAGCCTGTGTACTTCCCACCATGTTATAGGTACTTAATATTTTCTTACATGTGAAATTTTGATTTTTTTAAGCATAAAGGACAGACTGCTGAGAAGCTAAATGTAGTATTTAACACAAAATTGCCTCTTGAGATACCAAAATTAAGGTCAGTCCTAGAATCTCAGAGTCTTACTCTGAATGTTAGATCAGCACCCACCCCCTGTGTGCACCAACCCTTCTAGGGTTCCTTTTACCACTTCTGTGGTAGATGCTGGATACTTGTAAATTATTAGGAGGGTCTTCCTTAAATTAAGCTGAACTCTTTCCTCCCTGTAATTTTTGCCCATTTGTGGCATTTTGGGGAATGCAGAATTAAGTTCCCTCTTTCACTTTTCCATAACAGGTCTTTAGATATTAGAAGAATGCTTTCGAGTCCTCTCTAAGTAATCTTGTTCCCAAGCTAACATTACAATATGATATGGTTTCTAAAAATCACCATCTTAGTTACAGTAGTCTAAAGGTACTTTGGTATATGATTAATTTAGAGGAAAGTGGGACTGATATGTGCCTTGATCCAAAGGTACACTTCCACACACTAAGGTTTCCCGTGTGTGTGTGTGTGTGTGTGTTTGTGTGTGTGTGTGTGTGTGTGTGTGTGATGTGGCTATTTTGCTAAGTCCTTTACTTGGAGGTTGACTTTTAAAAATTTGTTCCTATTATATCTTTCTGATTGGGACACATTATTTCAGCTAATGAAGATAATTTTAAATCTGATTCTGTTAACCTATTACACTGCCTATCTTTCCCAGCTCTGTTTTATACGTAGATTGAGTAAAAATATAAATATTTATAAAAATATTACTGAAGCAGACCAAAAACAGAGGACCTTAGGGGACAGCAGGAAATATTTCTGAAGTCTACTTTAGATCATTGATCTACATGCCGCTTTCAGTTTCCCAACGAGCTCTGGATTTACCTAATTTTGTTATCCAGTCACATTTCTTTGTATTACCCGTAGGGCTATCATGAGAAACGTTCAGAACTTTCTTGTATTCAAGTCGTCCTTCATTTGGGATTCTTCAGCCCACCGGGATTTGGCTGTGGGAGTGAGGGATGGGAAGGAGTCCAGGGTGACTGAGCTGTTCTAGACTGGAAGATGGGGAAGTGTTGTGGATGATAGTGTCATTCTCTGTGATATGGAGCCCTGGGGAAAGGGCTGGCTTGGGTCATGTAGAGCCTGGCGGGCCTCTGGGATGCCCATATGGAGCCATCCAGAGGGTAGCTGACTGTCCGGACTGTGCTGGGGGAGGTGGGGTCCAATTGCATCTGACTGAAGCTGTGTTGAAGGTGTGTGGCACATGCCCAGGCAGAGCCCATAGTGTTCAGAGAAGAGGTTCTGGGTCAGGGTGGCAGGGGGTAGTCAGCATTGCCACGCTGAGAGCATTCATGCCCGATAGCCTCCATATTTTGATGCAATGGGAAGAAATCTCTATTGTAAGGGAGAGGGCACTGGAGCTTTGAGAGTTGTGAGTGTTTGCAGTCAATGTGGGGAGCAGGAAAAGGATCTTACTAGGGATGGGAAAGGAGTGCTAAGCATGAGTACCACATTCTTGCCAGCTTTTCACTTTCTTGCTGCCCTTAACGACAACCAACCACACAAGACTTTCCCCTGTTTTAAAGGTCTTTTACTTTTAGCGTAGCTCTCATCTGAAACTAGAGAACGTGAAGGGGTACAGTTGTGTGTGTGTATGGAACTGACATTAGTGATTCTAACATGCTCCCTAAGGAATCCCTGTCCTGACAAGGGAGTAACAAGCAAAGGGAAATTAGAGTCATAGTTGTGTTCCCAGGTTGGTAGTTCTAGACTCAGCTGGTGGAACGAGTCCTTCGGGCTCCAGCTCAAAAAGATGTCCTCTTGGTTCACCTTGAACACCTTCAGTATCTCCTCATTGTTTGTGTGTCCTCTCTGCTAGGTATTTACTCCCTGGAAAGCCGGGAGTGCCCCTTGGCACCCTGAACTTACCACTTTATATATAGTGGTGATCTGTTTCTTTGCTTCGCTACTGGTTCATAAGCACGTCCTTCATTTTATTTATTTATTTATTTATTATTTTTTCTTTTTATTTATTTTTTTATTAGTTTCAGGTGTACAAAACAATGTAATCGTTAGACATTTATGTCCCTCACAAAGTGATAACCCTCCTCCCCCAACCTACTACTCCTCTGACATCGTATATAGCTGTTATAGTTCCAACTGACTATTCCTTATCCTGTGTGTGTGTGTGTGAGTGTGTGTGTGTGTGTGTGTGTGTGTCTGTGTCTGTGTGTGTCTGTGTGTATATAAAATTATAGTTGACATTCATTATTATTCAGCATCAGCTTTAGGTGTACATTGCAGTGGTCAGGCACGTCCCTCATTTTATATTCTGAGTCTCTGCATAGCACTTGGCTCATGGTGTACATGTGACCAATGTTGGATGAACTGTTGGTTGAAGGAAGACAGAATTAGCCTGGCTGTGCTATTTCTGGTGGCCCTGCCTCTGGGAGAATCCTCCTGCTGGAGGAGGGGGTCTCATAAGCTGATGGCGGAGAGGTGTACTTCAGACCTTTTTATGTCCTTCTTTACTAAGAAACCAGCTTGAATTCAAGTCTATGGAAACAGTCTTGGGGGATGTACAAACGGTGTGTTCAAGAGGTCTCTGGAAGAGTTTCTTTGGTGTCCACAATTCTTTTGAATCAAGAAGGGCTAATTCTTTTGAAGGTTCATGTCTAGACACTTGCCTTGTAAATTGCCACAGAAATATTTTCCTCTTAAGTTCGGCTCAGCCTTTCTGGGACAGTGTCCCAGCCTCTGCTAACTACAAGCCACACGTGGAGGTATATGAACTAGAGCTAATACTTTTCTACTTTTACTGTGTTTTCCTGGACTTAATAATTACCAAACTCTTAAAGGCCCTTAATCTATGTGAGTCATGATCATTGTTTGGTTTTACCTCTTTTACCATCTTGCAAGATTCAGTGAATGAACAGGGACAATTGCTACCTACCAGAAGTCTGGGTTTTCTGAGGAAATTGGTAAAATATCCCTAGAATAGCACTTGATCTGGCATGACTGATGAAGCAAGCAGCTGCTTAATAGGAAGCAGAGCTGGGAGTAGAATGATTTAATTAACTTCTGCCTGTTGAGCCTTTAATGGAAGCCACAACTTGACTTTATGGAGCTCTTTAGTTTTAAATGGAACATTTTTTTTGCAAAAGAAAACTCTCAACATATACCTGATGGACTCCAGTTAACTGACAGTAAGTCTGTTGAAAACATCAGATATCCAGTATAAGACAGACTTAATAAAAACTAGCTCTTTTAAAGAAATGATAATTTTTTTAATGGTGTGCTTTTTTAAATGTATTGGTTAAATTAACAATTTATAAAATCGTTAATGTTGCATGATTCCTATTGAGTTTTATGACAGAACTTTTAGCAACCATTCATAAAATAAATGCTTTATTATATATGTTGAATTTTAACAAAAGTAAATGAACAGCTCATGCCCGGCCACCCTCCAGGACCCACAGGAAACATGCCAACCCTTCCAGGGCAAACTGTCATCATATTTAAGATTATTCATGTTATTCATCTAACCATACAGAGGGTGCCAAAAAAATGTATACACATTTTAAGAAAGGAAAACTGTAATAAAATTGTAATATTCAATATATACTGATGACAAAAGATGAATACAAGTCACGTTTGACTTCTGCAATTACAAGAGGTGCTCAAAGTGGTTACCATCAGCGTCTAGACACTTCTGATTACAGCAAACTACTGCTTGAGCAACGCTGACCAAAGTGTCCACTTGTATACATTTTTTGGCACCCCCTGTATATAAGGTTAGACTCTCTACTACATGGCCTCCAGATCCCTATTTGCTTGCTTGCTTGCTTTATTTTTCTGTCTGTCTGTCTGTCTATCTAGCTATCTAACCTATCTATTATTTGACCCCTATTTGCTTTAATCCTAGAAAAACATCACTTTTCCATCTCACTTAGAAAATCATAATGATGTTTAATTTATGTACAAAACTTACTTTTATGTATTATTTGGTTAATATTAAACTAAAAGACCACAGATTAAAAATTTTAATGCCCAATAAACACATGTTAAAATAAGAAAAAAGTAAACGAGCAGTAAAGTTAATGGAATCTCACAGAGAAGAATTGTAATATCAATATTTTTTGCTGAGCACACACACCAGAAAAAAAGAATGAGGAACGAATTCATTACAGACACATAAATTCTTTCAGAAGGGCCCCTGTGGGGGACTGATTCTTAATATGATATCCTGGTTGGAAGGGAATGAAGTGAGGGTATCGCTTGTACAGCCAGTGACTTCGCTGTTTTTCTAGTGAATTGGCTTCAGTAGGTGACCTTATTTTTCACATTGGGAAGCTGGAAATATCTATTGATTCATTTCCTTTTCATTTGAGGATTAGCTCTATCAAAGAAGAAGCCATAGAAATGCTTTGTTTGCTGGATATGAGCAAATGCTTTAGTGTCCTTTTTTGGCCTAAATGTTCCTAAGATTTTTAGGAGCAAAATAAAGTTCAGCTCAACAAGACAGAAAACATACTGTGAATGTACGTATATGCATATTACTATTTGCTGACTCTATCCTTCAAACCTGAAGCTCTTTTATAAAAATCTTTTATTTTTGAGATAAAAATCCGTGGAGGAATTTTGGTCCAAGGATATGTGTGATTACAGAATATTGTTTTAAAATTAAATACTGATTTAAATAGTAACAGAACAGTAGTGCGGTTATTTTCCAAGATGGTATTATTCTTCTTCTTAAGATTTAAATTTTAATGTTTGTTCCACTGTACAATTAGTTTTTATTATGTAATTATTTTGTTTTTGCTATTGCAGATAATGTTTGTTCTATTATTGCTTAATTGTTTCTCAGAAATTATCTAACCAACTCTCATTTTATAAATGAAGAAGTTGAGTTATAGAGAAATCAAGTAATTTGGCCTTAGTTTAATTACAAATATTACTAAAAGAATACCTGCAGTTACAGCGCTGGAAATTCCCTCATAATGTTAAACTCTAAGACTCAGATCATTTTGAATAGCGTGATGTTAAATTTGTCTCCTGAAATTTATAACATTGAGATCTTTAAGATAATAGATTTTTCCCCCTCTTTTATTTTAAATACAAATATAAGATATATGACAAATCATTGCTACAGGCTCAAAATTCTTATAGTTTCTTTGTATTCTTACATTTGTGCTAAATTAAAATAAATTAGTAAAAATACAACCACACTCTTTTAATATAAAAAAATTAATTTAAGCTTATCATGAGCAATTTAAAGCAATTTATAGCCCTTATTTCTCTTAACAGGTTGAAGAAATATGGACACCAATACCAAACTGGTCATCAGCACTGTTTTTACCAGCTTTTTCGCCTTTCAGCTTCTTTTCCACTTTATAAGTTACTGGTTTTCAGCAAAAGTTTCTCCAGGTTTTAACAGTCTCAGCTTCGAAAAGAAGATTGAATGGAACTCAAGGTAAAGCTTATGAAAATGTAATTGATTTTTTAAAAAGCTGGTTTTATGAAATTAAATGATTTAAAATACTTCCCAAAAGTTTTTCATTTAGGACCTTACAAAAATCTGAGATCAATTTTTTTATTTGACCTTAGCAATGAAAGAAAAGACAAGTATATAAATCTCACACAAGAAAAATTTAAAAGCTTTTATATTGAAAGGTGGTAGGAAAAAGTTATTCCACTTTCTGGGGAAATGTCGGAAGGTTAAGTAGATTTTAGCTGCTGTGGAAGAGTGCTGTTTTGCATTCTTCTCTGCAATATTTATGACAACAAACACATGGTCTTTGGAAATGATAACAGATGTAAACATTAGTTGGGGCTCTGAGTAGCCTATATATAGCATTGGCTGGCTTAGCCCAACCGGAGCAGTTGAATGCCACATACCAGAGAACATGGTGTACGATTAGCACATCTGTGTCTCTCTTTTAATGAACTTTTCATTACAATTCAGAGCCTTCCAGAATCTATTTTTTTTATTATACAATCCTAAAGTAAAAATTGCTTCTTAGATTTTTTTTTTAAAATAGAAAATGAATAAGACGTGTAACGATATAGAAGACTGGGATACTTTTAATTAGTTGGTTTGCACATTTTTGTGTGTTTGCAACTCCTTAATCTCTCACAGGATTTCAAACACAAAATGACTCTGATGACTGCCTCACTGACTTTAGAGCCTTTCAGGTGCCCAGACATCGCTGTGCATTTTCAAACCTCAGAGTGGAACAGCTATGGGAATATTTTTTGTCGTCATTATTTAAAGTTAATGTTAACTATACAATGAATTCAGCAGGTCTCTAAAATTACTATAGTCAGTTTTCATTGAAATTTTCTTTTAAAATTAAAGACCTTCTGTCAAAGTCCAAGTATTTATTTGAGCATGGTCATATTTAACCTGAAATCCCCCCTCCCCTTTTTTTTTGCGCCAAATTGTTTTGCAGGCATCTACTTTTATAATTCAGACTGTGAATAAGACATTAGTTGTTTTCTTCAGCACCTTACACTGATTTGTCTGGTTCATATATGATACAGCTCTTTTCATCCCAAAAGTGAGAATTCTTTCTCCATGTATATTTGAAAAATAAGAGGCATGATTTGTCTTAAGAGTAGCACAAAGATCAAATGTCGGATATTAAAGGTACTAAACATTATTTTAAAAAAACCTTTCTAATATGAAGATAGATAGACTAGTGGGAAAGAGAAGGAAGGGACATGGGGAAATACATTTTCTGTGGCTAAATTTTGAACTATTTTCACTGTGGTTCGAGGGGGTAAATGCATTTGAATCTTGAAGACTTGCAAGCCAAAGAAATAGAGAGGGCACAAAGAAATAGGAGCAAAAATGAAAATGAAATGAAATGATGAAACTAAAAAATACTTTGCATTATTTAGTCTTATCACTGCCATTCTGTAATGCATGGAATTTCCATTTGGGAAACTGAGTTCCCATTTTAAAAAGGAGTCTAGGATTATATAAGATTCATTATGCTATTCAAGTGGTGTTCTCTCTCTCCTTTTCTGTCCCTCAAATTTACTCCTATTTCTCACATCAGCTGGGTTTACATGGGACTTAAGCTGTGAGGTGGTGAGTGCAAAGAAGGAAAAAAAACTTGCTGCTTTTTGAGCAAAGAACACATATCTGTCTTGAAATCCAGCCTCCATTCTTTAAACAGATCAGCATAACACATATAATTCTTCCTAGCAATCAGGAAGGTCTCTGAATAATGAGTAGTCCAAGTCATCTAGTAGAAAAAGGACAGGAAGGAAAAACTCACTGGAAAATTCATACCTGAGAGATAGCAGTTTAATTAACTATAAGTGAGAAATTGCTATACTTAATGGTTCCTTTTCTGAAAACATATACTTATACGTGTTATTTATGTCATAATTAAATATTTTTTCTTATATCTATTTGCTTTCCTACTGTATAGGAAGTCCTATTGTATTGAAATCCTCTTATTTTTAAATCAACTTTTCCAAAATTGAACTGTTTTGTCTGTTTGAACTATCTAATTTTTATTGGTAATACTCATACTACTTGTGAATGATTAAATCAGCAACTTTAAATTGCTATTCTAAAATGGTCATTATTTCCTTAAAAAGCACTATCTTTTTATAAGCACAAACATTTCTTTTTAACCCTCTTTTGGAAAATAGTTGAAGTATTTTATCTTAGGTAGCATCATAGTTTTTCTTTTTAGACACTAAGGCATCTATATTTCACTTTGTCAGGAACCTGATTTTAAAGAACGAAAGATGGAATTTTTACTAACAGAAGTTGCTAAACAAATAGACTTTTAATACAGAATAGTATGTAAGCACAGAGTGTTTCCTTCTCCTGTTCATGGTAGTGGGAGCTATTTGATCCAAGTATATTTAACTTTTCTCTCGTGAATTATATGCCATTTCCATCACCGAGGGTTGTAATTCTTTCCATTAACCATATGACGTCTCAACAGAGAAGGGAATTCGAGGCCTGAGCATCAGGAACAAAAAGTTAGATTTTTTTCCAAAAGGAAACTTTTTGATGTAAGGTTATTAAAAACTAAAACAGGCTTGTGAGAGGTTATGGTTTTTCTTTTCAAAGAATTTTTGAATGGCAACACACAACTGATTATATCACTATTTAGATGGAGTATTCTATTTGAGATAAAGGATCTTGCACTTTTATCCTGTATGTATTCAAATGGGATACAGGGGTACTTGGCATGAAAATTCCAGGCTTGTAAACCAGATAAATTGGGTTAATTATTCACACTTCAAAATGATTTTTTTGTATTACAAAGGATTCGTTTTGTCGATGCCTTTATAGTAGCGTGAATCTTTGATCATTTAAAATATGATTTGATTGAACTTGACATAGCTATTTAGGACCACATTATCTATTAGATCAAGTGCATTGATATTTCAAGTTACAATAAGATTTTCTAATATCAAACTTTATATTAGTTGATACATTTCACTTTTAAAGATTTGGTATCATATTATACAGAGAAATTCATTACACACCATTAATTTCTAAAGAGAAAACTTGCTATTCCTTTTTTCTAATGAAGAGAAAAGGAACTTCATTACTTGTATACTTTTTCATGTGTGAATAAATATAGAGTATCCTGTATACCGTTCTTTAGGTCATATCACAGAGCTTGGATATTGATTGAGTCATTAAATTATTAGCAAGAGACGTTCATAGAAACTGATATTTTTCATCTAAATCTTATTCCTTCCATAAAAGAAAATTTGACCTGGATGTTGTGAAGCTTTTGCTTTCACTTGAGCATTTCTTTTAAAAACAGATAGATTTTCGGTGTAAATTCATGGTCACAGATTTTCTGTGTAAATTTCTGTGTAAATTCATGGTGCAATAATTCAGGTGAATGTGTATTTCATGGTCCGTTCCAATTCTGATTCAGGATATGGAGTTGGTTGAGGCCCGAAGATTTGGAAGTCATTTCTTATTGGAGCAGGAACCAAATCCCACAGTGATGCCGCTGGGGAGGGAGCTCCATCTGAGCAGAGTGTAGGGTGGTGGGCTCACCAGTCACCATCTGTTTGCACAAAGCTCAACTCCATCATAAGATATGCTTCTGCTTTAGAATTTTAAACCAATAAGTGATTCACCAATTTTCTAGCAGGAAATTGTAGATCTGGGTATTTTTCTTATTATTAATTCCAAAGTAAACTTGTGGCCCTTGGATTTCTAAATGGCAATTTCGTATTATACGTACTCTCAGATGTGCTCTATTCTTGTATTTAAATGTTTCCAGATTTAACTTCTTCAGAATGTTAGACATTTTGTCAGAATTAAAGTTTATTGCAAAGAATCTGAAATCCTTGTGTGCATTTCATTTCATTTCATTTCATTTCAGGGTAGGATCTACATGCCATTCTTTGTTGGTTGGGGTTTTTGGCCTTTACATTTTTTTGTTTGATGAGGCTACAATTGCTGATCCACTTTGGTAAGCTGTTTCTTTCCAATATATTCAATTTGATTTACATTTTAATATTAATTATTAATAAGAACATCACTTTAAAGTAGAAAACGTTGATGGTGTATGATTTATTGAAATGCTTGTATATAAACTTATTCCAGCAAGGTGCATTAAAATGATTTTAGATTTGAATGCAAATAATGAGGGTTGTTTTGCCTTAGTATTGCTGTTGTTATCCAAAACAGGGAAAATACGATGATGTAAATGTTTATACTGTGTTAGTAAAACCAAGTTAGGATAACCACTGAGCAAAAATGAGTTATTATTGAGGTAGGATAGTCAACTTGGATAACATCTACTTAAGACTCAGTCTTCCAATTTATGTTTGATTTTGACCCATCATTTGATATCAAAGATAAGAAAATGAGACTTACAGATGTCCATGTAAGAGGAATTTAGTACCACATAAAATTTGAAGTACTAGTAATAACTGTGTTCATCACTAATAGGATAATTTGTAAGACGGTTCTTTCTGAAAAATTTAAATGTCATTCCAAGGCAGAAATTTTACAAACTGTGTTTCCTGGGTTCATCTTAGTTTGAGAAATGAGGTATGTTTTGAGAAAGCGCTGCATGGTGATGTGGGGCAATTTAACCAGGACTTGGACCGTCTTTGTTTGACTGCAATAATGTTTTGATGTTTTTCATTCATAAATATGGAATAATGCCCATCAGAATTATACCAGTATTGATCAATTTTCATTGGGAAGATATTTTTCAAAGTGTATCTATTTAGTGAATTTAATTCCTCGACAAAGTTTTTGTATAATCTACCCAAACAATTTTTAGCTTTGTTCTTTTCATATTCTTATTTTATTAACATGATTGTTAACAGAACCAGTTCTTTTTTTGGAAAGTAAATTTTATAAGATTTGATTCATTGATCAGTTTTTGTCCATATCAAACTTTTACCTATTATAATTTTTGATATTTTTACATTTTCTTTGATGACATAATTTGTTCCAGGTCCAATTTTCCAGGATCATATTTGCAGATCAAAATTTATAAAGAAGATATAACTTCTGCTGAGTCTTTTCATTTGTAGTTTAGCTGTTATCAATTTTATTTTCTGTTCATTTCACCAGTAGTTCACATCATAAATCAGATGATAAAGGACTGATAATTTGTATTTGTTTCTTGGAGTGAAGAGCATTAGTAGGGCTAAAGTGTAGGATCTTGATTTGTGGAGGGGTCAAAACATCAGGATTAAGCGGTCTTGCTCCAACCATGTACTGATGTATGAAAACAAGCAAGTCCCTCCAGTATGCAGTAGAGTGATGATGCTAATAGTATATGGCCTCATATCAGGGGCAGGCTAGACAATTTCTTGAGGTTATTTGAGTTTCTGATTCAGAATAAGGAATAAAAAAAAAATCAGCATCTGGAATTCTGTTTGAATTCTATTTGAAACAAATCACATGAGAACACATTTATAAAAAGTTGTCTTTTGATAAAACTATTTTCCTAAAACTTTTAGCTAATAAATATAAGAAATTATTATTTATGCAATTAGAAGTACAAGTATTATTATAGCTAACACAGTACCTTGTGCAAATGACAATTTACCATTTGAGAATCTATGGAAAGCATTCTGATTATATTTAAATTTCAATAGAAAAAAAGTAGCTGTCATCTATAACCTATGTGCTAAAAAAGATACTTTTTTAAAAATATTTATAGGGGTGATTCATCGCTTGTAAAAGTGAATATTGCTGTTTCTTCAGGCTACCTCATTTCTGGTATGTGATATGTCGTTCACTGTTTCTAAGTTATTCATGGACTTATGCAAGGAATATACAGTCTATGCTTTTGCTTTATTTATTTGAGAAGTAGCTTTTAGGACCCATACAGTGGGAATAAATGCTTGCTGTGATGGTACATGAAACATTTTCCTGTTGGCTCTCTGGTTCTTGTTGAAGATCAGAGCTGCTGGGGCCTGGACAGTTTTTAATAGCGATGGTTCATTTTGGCCTAACGAGCCTCTCAGGTGGAATTACTGTGAAGCTAATGAAGTTTAAGCTTCAATTGACTTTGAAATGTGTTCCCATGGCCATGGTTTTGTATTGTTTTGGTAAAATTTGCAAAAGCAAACTATTTTAGCCATAATTAGTTAAGGTCACAGACTCTTTCTTCTCCACATTTCCCTCTGTCACATTTCCCCTTGTGTTGGATAGGGTTGGAATAGCCTTTGATACAACTAGACAAAGGGAAGTTAAGTTGAGCATATGCCATTTAAATTGCTTTTTGAAAACATATTTTGGACTGTCTTCATAAAATAAGAGAAAAATAACAGATCTCTTACTTGGGCATTTATATAGGGAGACCTATTTTATAATTTTCAAATTTAATAAATAGCTGAAAGAAAATCCAAATAAAAATAATGGAATATGAAGCAAAATTGATAAAGATGGGTAATGGACTCAGTCGAAAATTTTCTACCATCAAGAAGTGATCAAAATATTAGATTATATCAAAACATGTAATTCATTAAGAGGAAGAGATAAATTTTGAAGAGAAATAATGAATAGGCTATTATCTGATGGCCCAATTAAAAGAAGAGTGAATCATGTAGACACATTGAAAAAAATTTGCTAATTTGGCACATAATGCTGTCATTGACAAGAATAACACAAAATTTATAATATATCTCACACATTGGTTAATGAATATTGTCAATTCAGAGTCGTCACTACCCAAGAAATTTTGTAGGAAAGAAACTTGGTAAAGGTTTTCCCAAATAAGATAAGGTCCAAAACACTTAAAAATAAGAGTTATGAACTTTTCTAAACTGAGCTGAATGAAAAGTGAATTCTATTTATTCTCTCTTTGGAAAATATTACAAGATCGTTACCATAATAATTGGTGACTAAAAGGTACACAGCTAAAATGTGTAGGGAAAATGTATCTAACAGGAGTACCAGGAAGTTAATTACTAATAGTGTTATATTGTCTTGATTTCCATATTTGTGCTATTTATTTTCTCCTTAAAATTTGTAATCTGATGATTTCTTTTCTCTTTATAAATATTTACATCCAGTTTTATATTAACACGTTGCGTACGGATCACGAGAATCTTCACAAGGGATTTAAACCCCGCCGTACGCAACGTGTTAATAGCTTTTTATTTTTTATAAAAGATTTCCATACTTTATAATCTCCGACTCCATAAAACCTCAGTTTTCCCCTAATTTCCATACATGATAGCCGTTTGTTTCCATGTCTAAATTTCATGTTTAACCATTGGGTAAAGAAAATAGTTGCATTAACATTTTGAAAAGTTTGTTTTATTAAGTGAAATTATTTTCTGAATCATGGTGTTTAGATTCAGAATCTTTTAAAGAAAATTGATGCCTTGACTTCTTTCTTTGGTGTGTCTTTTTAACAGTCATTATTCTTGGTGGCTTTTGCTATTTTGAATTAATATTTAATCACATCCTTTGTTAATTTTTAAATACTTTTTGTTGAATTTGTGTTACAAATGAGTTGGTCATTATTTACCTTTTCTGTGACCATCACATCTATTTGAATTATTGTAGTGATGGAAATCAGCAATTTAAACTTATTTTAAAATTATTTTTATTCAGTAAAGTTTTCACTTTACTTAACCCTGGAAACATGTTATTCATTTATTCTTTCAACAAATATATTACATAGCTACATGCCAGTCACGGTGATAGATGCCCACACTTGGTCCTCATTCTGGAGGAGTTACAGTAGAGTGGGGGAGACAGTTATACAGAAGCTGATACTTTATGATAAAGTGGGTAATTGGACAACTGAGGTATAAACAAAGTGCTGTGGGCTCAGAGTGTACTGTGACAAATTGTCAGGAGAGAGAGTTAAATACACATTAAAAAAACCAAAAACAATGCAACTTTCTTCCTGTGTAATAACTTACGTATTTTTCTTTTTTACAGATTTGTTGATTCTCATTTTATATTGGAAAGTGATTGGTGACAAATATTTTATAATTCACCATTGCACAGCGCTGTATGCCTACTTTCTTATACTGGTGAGTGCCGGGTTTTACAAGAGCCTGAAAAGCAGACAAGAGTGGGAGGAATTACTTAAGGGTTGACATAAATCTAAACATAAAATTCTCAAATTTTCAAGATCAACTGAAAATTTATTCAGAGTCCCTCTTGTGGTATGCTATCTTATTTATTAACAAAAGTAATAACTTTACTTGGGTGTCTGTTTTAGTGTGTCTGTTTGAATTCATAAACTTTGAGAAAGGCAGATGACCCCAATTTCTTGAATTTTCACTTAAAACCTTTAGGAGCCTGTAGCTATTGATATTTGTCTTTCTTTTTTCATTTATGATTGAATCTGTGTCTAGCCAGAACTAGGTATAGAGCCCTGTACATCCAGATAAAATATTTTTCTGTTCAATTCCATGTATAATTCCATGTACATGCATAATTAAACTTAGGTGTTGTGAGAGCAGTGTGGAAGTTTGCTCAGAGACTTCATCAGAATTTCATGACTGGGCTAACACAGGGCACTCACAGCAAATCTCTGGCAGTACTACCTATTAAATTTTATATCTAAAATTACTTTTTACATATTATACATTTGTAAATTAGCAATTTTATGTCCTGTACATGTTTGTTAGGCTTCACAATGAATTATTTTTCAATCTAGATATACCAACAAGCCCAAGATAGATATTTAGAAATAATTGATATATGTAAACAAGGATAGTATACATTTTATGTAATAGATATGGTATACCATTTCATGTTTTCTCTCTTTTAAAACTTAAATGTAATCACTGCCTTTTTTTCTTAGTTGATATTACTAAAATCTGTATATTACTGGACATTTGTGACTATATGGAGGATTTTTTAAAAATTCGCATAAATGTGTATTAATAATATTATTCTATTTTTCTTATGTTTACCCACACAAAGATACCTGGTGAATAAGACATGTATTTGGCAATATTTCTGCAAGAATCAGATATGTCAAAGCATCTCTCTGTATCACTCATTCGAAGTCATAAATCTAAATAGCACAATATAAATGTTTTAAAAACTATGCTGGTTTTAATGTTCTAAATAAGTGCTCATGTATCCTGAAAGTTATCTATAATCATTTTATTTTTCTGAAACAATAGGCTGTTTTTACGGGCATTTCTTACTGTTTATTTCTTTGTCTTTTTTGTATTTTAATAGATACAGGTAGGTAGTTATAAAATACAGACTTATACTTTTTATACTATGTCTTCAGTATTTGGTATACAAGCGTTTTGTTTCCTAAAACTTTTGCTAAAAAGACATGGAAACTGACTAACAAAATACTAGTTAACTCTGGGAAGAATGTGTGTGAGTACCCGCTGCGGTTTAGAAATATGTTCTTTGAACAGGAGTCACAAGTAATCATTGCACTATGAAAATAATACAAGCTAGTGAAAGATAACAGGTCATTTACATGCATTTGTAAATATACTATGACGTGCTCTTTGCTCTTGGCCACTGAAATCACAGGCTTGGCAAGTGGCTGGCGGTGCACGGATTGGCAAGTTGAATATTTAATCATGTGGGATGAATACTGTTTTCTCTTTGGAGTTTTATGCTTTATAAATATATCAGTAAGTGCATGCTGGATTTTTAAAAAAGAACTCATCTTTTGTCTTATTTCATAAAGTTGACCAAAAAATTAACTGCAACTTTTTTTCTAGAGATGGTTGCTTTTCGATATGTCTTCCTGTGTTATATTTTATGAAATAAATGAATGGTATGAAATAAATTTATGTAATTAAAGTGAATCTGTTATAGGGAAACAAAATAGAAAAAATTATGAAATAATTGTTTATAAATATAGTGATCCCATGTCATTTATTGATCTTACATTTACTCTGAATATAAGAAAATTTTTTTTCCATGAGTAAATTCCCAGGCCACTTTGTGCATTTTAAATAAGGCTAACAAAATAATAATAATAATAGTAACATCAATGATTGCGATAATTATTATTTTGTATGGACTTTTAGTATTTTTATCATTTGTATAATAAAAACTGGCATTTGGAAAGCACTTTGACTTGATACTTGTGCAATGATTTAAGTTGTTTGTAGTAAGCTTTTTTCCTTAAAAGATTTTCTAATTGGAACTAAATAAGACTTCAAATGAAGAATAGAGGTAAGTTACCTGTGAGTTTTAAATGTATGCTTGAACCTTGAGGATAGTGTAGTTGAAAAATCGAAAAGTAAGATTCTTTTGACTTTAGGGAATTATCGGGTATTTATAGGTTATACCGTGTTTCCCTGAAAATAAGACCTAGCCTGGTCCCATCAGTTGTAATGCGTCTTTTGGAGCAAAAATTAATGTAAGACCTGCTCTTATTTTACTATAATATAATAAATAATATAACATAACATAATATATAATATATTATATAACATAATATATAATATATTATGTTATGTTATATCATTATATAATATAATACATATACAATATAATATAATATAACATAACATAACACATGGTCTTATATAATACAATATGATTGGGTCTTATATAAGACCGGGTCTTATATTACTGTTTGCGTCAAAAGACGCATTAGAGCTGATGGTCCGGCTAGGTCTTATTTTCGGGGAAAAACGGTATATAGCTTGCACCAATAGCATGTCACATATGCTAAAAAAAGAAGCTGTTTTCAAATTTAGACTATTAGGGAAGGTACAGTAGCAAACAAAATGACAGCTTTCCTGGTTAGACCATATCCAAGATCATCATCATCTGCAGTCCCTAAACTGGCACGTGCTGGTATAGCGACTGCCAGATAACTGTAGAGGGGAGATTAGATGAGGTAACTATTGTCCTATAACAAACAAACAATTAAAGGACCCGCAGAGGTCAGCCTAGAAAAGCTAAGTCGTAGGATATCATGGCTTTGAAATGTCCGTGGAAATGTGGAAGGACTGTTAAGTGGAAGAGAGTAGACTTATTTTGGATTAATTGAGATGTTGGAACTAGAACCAATGGAATGGTAAAGAGAGGTTGGGGAGACTTCTGTTTTACAGAAGAGACATCCCCAGTGAATAGAAGATCTTAACAATGGCCTTTTAAAGTGGTTCTTCTACCCTAAGATATCTTCAATCAGCTAGATATAAAAATAGATATAAAAGGTAGACACTTTGAGTAGGAGCTTGCACTACATCATCTTTAAAGTTCTGAGATTCTGTGATTCAACTGTTTTGTTGAAATGATTTGATTTAGTTCTAATACTGGAGAGCTAGGCAATGGGCAAGTAAGAATAAGCCAAGTTATGTCACCAACTTCTTAAGTAACTGTGGAAGGAAGGGGTGAAAGCAGCTGGCCTGCAAATCTGTTCACTTCTTTGGGAGAAGGGAGGGGAAGAAAAGAAGGCAGGTACCTCCGGTCTAATCTCCTTGTTAATGGGACTTTTGGGTCAGTAGTACTGGCGTTGGTTACGAGGAAGTGATCTTAACTCTGACATTCCCTTAGGATGTCCCTGGCTAATGATTCCCTACAGTAAGGAGAACCTGGGATATCCGAGGCTTGACTCTTGGAGAATGTCATGCAGGCTGTAGAACTTTTCGGGGTTATAAGTTACCCCCTCATGCTGTGTGAGGAAACTTGTGAACCTCACTTAGTAGAACCTTCATATCTTCTGTGCCAGAGCCCCTTGTTCAACACAGGAAGGACCTGGCTTGCCAATTACCCTTGATGCCCCAGACCTCCCTCCGCTTCCTCTGAATTATTTGATAGCCTCTATCCTTGTAATATTTAGTAAGGCTTAATACTAGGTAAGTAAGATCACTGTTTCCCATGAGTCTGATTCAGCAATCTAATCCTGTTAGCTCAAACCTCAACTCTTCATGTAAGTAAACAGTCAAAAACCTTGAATGATTAAAGTTAAGCAAATAGTTATTAAATGTAGGGTGGATTTTGTTCCCAAATCTCATTTCTAGATTGATGGTACTCTGAAAGGTTTCCCATGGACATATGCTAAGGCCCTGGGTCAGTCTAAATAACCTATAAAAAAGAACACAGTCACATTGTTTCCCATTTGGGATATCTAAAACTTCTCTCATACCAATTATACAGACCTAGTGGTGGGAGCTGCCCATCCCACTCCAAACCATTTGTGGTGACAGTATTTAGCACTGTGCTGGCATAATAATGTAGATGCATAATAATTTTAGTTATCTTTTTCCCGTATCTTCTAAATCTCCGATCCTAGTCATTCTCAACTGTTAGAAAATTAAATTTCCCATGGTACAAAAATCCAAATTTTCATAATCTCTGGCTAAAAGAATTTTCTTTTAAGCTCTGGAAGGGATCAGACAAATCCCATTTTGTTTTCCCTCAGAGTCATGCAGAGGCCATGGCAAGTAGGAATTTTACTCTAGGCAAAGCTCCTTTGTAGATGGCAGAAGTGGAAACACATGTTGACCAGAAGTGAGCTGTGAATTTTGCCATAATTTACTAACAGTAAAATGTTAAAATTGGTAATTTATTTATTTAAAAATATTAGAGCACACTTAAATCTATCTTTCAATAGCATCTCTCTCATTGATATTGCAGTAGGTTTACTTGAGTAGGTGGAGGATAATGTCATGAGGAAGTAGACATAACATGAAGCTTATTGAATGCCTACCTGTGCCCATAGAAATATGGGCCATACATGATGCTCACTGTCATGAGTGTATTAGATTAAACAGGTGGAGAGTCATTGATGTACAGAAAGCAATATTATGCAGCTTAGTCCTACACTTCTGTGCAGCTCACAGTGATTTTGTACTAAGAAGGTGGGGGTAAAGGGTAAGGATATGATAGAAACTGTGGGATCCAATTAGATAGCTGAGATTTAAATACAGGAAACTATTTTAAAAGTCAAGCAATACATCACCCAGTGATAAATCTGTGATGCTGTAGCAGTTCGGGGAATAAAAAGATGAGTGTGTTAATTTGTATTAATTTTTTTGGTCTGAATACGAATGTTTGTAAAAAAAATTCTGAGTTTGTAGAAATATAGGGCTTCATAAGCATAACGTTTTCTAGGTCTGATTGTCCAGAGATAATTACTGATAATTCTTTTTTTTTTTTTAAATTACTGATAATTCTTGATGTATATTCTTGTAGTTTCTATGCCATTACTAATGGCTACTTGCAGAATTCCTTAGCATAACATAATTGCTTAAAATCTGTTTTTATAAGTGAACAGTATATACATAAATGAATATAAGTGTACAACACCTTTTGTCTTTTAAAAATATTGTAGAATTCTAGTGACATTTCTAAATTCTCGTAAAGAAAAAAATCAGTTTAACACACTTGGTCTATTTTGATGTTAATTGTTATTTTATGCTAAGAAGCTATTGAATGTTTTTCAATATTTGGAACTCTTGATGAGAACGTTACCCCCGACACTGTGTTTTATGTTCAACTCCCAGAGAGATGGCGTGCTGGGATACATTGGGAATTTCCGCTTGCTCGCAGAATTTTCCAGCCCCTTTGTGAATCAGCGGTAGGTTACTGATATCCTTAATTACTTTAAACTTGTGCCATTTATTTTTAGTCTGGGGAAATTTTTTCCCCCAAAATCCTAAAGCTACTATATAAAAATAAACATGTGATATGAATTATTGTCACCATGTACACTACTGTAAACCCTGGAAGTACATGGTTTATATTTGCTTTCTTTATTTTGTCCTATCTTTTTTGCCCTTTAATCCATTAAAATTAAGTTTCCTCCTCTGTCATTTTGCTGGAAATGTTTCATTAGTGGCACAGGTGAATTCTCTTGGGTGCCTGTCCTCTTGTGTCTCTGTGGACTTGCTGCTGTTGATCACCTCCTCTTCTAATACCTAACTCCCTTTCCTTTCATGACCCTGCACTCACCTGGTTCTCGTATTTCTCTGACCATCCTCTATGTCTTCTTTGTAAGAAGCAATTCCACAAAGGCTGGTGTTCCCCAGGGCTCTCTTCTGGTCACACTGATCTACTCTGTGCTTTTCCCTGAGCAAGCTCTACTTTCATGGTTTCAGCTCTTACCTGTTTGCTCATTTTAGTTTGGATTGCATGAATTTTAGAATCAGATAGACTCAAGTTGCAATTCTACCTTGCCGCTTCCTTGCTCTGACCTTGGATAAAGTATTTAACATCCCTGTACTGCAAGTTGCTTTCTCTATAAAAAGAGCATGTTTAATATTACCTGCTTCTTTATTTTCTCCTCCCAGGTGGCACATCAAATTCAATACGTCTAAAATAGAATGCACCATATTTTCCTCTGTATTCCCTTGTTTAGCATGTGGCTCAGCTGTTGTCTCACTTATGCCTGCTCGACAGGTGGAGTCATCTTTGACTGTTTCTCCCTCACCTGTGTTTGGTCATCACCAGGTCCTACCACATCACCTCTTAAATGTTTCTTGCCTGTGCCTCCTCCTTTCCAACTCTACTGTCAGTGCCCTTGTTCATCATCTCTTGCCTCAGCTACTGTACCAGCCTCTACCCCTGTACTGCCCAGTAGAGTAGCCACAAGCCACATGTGACTACTTACACTGAATTTAATTAGATCAATTAAAAATTCAGTTTCTCGGTCTTACTTGTAGCATTTAAGTGCTTCATAGCCCCATGTGGCACATTTCTAGCACCTTCATTGTTGCAGAAAATTCTTTTGGACAGAGTGTGTGGGTGGGTGTGTGTGTCAGAAAACTAAGGTTCGAGGGCCAAACTCTCTGCCTTTTTTTTATAAATAAAGCTTTATTGGTACACCGCCATATTCACTTGTTTACCATGAATGCTTTTATACTGCAAAGGCAGAGTCGATTAGTTGTTACAGAGACTGCATAGTTTCCAAAGCACCTTTGTTTTAAAAAAGATTTTTATTAAAATATAGCTAACATGCAATACTATATTAGTTTCAGGTGCACAGCATAGTTATTCAGCAGTACCCACCTGGCACTATACAGCGTTATTACCATGTTATTCCTTATACTCCCTATGCTAAGAAGTAATCATAATGATAAGTCCAGCAACCATCTGACACTGCACCATGCTGTCACAATATTGACTATATTTTCTATGCTGTATATTACATCCCCAAGACTTACTTGTTTTATATCTAGAACTTTGAACCTCTTATTCTTTATTTTCCCCCCTTTAAAAATTTTTCAATTACTGTTGACATTCAATATTATATTAGTTTCAGGTGTACAGAATAGTGGTTAGACATTTATGTAATTTAGGAAGTCATCCGCCTGACTAGTACCCACCTGGCACTGTACATAGTTATTACAATATTATTGGTTATATTCCCTATAGTTTACATCCCCATGACTATTTTATAACTACTAGTTTGTATTTCTTAATCCCTTTACCTTTTTCCCCCTGCACCTAATCCCCCTCCCATCTATCACCCCATAGATCTAGTACCCATCTGACACCATACATGGTTATTACAATATTACTGATTATATTCCTTATGCTATACCCTACATCCCCATGACTGCTCTGTAACAAATTTGTGCTTCTTAATCCCTTCCCCTTTCACCCACCTCTTACCCCTCCCACCTGGCAACCGTCAAAATGTTCTCTGTATCTATGAGTTTGTTTCTATTTCGTTTATTTGTTTATTTTGTTCTTTAGATTCCACATACAAGTGAAATCATATGACATTTGTCTTTCACTGTCTGACTTACTACACTCAGTACAATACCCTGTAGATCCATATATATTATCACAGATGACAAGATTTTGTTATTTTTTACGGCTGACTAATATTCCATTGTACCACTTCTTTATCCGTTCATCCATTCAGGGACACCCAGGTTGCCTTCATATCTTGGTTTATATAAATAATGCTGCAATGAACATATGGATGAGCATGTCCCCTCCAAGTAGCATTTTGGGTTTGTTCAGATAAATACCCAGAAGTGGGAGTACTAGGTCCTTCTTTGTCTCTTGTTTTAAAGTCTTTGTTTTAAAGTCTATTTTGTCTAGTATAAGTATTCCTACCTCAGCTTTTTTGTTTGTTTGTTTCCAATTTCTTGAAATATCTTTTTCCAATCCCTTTACTTTCAGCCTCTGTGTGTCTTTCACACCTTTCACACACAGAGACTCTGTGAGTCTCTTGTAGGCAGTACCCTGTTTCCCCAAAAGTAAGACCTACCCAGACAATCAGCTCTAATGCGTCTTTTGGAGCAAAACTTAATATAAGACCCAGTCTTATTTTACTATAATGTAAGACCAGGGCTAATATAATATTATATAATATAATATAATACCGGGTCTTATATTAATTTTTGCTCCAAAAGATGCATTAGAGCTGATTGTCTGACTAGGTTTTATTTTCGGGGAAACACAATATGTAAGGGTTTTCTTTTGTTTTGTGTTTTCATCCATTCAGCTCCCCTATCTTTTTATTGGAACATTTAATCCATTTACATTGAAAGTAATTGTTGATAGGTATGTGGTTATTGCCATTTTGTTGTTCATACTTTTGATTTTCATTTTCTTTTTTTTTTCCGTCTTAAAGCAATTCGCCTAAGATTCCTTGTAATAGTGGTTTGGTGGTGATGAACTCCTTTAGCTTTTTCTTGTCTGGGAAGCTCTTTATCTGTCCTTCGATTCTAAGTGATAGCTTTGCTGGGTAATCTTGGGTGTAAGTTTTTGCTTTTCATCACTTTAAATATTTTTTTTTAATTAAAATTTATTGGGGTGACAATAGTCAACAAAACTATGTAGGTTTCAAGTGTACAATTCTATAATACATCATCTATATATTGCATTATGTGTTCACTAACCAGGGTCAGTTCTCCTTACATCACCATATATTTGATCCCCTTTACCCTCTTCTACCATCCCCTCTCCCCCTCTTACCCTCTCGTAACCACTAAATGTGTATGAGTTTTTGTGTCTTTGTTTGTCTTGTTCCTTTGTTTCCTTCAGTTTTGTATGCCACATATGAGTGAAGTCATGTGGTTCTCGACTTTTTCTGTCTGACTTATTTCACTTAGCATAATAATCTCAAGATGCATCCATGTTGTTGCAAATGGCAGTATTTCACCTTTTCTTATGGCAGAGTAGTATTCCATTGTGTATATATACCACATCTTCTTTATCCAATCATCTATCGAAGGACACTTTGGTTGTTTCCATGTCTTGGCCACCATAAATAATGCTGGAATGAACATCGGAGTACATATATCTTTACAGATAAATGTTTTCAGATTTTTTGGATAGATACCTAGGAGAGGGATTGCTGGGTCTTTGGTAATTCTATTCTTAATATTTTGAATATCTTTATTTGAATATCATATAAGAATAGAATTTGAAATCTATTCTTGATATTTTGAGTATCTTTACAGATAAATGTTTTCAGATTTTCTGGATAGATACCCAGGAGAGGGATTGCTGCGTCATATGGTAATTCTATTCTTAATATTTTGAGGAACCGCCATACTGTTTTCCATAGCTGCTGTACCACTTTACATTCCCACCAAAAGTGTGTGAGGGTTCTTTTTTCTTTTTAAGTGTATGTCCTTCACATCCTTTGTTAAGTTTATTACTAGATATTTTATTTTTTTTCTTGCAGTTGCAAAAGGAATTTTTTTGGTTTAATTTCTGAGATTTCATTGCTAGTATTTTGGAATACAATGGATTCTTGTACATTGATTTTGTAGCCAGCAACTTTACTGTATTTGTTTATTGTTTCTAATAGCTTTTTGGTGGAGTCTTTAGTATTTTCTTTATAAAGAATCAGTCATCTGCAAAAGTGGCTAGGACTTCCAATACTACGTTGAATAACAGTGATGATAGGGGGCAGCCCTGTCTTGTTTCTGAATGTAGAACAAAAAGCTTCATTTTTTTTTTTCATTTTTAATTATGATAGTAGCTGAGGGTTTGTCATATATGACCTTTATTATGTTGAGGTATTTTCCTTGTATACTGATTTTATTAAGTGTTTTAATCATAAATGGGTGTTGTATCTTGTCAAATGCTTATTCTGTCTCTATTGATATAATCATATGATTTTTATCTCTTAGTTTGTTTACGTGGTGTATCACATTGATCAACTTGTATATGTAGAACCATCCTTGTGCTCCTGGGATGAACCCTACTTGATCATGATATATAATCTTTTTAATGCATTGTTGTAGTTGATTTGCTTGAATTTTGTTTAGGATTTTTGTATCTGTATTCATCAGAGATATTGGTCTGTAATTTTCTTTTTTGTGTGTTATCCTTACCATGTTTTGGTATCAGGGTAATGTTGGCCTCATAAAATGAGTTAGGGAGTACTGTGTCTTGTTTTGTCAATGTTTTGTCTCTTCCAAAACATTGGTTTTGGAAGAGTTTAAGGAGGATTGGTATTAGGTCCTCTTTGAAGGTTTGGTAGAATTCACTAGTGAAGCCATCTGGTCCCGGACTTTTGCTTTTGGAAAGGTTTCGGATTACTGATCAATTTCCTTACTGTTGATGGGTCGATTTAGATTTTCCAGTTCTTCGTGATTCATCCTAGGAAGGCTATATGTTTCTAAGAACTTGTCCATTTCTTGTAGGCTATTGAATTTGGTGGCATATAATCCTTCATAGTATTCTTGAATGATCCTTTGTGTTTCTATAGTCCGGTTGTAACTTCTCTTTCATTTCTGATTTGTTTATTTGTGTCTTTTCTCTTTTTTATCTTAGTGAGTCTATCCAAGGGTTTGTCAATTTTTAAAATCTTTTCGAAGAATCAGTTCTTGCTTGCATTAATTTTTTTCTGTTGTCTTTTTGTTCTCTATTTCATTTAGTTCTGCTCTGATTTGTATTATTTCCTTCCTTCTGCTGACTTTGGGTTTCGTTTGTTCTTCTTTTTCTAGTTCTTTAAGGTGTAATGTGAGGTCGTTTATCTGGGATTTTTCTTGTTTGTTGAGATAGGCCTATAATGATGTAAACTTCCCTCTTATTATTGCCTTCACTGCGTCCCAATAATTTCTGACAGGATGTATTTTCATTGTCATTTGTTTCTATGTATCTTTTGATCTCTCTTATTTCTTCTTTGACCAACTTGTTCTTTAATAACATGTTGTTTCATCTCCACATATTTGTTGTTTTTCCTGCTTTCTTATTGCAGTTGATATCTAATTTCAAAGCCTTCTGATCAGAGAATATGCTTGGTATGATTTAAGTCTTTTGAAATTTGCTGAGGCTAGTTTTATGTCCTAATATATGGTCTACCCTTGAGAATGTTCCGTGTACACTAGAAAAGAATGTATAGTCCGATGTTCTAGGATGAAGGGCTCTATAAATATCAATTTCATCCATTTGGTTTAAGGTGTCATTTAGGGCTGATATTTCCTTCCTTATTTCCTGTGTGGATGATCTATCCATAGCTGTTGGTGATGTATTTAGGTCCCCTACTATAATTGTGTTTTGGTCTATTTCTCCCTTTAGTTCTGTTAATAGTTGTTTTATATTTTGGTGCTCCCTGATTGGGGCCATACATATGGATGAGTGTTATGTCTTCTTGTTGTATTGTCCCCTTTATCATTATGTAATGTCCATCTTTGTCTGTTGTTACCTTTTTTTTTTGTCCTGAAGTCTGTTTCATCTGATACAAGTATGGCTATACCTGCTTTTCTCTGGATACTATTTACTTGGAGTATCAATTTCCACCCATTCATTTTGAGTCTGTATTTGTTCTTGTAGCTGAGATGCTGGTGACAGCATATGATTGGGTTTTGTTTTTGATCCAGTCTGCTCCTCTGTGCCGTTTTGTTGGTGAGTTCAGTCCATTTACATTTAGGGTAATTATTGATATATGAGGATTTCCTATCATCCTATCTTTTGTTTTCTGGTGGCTTGGTGTCTGCATTGTTTCTTTGCCTTTTTGTTGCTGTCTGTTATTTCAGTGTGGTGATATTCTATGATTCTTTCCTCTATGTCTTCTTTTTTTATGTTGTATATCTCAGTTCTGGATTTTTTTTGGGTGGTTACCATTAAGTTTATGTAAAAGAAAGTTTCATATATACAGTAGTCTTTTTTTTTCTGCATGCTTTTTTGCCCCATTCCCCTTTGGAGGTTCAGATCTTTACTCTCGCCCCTTTTATGTTTTTGTAGTCTCAAGTTATCCCTAGTTATGCTGTGAGTTGATTTCTGAGTTGCAGTAGCAAGTTGTCTTTTTCTTCTTTTTCCTTTTCTTTTTAATTTTTTTCCCCTTCTTTACCCTTTATGTTTTGTTTAAGTGTATAGTGCCCTATTTTGTGCAGTGGTTGCCATTTCCTGCTTCTGTCTGCTCATGGTTTTGTATTCTTACGATTTTTTGTTTATGGTCAAATAGCCTTCTTCAGTATATTTGTAATGCATGTCATGTGTTAGAAAATTCCTTCAGCTTTTGTATGTCTGGAAAGATCTTTATTCCTCCTTCATATCTAAAGGATATATTTGCTGGATATATTATTCTTGGCTCATTTCTCTCTTTCAAAAATAGTTTGAATATTTGATTGCACTCCCTCCTGGCTTGTAGAGTTTCTGCTGAAAAAATCTGGTGATAATCTAATGGGCTTTCCTTTTTAGGTTACCCAATCTTCTTTTCCCTGGCTGCCTTGAGAATTCTTTCTTTGTCATTAATTCTCGACAGCTTCAATATAATGTCCCTTGGAGAAGGCCTGTTGGGATTGAGGTAATTAGGTATTTTGTTTGCTTCTTAGATTTGAGGATCCAGTTTTTTCCCCACAGGTTTGGGAAGTTCTGTTGACTGTTTGAATATACTCTCTGTTCCCTTCTTCCTCTCTTCTCCTTCTGGTATGCCCATTATTCTTATGTTGCTCTTTCTGGTGGAGTCAGAAAGTTCTTGTAGAGTTCTTTCATTTTTTGTAACTCTCAAGTCTCTTTCTTCTTCCATCTGTGTCATTTCCAGATTTCTATCTTTCCTATCACGAATTCTTTCTTCCGTCTGGTCAGCTCTATTACCCCAGCTTCTTTTTCATTCTTCCTTTCTTTTATTGAGTTCTTCATCTCCAGAATTTATATTTGGTGCTTGTTTAAAATTTCAGTCTCTTTGGTAAAATGTTCATTTTGTTCTTTGATTGTGTCTCTGAGTTCATTAACCTGCCTGTCTGTGTTTTCTTAAATCTTGTTGAATTTTTTCAGAACTGCAACCTTGAATTCTCTGTCATTTAAGTCACATATTTCCATGTCTTTAAGTTAATTTTCTGGAGAGTTTTCATTTTCTTTCTGAGTTGCCTTGTTACCTTGGTAATTCATGGCAATTAATGAATTATTATTTCTCTTCTTGGGCATCTACAGTAGTCGGTTCTGGAGCAGGTTGATATGAAGAGGTCTTTCTTTTTCTTTCCTGTAGGTGTTGCTGGATTGTCTTATTTTCTCTCCTGCTGCAGCCTTTTATTTTCTCTCATGCTATAGCGTTATATTTTCTATTGCGCTATTCTGGCTTCTCACATGATTGGGATTTCCCTGAATGGGGGGCTTCTCCTTTGAGAAGAGATGGTGGGATCTCAGGGCACTGCCTCCATGGGAGGATGTGGAGGGTGATAGAGTTCTGAGCTTCTGAAATCCCACTGCTGCTCCTGCAGCCCGATTCAGAGTCTGTGTGTCTCAGCAGCTCTGGTTGCCCCCAGAATGATCCGCCCAGAAAGATGGGGGCAGGGTGAGCTACGAAAAGCTGCTGGTGTTTGTGGCTCTGAGCAATGGCAACTACCAGCCCATAGCTGCCTTTCCCCTACAGTTCTTTCTCTTTCATTGGAAGTAGTTGCACTGTGAGTCTGTGGCTGCAGGAGCGTCTTTCCAGTTTTAGGGCTGTAGATATTCTGTTCTTTAATCTGACACTGCTACTATTTCTTCTGGAACCTGCTTCTAACACTGGGAGGGAGGGGGTGGGGTGATCTCTGGGGGTGGGGGTAAGGAGGGGGTTTTGTCGGACAGGCTCCTTGTCTTTGTTTTCTGTTTTCTGCCTGGTAGTGAGGGCTTAAAATATTGTTCTCAGCCTTCTGAATTCAGTGTTTGCTCCAAGGTCTCTGCCACGAGCTCTGGGTTCAGCCGTATTATATGCTGATCCCTCAGGTCTGTGGGCCACAGGGCGGGTACCTGCAGCCTGAATCTTTCCTCTCCACGGACCACAGTGAGCTCCAGTCTGCATCTTGGGGTCCGTGTTTCTGCACTTTCCCTTTCCCTCCTCCCCTGTTTGTCTGATTTGTCCACCTTCAGGTGATTTGATGCATGGATCTCTCAGATGTGCTAGTGTGTTGCTAAGGGAATCACTGTTGAATCATAGCTGTTCAATTTCCAGGGAAATTTCAAGAAGCACTCCTCATGCCGCCATTTATGTAACCTCACTCTCACTTTGAATATTTCTTGCCAATCCCTTCTGTCCTGCAAAGTTTCTGTTGAGAAATTAGCTGATGGTTTTATGGAAGCTCTCTTGTAGGTAACTAACTGCTTTTCTCTTGTTGCTTTTGAGATTCTCTCTTTGTCTTTAACCTTTTAATTATGATGTGTCTTGGTATTGGCCTCTTTGGGTTCATCTTGTTTGGGACTCTTTATGCTTTCTGGGCACGAATACCTATTTCCTTTGCCAGCTTACGGAACTTTTCCGTCATTATTTCTTCAAATAGGTTTTTTTTTTTTTTAATTTATTTTTAAAATTTATTGGGGTGACAATTGTTAGTAAAATTACATAGATTTCAGTTGTACAATTCTGTATTACATCATCTATAAATCCCATTGTGTGTTCACCACCCAGAGTCAGTTCTCCTTCCATCACCATATATTTGATCCCCCTTACCCTCATCTTCCACCCCCCCACCCCCTTTACCCTCTGTCAAATAGGTTTTTAATTCCTTGCTCTCTCTCTTCTCCTTCTGGTACCCCTATAATGCGAATATTGGTATGCTTGAGGTTTTCCCAGAGGCCCCTAAACTCTCCTCAATTTTTTGAATTATTTTTTTCCTTATGCTGTTCTGATTGGGTGTTTTCTGATACCTTATCTTCTAAATTGCTGATTTGATCCCTGCTGCATATAATCTACTGTTGATTTACTGTAATGTATTCTTCGTTTCCATTATTGTATTATTTATTTCTGACTGCTTCTTTTTTATGTTTTCTATCTCCATTTTTATGCTACTTATCTCTCTGTTGAAGTTCTCCCTGAGATCATTAAGCATCCTTATAATCAGTGTTTGGAACTGCATCTGGTAGATTGCCTGTCTCCATTTTGTTTTGTTCTTTTTCTGGAGCTTTGTCCTGTTTTTTTATTTGGGACATGTTTCTTTGTCTCTCCATTTTGGCTGCCTCCCTGTGTTTGTTTCTATGTATTAGGTAGGGCTGCTATGTCTCCAAGTCTTAGTAGAGTAGCCTTATGTAGTAGGTGTGCTGTGGGGCTCAGTGGCACAGTCTTCCTGGTCACTTGAGCTATGCCCTTCAGGTGTATCTCTTGTGTAGGTTGTGTGTGCCCCCCCCCCCTTGAAGTTGAGACTTGGTTGCTGTTTGCATGTTAATGGGAGGGAGTGACCCATGGGCTTATTGGTTTTGAGGACTGGCTGTGACGATAGTTGAGTAGCTGTGGTGCTGGGGCTGACCCTTAAGAGAAGGATCTACTTCCACTGGGCTCTGGTGCCTTCCCAATCTGCCCCTTGGGTGTGTTGTCCTTGGAGGTGGCTGGGTGATGCTCCAGTTTGTTACAAAGCTGGCTTCTGTGGGCACCAGCCCCAGGGACACATGGGAGGGGGCCTGCTACAGGTGAAGTTCAGCTGCAGCCTGTGCCCTACCCAGGACCTCATGGCAGGAGCCAGAAAGAAATCTGCAGATGGCCACTGCCCTTGCCGTGCTTGGATGTGCCTCGAGAGGCAAAGCCTCGAACCAAGGCTGGCTGCTGCTAGTGCCGAGCTTAGGTCTGCTCAGCCAGAGGTACAGGACATGCTCAAGTCAGATGCCCCTTGTTTGGGTTCTGTGAACCTTTGAGAGACCCTAGGAAAGTCTGCAGCATGAGCCAAGGCAGGCAGATTATACGAAAAAACCACTGGAATCTTTGGTGTGCCTGAAAGTTGCGTGAGTTAGGGCATCAAATCACCAGGGTGTGGTGAACAAACGGAGTTAGTCAACTTGATGGAGACTCAGATATGGTGGCTCCCTGCATCTGCACACTGGAAAGTCATGGGCTCAATGAAGAAACAGTGGCTTCTGGCACTCCTCTGTCCAGGAGAAAGCAGCTCCTCCAGTCCTCGTCCTGAAGCCAGATGACTCAGTTCCCACACATATGTCCCTGTCGCCTCTATAGCCACTGCCCCAGTGTGGGAGCTCAGAGACAGTGATTCCATCAGTGAGTAAGTCTGTGTGTGGCCCCTTTAACAGGAACTTCTGGGACTCCAGCTGCCCTCCACCTCACTCAGCCATAGTCTCTGCTGGTTTTCACAGCCAGAATTCATGGGGACTTTTTTCTCTGGCACCGAAACTCTGGGCTGGGGAGGGTCTGGGACCCCTCGCTTGTCTGGTGGGGACTCCGCAGCTGAGATATCCCTGGCAATTTTTAATGGTCACACGTGGGACCAGCTCATTCCCCATCTCTGCTCCTCCTACCAGTCTCGAGGTGGCTTCTTATTCATGTCCTTAGTTGTAGGGCTTTTGTTCATCAACATGTCAGTAGATTCTCAATGATGGTTGTTTTGTAGTGTAGTTGTAATTTTGATGTGGTTGTGAGAGAAGGTAAGCACAGCGTGTACCTACTGTGCCATCTTGACCAGATGTCCCAAAGCCTCTTACTTTATGTTACTAGCCGGCTCTTTATGGAAGAAGTTTGCTGATCCCTGCTGTAGACTACCTCTTGTTCTGTTCCCTTTCATCTCTCGTCTATATTATTGTTTTCCTTTAAAACACAAACATCAACATACGGAGTTCCCCTGGTTGAATCCTCTAAGTGTCTCCTGCTGCTTACAGGATAAAATATGGGCTCTTTAATGTGACACAAAAAGCGCTACAAGTAGAGCTGTCTTATCTCTTTCTGCCACATTTTCCCTCAAAAATCTCTTCTCACTCTAACTTGCGCATGTGCTGGAAAGGCCTCCTGGCTCCTCACTCATTCTTTAAAACTCATCCCTTATCTGTGCTTCCATAATAGCAATATACAGTTAACATATCTTGTTGTAAAGTTGTAAAGTTTCTCTATATATTTTCTGTTTATTATCTCTGCATTGCAACAAATAATACTGCAGTGGAAGGCAACTTTTCTAAAACGTAAGTTCTTGAACTCCTAAATTTCCAGAGTTAATATTCATTAAATACAAATGTTTCCATGCCTGAAAGAATCACATCTGCAACCAAGATATAACTAAGGTCAGTTCACAGCCCAGTGTCTGTGTCGAGGCCCAGAAACAGAACAGCATCCAAATCCTCACTGGAGTTTTTCCAAGGATGTCAACAAAGATCCAGTTTGTTACTTACAGCGACACTTCTTACAATTCTCTTCATTCCTCTGGAACTCACAGTATCTTCTGGATCCTGCAGCATCCCCGAGGCTCACTTGATCTTTTGCCTCTCAACTCGTGATTCCTCAAACTCACTGAACCATGAAGGTATTGGTTCTTTCCTCCCACCCTCTTTTCTCACTTTTTTCTTTTTTTGTCTACATGCAAGTAGGCCCTTTCTCCTCTTTCCAAATGTGAATCAGAACAGATAGTACAAACACATTAGTCCAGATAATACAAAAGAAACCCCCCAAATTGTTTTTACACACTTGTAAATAGTATAGTGAGTACGACACTCTGCACAATTAACTCCCAGGAAACTTAATTGAAAGGTTCAAGTTCCTTTAGATGGACAGGGGCAGGAAGAAATGCTAAATGATCAAAGACAGATTTTTCTGTATGGCACTGAGGGGGGATGACAAACACATACAATTTGGTATCCTTTCTTTTAAATCCGGCTGACTGATAACTGAATGGTGGGTACAGGAGAGTGTTTCTCCTTCCTTCTTCCTCCCACATGCACATCTTCCTTCTTACTCCTGCTCCTTTCCCTCTCACCTCCAGTGCTACTTACGTTCACAAGCAGCCTTTATTTGTTGGAATGAAGGAGTGTTCCAATTAGGTGAGAAGACATGGATGGCGACAAAATAACTGGTCCTTCTGACATGACAGACGAAGATAAGGACAATTATATAAATATTATTTTACTTTGAATTAATATGTGAGTTTTTTTTTCTTTAAAAGAAACTGGCTTAAAGACCAGGCACTAGTCACATAGAAAAATTGGCAGAAGGTAACATGGTGATTGAATAGGAAAGCCCAAGGATATGCTCTTTAGGTCTGGGTTTGTAGATAATCACCTTTTCAGGCAACCAAAGGTTTGGAAAGTGTGTGAAGTGGTTGTAGAGCAGGAAGTAGTCTGGACTAAATACAGTCAAGGAAGAGCAGTGGGTTATTGTAGTCATCTAGGAAAGAGATGCTGAGGACCAAAAATTATAATGGCAACAGTGGAAGTGGAATGAGTCAGGGAACGATTATAAAGATTTTTAGAAGATGAAGTGGACAGCGCTTGGTTACAGACTGTAGGAATAGCCCGGGAAGACTCCAAGTTTCTGACTTGAACAACTAAGTCAGTGATGAACCCATTGAGTGAGATTGGGAGGCTCAGAAGAGAAGCAGGCAGTTTTCTGTGGTGGTGGTGGTGGTGGTGGTGGTGGTCCTCGGGGGAGGGGTGGTTAGACAAGGAGCAGGGTATGGGTTTTAGGCATGTTGAGTTTTAGGCATATTTGAGAATTTGTGATTAGTCAGGTGAAGATGCCCAGCAGTAAATTAGAAATATGGAACTACAAGTAGAGCTTAAGAGAGGACTTGAAACCAGAGATGTCAAGCCCCTGAGAATGAATGAAGTGACCTTGATGTAGAACACACAGAAGGAAATGGTCCTGGAGCACAGATATTTAAGGGGCAGGCAGAGGAAGTGGAGACTGAGAAAGTGTAGTTAGGCAATCAATAGGAAATACTGTTATGGAAATCAGGAGAGGAGAGAGTGGAGTCTGGTGGTTGGCAGTGTCATATGCTATAGAAAAGTCATCTGGGATGAAGGCTACAATGAATCTATTATCTCGATTATGGGGAAGCCAGCAGTGATGGATTTCTTTTGTAGGGGATGCAGTCATACTGTATTGGCTTGTGCAGTACAGCTGGGACACACTGTTGACTTCTCTTTCAAAAATGTTGGCAGGGAAGACAAGCAGAGAAGGAGAGAGTTTTGAATTAGGAATAATTGAGCATGTTGGAAAGAGGGAAGGAAGAATTAGTCTGTAGATGGGGCCCTAGATGGAGCAAGGGAAAGTGGATAATTGACTAAAGTCCCAGAAGGTGGGGTGGGATCCAGAGCATGGGTGAAGAAACAGTTAACCTTGGAGAGGGCAAGAGAAACCTCTTCATCTGAGTATAAAGGGAAAGGTGCCTGAATAGATGCTTTGAGGCCTTGGGATCAGAGTTTGAGGAATTCATGGTTGATGGACTCTAATAGACAGAGGGTGCCAAAAAAAAATGTATACACATTTTAAGAAAGGAAAAAACTGTATTAAAATTGTAATATTAAATATATACCAATAATAAAAGATGAATACAAGTCATGTGTATACATTTTTTTGGCACCCCAGTTATATCTCAGTTAGTAGAACAGTCCAGTTCCTCTGATGGGATTGAGAAGCAGAAGGGAATGAGGAAGGGAAGTGACTTGAGCTACGGTAAGACAGGTTTGGAGGCAATTCTGTGGAGAATGCGAAGTTAAGTAAAAGGGAGGTGAAGGAAATTTGAGAATTCAGCTGAGGTTTAGATCTCTTTAAATTATATTTGTGCCTTTATGTTAATATCAATAGGGTGAGTGATATTTATTGATCTTTTAAAATGTATCATAACAGCTTATAATATGTTATATATGTATATAATATGTTATGTATGTATATAATATAGTATGTTATGTTAAGCAGGTATGTTATGTATATAACAGCTTATCTATGTACGTAACAGTATAGGGAGGGGCTATCATTATCCCCATTGTGTAGAGAGAAAACTGAGGCACAGAAGTCAATAACAGAGAGAGGTAAGACCACACAGCTGCTCAGTGGCAAAAGCAGGCTTGGAACCCAGGCATCTGACTGTGGAGTGCAGTACTCACCTTCACCAAATGCTGTCCTACTTAAGGAAAGCTGGCTTGATGAGAGGCTGGAGGTAGGCAGGGTGGCTGGGATAGATAAAGTGGTGAGAGAACCAAGGGTGCTGATGTGTGTACTGAAGTTACCTGAGCTCAGGTAGATAGGAAAGGATGTGAATCAAAGTCTAGGGGCTGATAATAAGAAATTTGAGAGTTGGGAGGGCAAAGAAGAGGTTCAGGTGGAATTGGGTAAAGTGAAATATGGGATATGAAGAGTTGTGGTTAGGAAGGGATGGATTATTTGAGGTACAGCATCTATAGTAACCCCACGTAGTCAAAGAAGCGAATGGCTGAAGGATATGGAGCAGAGCAGGATGGAGGATCGGAGATTTGGATTAGACCAGAGAATGTTGACTTGACTGCTTCAGTGATGGTTTTCCTATTTGGAATCTTATTTTATAAATTGAACAATTGCTACCTAGTTTCTCTTAATTGCCTCGAATAACATCTCTTCTCTTTCACCCTACATTTACTTATAAATTGTAATATACTTCTTATTCTACAAATTATTCCCATTGGGCATTTTAATTTCTCATAAAATATTTTCATGTTTTTCTTAACTGTTAATTTTTAGTTTCTGAGACTGAGCAGTTTTTAGCTTAGTCATGACTAATTCGGTCAAGTTGCATATTAAGACACATGGCTATATTTTACTATATTTACAATTTAAGCTCCAAAATAATGATGTAAAATTAGGCAAGACAGTCTTTTTTAAAGAGAGAAAAGTAGAACAGATACTCACTGAATATTTTAAAAATAAACTTTTGAAAATAGTTTTTGATTTACAGAAAAGTTGCAAGGATGATTTAGAGAGTTCCCTCAGAGCCCACCCCCAGCTTCCCCTGTTGTTAGCATCTTACATTTGTCACAATTAATGAACCAGTATTGATACATTATTATTAACTAAAGTCTATACTGTATTCAGATTTCCTTAGGTTTTTTTTTTTTATTAGTTTCAGGTGTACAAAACAACACAGCGATTAGACATTTAAACACCTCACAGTGATAATCCCAACAACTCTACTACCCATCTAACACTATACATAGCGATTACAATACCATTGACTATATTCCCTATGGCTGTATATTTTTAAAATTATAGTTGACATTCAATATTATTTTATATTAATTTCAGGTGTAGAATGTAGTGGTTAGGCATTTATATAATTTGTGAAATGATTCCCCTGATAAATCTAGTTCCCATCTGACACTATACATAGTTTTTACCATATTAACTATATTCCCCACACTGTATTTCACATCCCTGTGACTATTTTGTGACTACCAATTTGGACTTCCTAATCCCTTCTCCATTCTCACCCATCCCCCCCAAACCTCCCATCTAGCAGCCATCAGCTTGTTCTGTGTATCAGTGAGTCTGTTTCTGTTTTCTCTGTTCATTTGTTCTGTTTTTCAGATTCCACATGTAAGCGAGATAATATAGTATTTATCTTTCTCAGTCTGACTTCTTTCACTTAGCATGATGTTCTCTGGGTCCATCCATGTTGTTGCAAATGATAAGATTTCATTCTTTTTTTATGGCAGAATAATACTCCATTGTATAAATGTAATCACAATTTCTTTATCCAATTGTCTGTTGATGGGCATTTCAGTTGTTTCCATATCTTGGCTATTGTGCATAGTGCTGCAGTAAACATAGGGGTGCATATAGCTTTTCGAATTACTGTTTTGGATTTCTTTGGATGAATACCCAGGAGTGGAATTGCTGGGTCATGAGGTAGTTCTATTTTTAATTTTTGGAGGAACCTCCATACTATTTTCCATAGTGGCTGCACCAATTTGCAATCCCAGCAACAGTGCACAAGGGATCCATTTTCTCCACATCCTTGCCAGCACTTATTGTTTTGATTTATTGATGATAGCCATTCTGATGGGTGTGAGGTAATATCTCATTGTGGTTTTTATTTGCATTTATTTGACGATTTTTTAATAATGTTGAATATTTTTTCATATGTCTACTGGCCATCTGTATGTCCTCTTTAGAGAAATGTCTCTTCATGTCCTCTGCCCATTTTTTAATTGGGTTGTTTGTTTTTTTGGTGTTGAGTTGAATCAGTTTTTTATAAATTTTGGATATTAACCCCTTATCAGATATATTATTGACAAATATCTTATGGTTTCCTTTGCTGTGAAAAAACTTTTTAGTTTTACATAATCCCATATGTTTATTTTTTCTCTTACTTCCCTTGCCTGAGGGGATATAGAAGTAAAAATATTACTAAGGGTAATATCTGCAAAATTTTTTCCTATATTTTCTTCTAGGAGTTTTACTGTTTCAGATCTTACGTTTAAGTCTTTAATCTGTTTTGAATTTATTTTTGTATACGGTGTAAGAAGGTGGTCCAGCTTCATTTTTTTGCATGTGTCTGTCCAGGTTTCCCAGCACCACTTATTGAATAGACTGTCTTTACCCCAATGTAAATTCTTGCTTCCATTGTCGTAGATTAAATGACCATACAGGCATGGATTTATTTCTGGGCTCTCTATTCTGTTCCATTGATCTATGTGTCTGTTTTTATGCCAGTGTCATGCTGTTTTAATTATTATAGCCTTGTAGTATAATTTGATGTCAGGTATCGTGATACCTCCCACTTTGTTCTTATTTTTCAAGATTGTCGAGGCTATCCAGGGTCTTTTATAAATTTTAGGATTATATGTTCTATTTCTTGTGAAAAATATCCTTGGTAGTTTGATAGGAATTGCATTGAATCTGTATATTACCTTAGGCAGTATGGACACTTTAACTATATTAATTCTTCCTATCCATGAGCATGGTATGTGTTTCCATCTATTTGTATCTTCTTTAATTTCTCTCTTCAGTGTATTATAATTTTGTGAGTACAGGTCTTTTACTTCTTTGGCTAAATTTATTCTTAAATATTTTATAGTCTTTCAAGCAATTGTAAATGGGACTGTTTCCTTAATTTCTCCTTCTGATAGTTTATTATTGGTATATACAAATGCAACTGATTTCTGAATATTAATTTTGTATACTGATACTTTATTAAATTCATTTATCAGTTCTAATGGTTTTTGATGGAGTCTTTGGGATTGTCTATATATAGTATCATGTCATCTGCACATAGTGTCAATTTTACTTCCTCTTACCAATTTGGATGCCTTTTATTTCTTTTTCTTGTCTGATTGCTGTGGCTAGAACTTGCAGAACTATGCTGAATAGAAGTGGTAACAGTTGGCAACCTTGCCTTCTTCCTGACCTTAAGGGGAATGGTTTTAGCTTTTCCCCATTGAGTATGATGTTAGCTGTGGGTTTATCATATATGGCCTTTATTATGTTGAGATAGGGTCCCTCTATTCCCAGTTTCTTAAGAGTTTTTATTATAAATGGCTGCTGGATTTTGTCAAATGCTTTTTCTGCATCTATTGATATGATCATATGATTTTTTTTCATTTTGTTAATGTGGTGTATCACATTAATTGATTTGTGGATGTTGAACGAAACTTGCATACCAGGGATGAATCCCACTTGATCATGGTGTATGAGCTTTTTAATGTATTGCTGAATTCTGTTTGCTAATATTTTGTTGAGGATTTTTGCATCTATGTTCATTAGGGATATTGGCCTGTAGTTTTCTTTTTTTGTAATGTCTTTGTCTGCTTTTGGGATCAGGGTGATAGTGGCCTTGTAAAAAGTGTTTGGGAGCCTTCCCTCCTTCTGGATTTTTTGGAATAATTTGAGTAGAATAGGTGATAATTCTTTTTTGAATGTTTTGTAAAATTCACCTGTAAAGGCATCTGGTCCAGGGCTTTTGTTTGTTGGGAGCTTGTTGATTACTGATTCAATTTCCCTGGTAGTAATTAGTCTATTCAGGTTTTCCGTTTCTTCTTGAGTTAGCCTTGGAAGGTTGCATGTTTCTAGAAAATTACCCATTTCTTCCAGATTGTCTAATTTTTTGGCATATGGCTGCTCATAGTAATTTCTTAATTTTTTTTTTTTTTTATTTCTGTGGTGTCTGTTGTCACTTCTCCTCTTTCATTTTTGATTTTATTAATTTGGATCCTCTCTCTCTTTTTGTTGACGAGCCTTGCTAAAGGTTTGTCAATTTTGTTTATCTTCTCAAAAAACCAGCTCTTGGTTTCATTGATCTTTTGTATTGTTTTTTTGCTCTCTATTTCATTTATTTCCACTCTGATCCGTATTGTCTCCTTCCTTGTACTCCCTTTGGGCTTATTTTGCTGTTCTTTTTCCAGATCCCTTAAGTGTAAGGTTAAACTGTTGATTTGTGATTTTTCTTGTTTCTTTAGGTAGGCCTGCATTGCTATGAATTTCCCTCTTAGGACTGCTTTTACTGCATTCCATAGATTTTTGGGTCGTTGTGTTTTCATTTTTATCTCATGATATCTTTTGATTTCTTCCTTGATCTCATTGTTGACCCATTCATTATTTAGTAACATGTTATTCAACCTCCATGTATTTGTGTGTCTTTCAGTTTTTTTCTTGTAATTGATTTCTGATATCATAGCACTCTGGTCAGAGAAGACACTAGATATGATTTAAATTTTCTTAAATTTATTGAGACTTGTTTTGTGGCCTAACATGTGATCTATCTTGGAAAATGTTCCATGTGCTCTTGAGAAGAATGTGTATTCTGCAGCTTTGGGGTGAAATGCTCTGAAAATATTGATTAAATCCAACTGGTCCAATGTGTCATTTAAGGCCACTGATTCCATTTTTATTTTCCATCTGGAGGATCTGTCCCTTGTTGTCAGTAGTGTGTTGAAGTCCCCTACTATGATAGTGTTACTGTTGATCTCTGTCTTTATCTCAGTCAGTATCTGTTTTATATATTTAGGTGCTCCTATGTTGGGTGCATAGATGTTTACTAGGGTTATGTTCTCTTGTTGGATCAATCCCATAATTATTATGTAATGCCCGTCTTTGTCTTTTAATATATTCTTCATTTTAAAGTCAATTTGTCAGATATAAGTATTGCAACTCCAGCTTTTTTCTTATTTCCATTTGCATGAAATATCTTACTCCAACCCTTCACTTTCAGCCTGTGTGTGTCTTTTGATCTGAGGTGGGTCTCTTGTATACAGCATATACAAGGGTCTTGCTTTCTTATCCACTCAGCCACCCTATGTCTTTTGATTGGAGCATGTAATCCATTTACATTTAAAGTGATTATTGACAGGTACATAGTTATTGTCATTTTGTTATTTGAATTTCTGGTCTTCATTAGTTAGATTGTCTTTATCTTTCTTCTGTTTACAGAAGCCCTTTTAACATTTCCTGCATTGCTGGCTTGGTGGTAATGAATTCCTTTAGGTTATTCTTTTCTGGGAAGCTCTTTATCTCTCCTTCAATTTTAAATGATAGCCATGCTGGACAAAGCAATCTAGGTTGTAGGCCTTTGTTTTCCATCAGTTTGAATACCTCCTGCCACTCCCTCCTGGCCTGCAAAGTTTCTGCAGAAAAGTCATTTGATAGTCTTATAGGAGTTCCCTTTTATGTAACCACTGTCTTTCTCTTGCTGCTTTTAGGATTCTCTCTTGTCTTTAGCCTTTGCCATTTTAACTATACTGTGTCTTGGTGTTGACCTGTTTGGGTTCATCTTGGTTGGAACTCTCTGCACTTCCTGGGTTTGTAGGTCGATTTCCTTCACTAGGTTAGGGAAGTTTTCGGTCATTATTACTTCAAATATATTCTCGATGCCTTGCTCCCTCTCTTCGAATCTTATGGTATTCCTACGATGTGCATGTTGTTGCACTTGATGTTATCCCACAGGTCTCTTAAACCATTTTCATTGTTTTTTATTCTTTTTTCTTTTTGTTGTTCCATTGGGGTGATCTCTGCTAACTTGTCTTCTAAATCGCTGATTCGATCCTCTGCCTCATCTAACCTGCTGGTAATTCCTTCAAATATGTTCTTTATTTCAGTTGTTGTATTCTTTAGTTCTAACTTGTTGTTCTTTATGATTTCTCTTCTTTTTGTCGTCAGTAAGCTCCTTAAACATTCTTATCATCAGTGTTCTGAACTCTGTCTCTAATATGTTGGTTACCTCTGTTTCATTTGGTTCCAATTCTGGAGGTTTCTTCTGTTCTTTTATTTGGGACATATTTTTTTGTTTCCCCATTCTGGCTGACTCTCTGTGTTTGCTTCGCTGTATTAGGTGGATCCTCTAGGGTTCTCAGTCTTTGCTGGGTGGTCTTATGTAGTATGTGTCCTTTATATTTGACTTGCACCACTTCCCTTTTCTCCTGTGCGTGTGCTCCAGAGGTGACCCTTGTGTTGTGTGTATTGTCCTGTTAAAGTTGAACTTTAATTGCTTTTGGCTTGTCAGTAGTTGGGATGACTTCTAGGCTGACTAGTTGTGATACTTGGCTATGCCCACAGTGGATGAGCTGCTGTGTGAGGCTTGACCCCTCAGATGAGGCTTGGCCCCTATGGGCTCTTGTGCCTAGAGAGAATTCCATCTGGGTGTGTCACTTGAAGGTCAATACTCTGGTTTGGTCTGGAGTTTGCCTCTGGGTGTGTTGAATCCTGTGCCTCTTGATCTGGGCCCTGGTGTAGGGCAATTGCAGAGCAAAACATATCAACAAGCACAACAACAAAGAAAAAATGAAATACACTCATATGTAAAAACAACTGATAACCAACATGCAACACAGGCAAACATATCAATCAAAACCAAAAAACAAACAAAAAAAATTGATACAGAAAAATGGAAAGAGGGAGGAAAAGTAGGGCAAGGAAAAGAAAAAAGAAGAGAGAGAAAGGGGAAAATGTGTGTGTATATATGTACGTGTGTGTGTGTGTATATATATATATATATATATATATATGCGTTAAAAATGATAGTAATACTAAAACAACAAAAAAAGAGAGAAGGAAAAAATGCAGTGCTAGTCTTGGCTTGAGCCTACCAAGATAGCTTCTCCTCTGCTGCACAAAAACTCCTCTGCGTCTTGTGGAGGCAGAGCCAGCCACCTGGTGTCCAGAGTGACCCTGGCAATGCAGTTCTAGATGAATGGGGTTATGGGGTATGGCTGGCAGTTTTCACAAAGTCAGTGCAGTTTCTGCTCTTTCCTGCACAAATGTGCTGAAAGCATCACAACCAGCCACTTGGAGGTGGGGTTATTTCCTGTGCCCAGGTCTCCTGAGTCTTAGGGTACTTCTTCCGTCAGACAGTGTGGGGGTGTGAGATTTCTGAGCAGCTGAAAGCCCAGAGCTGCCTCTCACCCTTGCTGCTGACCCCTGAGTGTGTCTAGGCAGCTGTTATTGCCCTGCTGTAGGCAGACCAGAAAAGGTGGGGACTGGGGAGGGAGGAGTCTTCTGTCTCCCAGCCCGACCTCTTCCCTAGGTCACAGCTGCAAACCTGGGCTTTTTCCAGATCCTGAGCGCTATGGCTCCTCTGTAATCTAACACTACTACTCTGTTCAGGGACCAGTTTAAGACTCTGGAAGGGTGAGGGTAGGATTGGGAGAGTGGGAGGAGGGAACCGGGTGTGGAGTTTGCTTTTTGTCTGACCTAGGGCCCAGCTGGAGGTCTCACAAGCTGGTTACTGCCTCGAAAGCTGGATAAACTGACCTCTCAGCAGGAGAGATCAGCTGTGGGGAGCAGGGAGAGAGCCCGGCTGCTGCAATCTCTGGTCTGAGACCTGAGACCCCCTCCCCAATCTCCCCCCCTCCCCGCATCCCCGCAGCAAATGTGGGCCGCGTCTCCACTCCGCTCCCTTCCCTCTTCCCCTTACTCGCCCAGTTTCCCTACCTTCACGTAATCCTCATGCGAGTCTCTTAGCTGTTCTGTGTGATGAGCAGAGAGCCCTCTGATGGGTTATAGATGTTCAGTTTGTGGTAAGTTCCGGAGGAGAACTCAAAAAGGCCACCTTGCTGCCGCCATTCCTCTGTCATCCCTATGGTTTTGTTTTTAAAGTCTGTTTGGTCCGATATAAGTATCGCTACCCCAGGTTTTTCTCATTGCCATTTACGTGAAATATTTTTTTCCATCCCTTTACTTTCAGTCTATGTGTGTCTTTTGATCTGAGGTGAGTCTCTTGTAGACAGCATATGCATGGGTCTTGTTTTCTTATCCATTCAGCTACCCTATGTCTTTTGATTGGAGCATTTAGTCAATTTACATTTAAAGTGATTATTGATAGGTACATATTTATTGCCATTTTACTCATATTTTTATCTATTTTTTCCTCTCATTCTTATTAAAGAAGTCCTATTAACATTTCTTGTAATACTGGCTTGATGGTAATGAAATCCTTTAGCATTTTCTTGTCTGGGAAGCTCATTCTCTGTACTACAATTTTAAATGACAGCCTTGTGGGGTAGAGTAATCTTGGTTGTAGGCCTTAGTTTTTCATTACTTTGAATATTTCCTGCCACTGCCTTCTGGCCTGCAAAGTTTCTGTTGACAAATCAGCTGACAGTCTATGGAAGCTCCCTTCTAAGTAACCAGTTGTTTTTCTCTTGCTTTTAGGATTCTCTCTTTGTCTTTAACCTTTGCCATTTTACTTGTGTCTTGGTATGAACCTGTCTGGCTTCATCTTGTTTGGGTTCTCTGTGCTTCCTGCGCTTGTATGTCTATTTCCTTCACCAGGTTAGGGAAGTTTTCCATTATTAGTTCTTCAAGTAGGTTCTTTATTTGTTGCTTCCTTCTACTTCTGGTACTCCTACGGTGTGAATGTTGTTATGCTTGATGTTGTTGCAGAGGCCCCTTAAGCTATCTTTTTAAAAATTCTATTTTTTGTTGTTGTTGTTCCGATTTTCATTTTCTCCTATCTTGTTTTCTAAATTGCTGATTCGATCCTCTGCTTCATCTGATCTGCTGTTGCTTCCTTCTAGTGTAGTCTTCATTTTAGTATTGTGTTCTTTCCTCCTGACTGGCCTTTTATATGGTTTCTATTGTCTTTTTTTATGCTTACTATCTCTTTGTTGAAGTTCTTACTAAGTTCTTTAAGTATTCTTATAGCCAGTGTTTTAAACTCTGTCCCGGGTAGGTTGGTTGGCTCCATTTCATTCAGGTTTTTTTCTGGAGGTTTTGCCTGTTTTTTTTTTGTTGTTGTTGTTGTTGTTTGTTTGTTTTTTGAGACATGTTTCTTTGTTTCCTAATTCTGGCTGCCTCTTCGTGTTTGCTTCTCTGTATTAGGTAGGTCTCCTTTGTCTCTCAGTCTTCACTGAGTGGTCTTATGTAGTAGGTGTCCTATGTGGTCCAGTGGTGCAGTCTCCGTGATCACCTATGCGTGTTTTCCGGGAGTGTCTCTTGTGTGTGTTTTCCTGTTGTAACTGAGCTGTGATTGCTTTTGGTGCATCAGTGTGTGGGATTGACTGCCAGGCTGACTGACTGAGGATTGGCTGTGCCCACAGTGTATGAGCTGCTCTGTGGGGCTGACCCCTCAGAAGGGGATTCATCCCAGTGGGCTCTCATGCCTGTTGCAACAACCCTTTGGGTGTGCCACATATGGGACTAACCAGGTAGTGCTCTGATGTGGTCGGAAGCTGGCCTCTGGGTATGTTGTTTTTGGTGTTTTCTGGGAGGGGCTCCCACGCAGGCCAATTTCAGCCTTGCCTGTGACCAGCCCTAGACTATGTGGTAGGACCTACAAAGCTATATGTAGTTGGTTACTGCCTGTGCTGGACCTGGGGACATCTGGGGGTGGCCTTGATTTGAATTGAGGCTGGCTGCCATGAGTATTGGGCCTGGGGCAGTTGAGCAAAATGCCCAGGGACCCTTAGGCCTATTGCAATGTACCAGCTTCCCATAAGGTTCAGCTGTTGAAAGAGCGTCCTTAGGTGTGTGGGCTGAGCCTGTTGACCCTCTGTTGAGAGTATCTCTGGTGGTGCAATACTACCCAGGTGAGGTAGGTTCCCAGGGAGTCACGAGGCATGGCCAGTTGTTTTTACAGTTAACGCAACTTCAGTTCTTGTGCCGGTGCTGGGCCTGTGACTACTTTGCAAAATGCCCTGAGAACACTGCAGCCAACCACTGCTCACCTCGTTCCCACAGATTGCCGAGAGCTTCCCAAGAGAGGTTGTAGTACAAGTTCTGGTTGACTGCCCACTACCAAAAGTTTTCCAGGCTGCTGTAGGCTGTCACCTGCTGTAAAAGGCTTCCACAACTTGTGTGGTAGAGCCAGCTGCCAAGGAGCTGAGAGTGCCACCAGCAATGCAGCTAGAGCTGGGCATCTCTAAGGTGGTGTGCACATGTGGATTTTATCAGACCAAAGTGGTCTCAGGTTTGGGGGAGGGTTCAATCTAGAAGAGATGGTGCCCTTCTATAGGCTACATGTGAGGCAGGCTCCACACAAGGACAGAGGCAGCTGTCCCTCCTGCCCTCGTCCTGAGCTACACAACTCAGTCTTTCCCCGTATGTCTCTGGTGCCTCTTTTGCCACCCCTTCACCGGAGCCCAGGTGAGTGTTTGCAAACGAGTAAGTGTGTATGCGGGCTCTTTAAGAGGATGTCTCAGTTTCCAGCCACCTTCGGTCTCACCGGGTTGGACAGAGTCCTTGTTGATTTTCACTGCCAGATGTTGTGGGAACTCCTCTTTCTGGCATAGGACCCCTGGACTGGTGAGCCAAGTGTGGGGCTGGGATCCCTCCCTCTTCAGGGGGCACCTTTACCACCAATGTGTCCCCCCTGGTGTTCAGCCATTATTTGTGGGTTTGGGGTCAGCCCATTTCATGTCTCTGCCCCTCCTACAAGTCTCAATGTGGCCTCTTCTTTGTATCCTTAGTTATAGTGGTTCTGTTCAGCTGGTCTTCAGATGGTTCTTGAGGTTGGCTATTCTGTAACTTAGTAGTAATTTTGATGTGATCCTGGGAGACAGCAGGCATAGCATTTCCTGAATCCACCATCTTGGACCTTCCATCTAGACGCTCAGATTTCCTTCGTTTTTACCTAATGTCTTTTTTTCTGTTTCAGGATTCCAGCCAGACACTACATTACATTTAGTTGTCATGTTTCTTTAGATTCCTTTTGGTTGTGACAATTTCTCAGACTTTCATTATTTTTGGTGACTGTCAGTTTTGAGGAGTACTGATTAGGTGTTTTGTAGAATATTTCTTAATTTGGGTTTGTCTGGTATTTTTCTCATGATTAGACTCAGGTTATGCAGTTTTTGGAGAAAGACCACAAAGTAGAGTGCTGTTCTTATCACATTATGTCAGGACTGCATGCTGTAAACATGACTTGTCACTGTGGATGTTTACCTTGTTCATGTGGCTGAGGCAGGGTTTGTCAGATTTCTTAATTTTAAAGTTACTCTTTCCAACCCACCTGGCTTCTATACTGAATTCTTTTGGAAGGACGTTACTATTCATAGGCCCGTCTTGAGGAGTGGGAGTTATGCTTCACCTTGTTGAGGGTACAATATCTACACAAACTATTTGCAGTTATTCTGGAGAGGATATTTATCTCTTCTCTCATTCATTCATTCATTTATATTACTATGCTTTCATGGATATTTATGTTATACTTTGGGTTATAATCCAGCACTGCATTTTTATTTGGTTATTCAGATTGTTATAGTTTTTGCTTTTGGGAGCTCTTTCAGTTGGCTTCTGCATCCCTTTGACATAACCTCATCATTTTGTTTTTTGAGCATTTTCTTGCTTTTTGGCACTAAAAAGTACTCTAAATTTGTATTGTATATTCTCTGTGCCAGCCCTGGAACCACCCATTTCTCAAGGAGCCCTGGTTTCTTTTATTGGAGAATGGTGTTAGAAACCAAGATCTGGGCCCTGGGTTTGCTCATTGCCCCTGGGAACCATTGTTTCTATGCCTTCCAGCTGACAACTTGGAAATGCACTAACCTTTGAATTCACACACGTCTAAAATTATTTCTGTGTATGTCCTTGGCCTCTTCATATAAATCTTAGGGGGATGTTCACTGAATTTTAAAAACTATATTAAAATGGTAAATTCTCATGGATGCAGAGTAAATGTGATGTTTCTTTCATTTTTGTCCAGGTGGTTCTTTGAAGCTCTGAAGTATCCCAAATTTTCCAAGGCTAACGTCATCAACGGAATACTCATGACGGTGGTGTTCTTCATTGTGCGGATTTCTTCCATACCTCTTTTCTATGGCTACATTTATTCTGTGTTAGGAACAGAGGCCTACATGAGGCTTGGATTTTTAATCCAGTGTTCCTGGATATCTACTTGTGTTGTTTTGGATGTGATGAATGTCATGTGGATGATCAAAATTACAAAGGGGTGCATCAAAGTCATCTCTCTCATCAGTCAAGAGAAAGCCAAAAACAGTGTTCAGAATGGAAAACTTGACTAAAAGTGGGCTATTGATAAGCATACTTCATTACTACCTGTATTATATCTACTGATAGGATGAATTCTTGGCATGTTCTTGTGTTCCTTTATTAATTATACTTGTTTTCCAGGGTTTCCGTGTCTTCTTTTTTTTAACATTTAGAAAAGAGAAACTAAAATTTCATTTTTATCCCAAGTTTTCTTTCCCAATTTTCTTCCGCATTATAAGCATGGATAAAATCTTAAAGGTTTAAATTAAAAGTTGTAAATATAATGGGGAATCTTTTCAGAAATCTATTAACCTGCATTGGGATTTTTCTCTGTGGAAAGATGACTATGCCAGTTTGGCACACTTGGTTTTGTGTTACCAATTTTGCTGAAAGAATCGGAACTACTTTTAAATTTGTAAATAGCTCTCAACATTTTGTTGTACTGCACTTATTTCTTATTATGGCTGTCATTGCCTGTGTAGGGTTTAATTTCTAAATTGTTGAAATGTTCTTAGGCTATTAAAAGTGATGTATTTTGCACTTAGGTGTGCTATTATCTATTAACGATGAAGCATTTTACTTACTTTGGGCATATTTAATTAGTTCAGTCATGGAAAATACTTTCTGCATTTTTTGATTTTTCAAACATCACTTTAGTATTTCTATTTTTAGCATTTTATCTTACAGTAAGGCTTAAGACAGATCTTATAGAGCTCCTTAAGAGATGAATTCCACCTAAAAATGCATGTTATAGATGATTAAGGCTAATAGGAGGAATCAATTAAGAAAAAGCTTTAACATTGCTATCTCTGTTTCCCTTGTAGTTTTTCTATGAAAAATATTTCTATTTGCAAAACGTGCCCTGAGTTCAAAACCCAACACCATCAGTACCAAAGTCTTATATAATATTTATTTATCATACTCCTAAAGTAGGTCTCTTCTTGATGAGACCAAAACTACAAAAAAAATCAGTATTCATATTTTACTCAGAGTTTACACCCATGCTTGCTTAGTCAACGTTTTGAGTGCTTGAATGGCTACAGGGAAAAAAACCAGATAATTTAACTATTCTGATTACCAATATTATTGTCTTACATGACGATCAATGGTGATTCTAGCTCTGTGTGTGTGTGTGTGTGTGTGTGTGTGTGTGTGTGTGTGTGTGTATGTGTGTTTGCTTTTGCTTTGGTTCTTGTAACCTGAATATAGAATTATATAGTTAGCTATTATTGCATTTACTTATTTTTCGCAAGTACTTGACTTTAATGATTGTTTTTACCTAAGGAAAAAAAAATTAACCGGTGGTGAATACTTGAATTTAATTGAACCCAAACCAAAAGATCCATTCACTTTCTCAGTTTGAATGACAATGTTTGACTCATTTTCATTGCTCATGTTATGAGGATGAAGGGAGACTGCCCAGATATTTCAAGACTTTTGATTTAATTTGATTTGATTTGGCTGTCCAATGCAGATAGAGCCCAATTAAGTTTTAGAACATTTAAAAAAGGTAATTGAAATCTCAGTCAATAACCAAATGATAAAATGAGATTGATTGGCTCATATTAGGTATACCTATTTTTGAAAGACTTAAAGTAATGTGAAATATTGGTATTTTTTTAAAGCTACTAATATTACATTGATAATTTGTTACTAAATGTAGTGCCTTCCACATTATAGGCACTTACACATGTGTTAGTTGTTTAGACGGGTATAAAAGCATATAGTTTTATCTTGTTCTTTTCTTGGTCTTATGCAAGAAAACTAGCTTTTTAAAAGGAAAACATTTATATTAGAAAACTATTTTGGAAATTCATTCCTTTAGAAAGAAATAAAACTTGAAATAAATCTTTGTGACTCTGAATACTTCTATAGTTTCTGAACACAGATTTTAAACCCACCATCAAAATGAAGTTTAGTGTTTCCATATAGCAGTTTCAGTTTTTATAGTTGTTATTTCATGCTTAAAACTTCATTTTTACTTTTGTTGACAGCATCTTTCATTAGTATAGCTGCTCACTGAATAAGCATATTTAAAATATCAATGTTTTGAACTAAAGTTTGTTACTCCCTTAGTCAGCAATTCTTATTTTGTGCTGGCTCCATGACAACCCATTCAGCATCCAGATTCAATACCCAAAAGTAGATTCTACATACTAGTATTTCCTCATATAACAGGCATGAAATGGAAAAGACACTACAAACTGCCATAATACTTTAAGTCAGATCTTTACAGCAGCTGTATTTTGCTGTTCGATGACTGTATCCACCTCCCCAAGATACAAGTAATTAAAGATGGAACATATCATTTATTAAACAATGAATTTTTCATTTATTAAATGACAACCTTTTGCTAGCCATTTTACATATTAAGCATTTTGACTTTATGGATTAATTTAAATGATTCTATTTAGCATTCTGATTTAACAACTCTGTTAAAATATTTATAGAAAATAAAAGCAAATTGGTATACATTTTTAAGCAACTCTATTTTTGTAAAAAAAGATTAGTGACAACCTTAACTATAAAGATGCTCTTTGAATGTGTAGTAGTCTAGAAAATAAATATTCTTACATAATTTTGAAAGTGAATGAAAATCAACTGAAGAGCATGCAATATAGATTCTGCATTAGATATTTTATTCGGGAGAATTTAAAAATAATGAGCTTGAGTTCATAGAATTTGCATTTTCATGTCTAAAATCTTTTTAATGAGTAATGTTTGCATTTATTTAAAACTCAAAATGGAGTTATATATGACTACAAAGAAATTAACTCCTGCTTAAATTGTGTCTTGATACCTTATAGTAAGTTGAAATGCCAGTTTTGTTCCATCTGTTTAATTCTGTTATTTTATATTTTATGGACTAGGCCTGTGTTAAGAGAAATAATAATGTCTTTACCATTCTTAAGATTGACTGATATACTATGTATGACCCACTACTGTTGTAAAGATCTACTTTTAAAAATTGTCTAGTTTATCGGTGTTATTATCTAATTCTTTTCTAAATTTTAATCATCTATTTGACGCAAATCAAACTTTTGCTAAAGTATTAATTGTACACTTCCTCTGGAGAATGGTTCTTTACTGCTGTGAAGAGCCAGCTTAACTGTTGGTCACACCATTTGTTATCATGTGTTTAGAAATATTCTTCTCATGGAGATATATAGGGAAAGTATGTTGTAATATTCATGTTTGTTCTGTTTCATTTTTAAGGGAAATAAACATGTCCCAAAGACACTATTAAAAGAAGTGTTTGCACAAGTTTCAGTTTCTAGGTTACTCTTAACTCCAAATATGTAAATATATTTTTGAATTGGCTTTAAGTGGTTGAGTCTGTTACATGAAATTGAAAAGTCCATGTAATTGTTGACATAATCAGTTATACTTCATAGAAGACTATGTATTTATGTGTTTTGGATTCCATAAGAAGCAAACTCATATAATTTTATCAGAAATGTGGCACAGTGTTTTTTAACAGGTACCAGCACAGTAGTGAGACCCCTCCTATGTGGAGAGGCCTGGGGTGCACACACACCTTCCTAGCCTTAACCACAGCTGGTCAACGACAGACACTAAAACTACTTGAGGGAGAGTCCTGACACGAATTACATGTGGTATGTATGAGAACAATGAAAAGTCAACGGGACGTTGTGTTGGAGGAGACACCATGACTGATTTTCCTTTAAAAGCCATGATGCTCCTTCAATCTAGAAGTTATCCCTCTGAATCCTTCCAACCCTTCCATCTCTTCCTCCTAATGCCCTAAACATTTCATCAGCACCTCCCTCCTTTGTGCCAGCACCTTTCTATGTCAAATTTTGAGGCTTCCCCATACCTGTAAGCTTCCCTGTCCATTGTGGCAAATTTAAAAGTTTACAAGTAGGTTCTTTCATTGAAAACAAGCATTGAAGTAAGTTTAAATAGCGATCAAACCATAATTTATTAAGAGGCTTCAGGAAGCCATTTAGCATTTAAAATACTTGTTTACAGCATGAAACAAAGCTAATAATGCTATGGTTTTATTGAGTAACACCTGCAGTTTCTCTTTTTTCTTAAACTGGTTTAGCAATAAGAGCTTTATAACATGTTTCAGCTGGGGATTCATTGTAGGTGTATAACTTATCTAAATATTTTTCCTTAGACCCCATGACAGGAAGAGGAGGAACTGAGGTGGCTGTGTTGAGGATGTTACAAGGAGGAGGTGCTGGTCTGTGGCAGTGTTATTGAGCCCTGCTCTTTAATCAAGCCAACTTAGTTATGGTCATGTTTCTTTTAAAAACAAGCTTGCCAGCAAGTGGCTTACTCAGGGTGTTTTCTGAAGTATGACACCCATGGACTTGAGCCCTAGGCCTTTCTAGTCCAGACCTCAAACTGCCTCTACTAGCTTTGGTAGTAAGTCATACCCTTACTGGAAGGTACTTTGGATAGCAGGGAACAACTAAAGGCAGCTGCTAAAGATTGGTGTGTTTTCATTGAAAATGTTTATACTGATTTCCTCTGAGGAGAAGACAGTTTTAATATCAGGCCTTATTATTTAAGACCAAAACCAATGAGAAATATTTCTAAATCTTAAAGATATAAATATAATACCTCTGGATAAAAACTTGTTAATATCATCTGTATATTTATTTCTTTATATCTTTATGTAATTTTTTCTGTAATGAAGTGTGCATTAAGGTGTTTGCTACTTCATGGTTAATGAAGCCTAAAAATAACTAAATAAAATATGCTATGTATTTTCATTTCTTGCTTGGTTGGCTTCTAGTATGATTATGTCTACTTTCAAGGAATTTTTGAATAGATAATATTCTCTTACTAACTTGTAACTAGGATGAGTTAGAAGATTTTGTCGTAATTATCAGAATTTATAATAACTTTCAGACATAGATTTAATTCGAAAAAGTTACTTGAAAACTGAAGTACATGCAATAGCTAGAGTGATATATACACATTTTTTTCCCTGAGAATATATAACATTAATATTTAATTGTCATAAAGATTTTGGAAGTCTTTCAAAAGACATTTAACATTTTGAGAACACATCTAATTTATTTCCAGAAGGCTTGAAGAACTTTTGTTTTCTTTACAAAATGTGAGCCTTGGTAGTTTACAAATCAGTGTTACTCAGATTTATAAGCAATTAAAATAGCAGTTTATATTCTTTATTTTGGTTTCTGGTTGTGCTTTATGTGGAAGGATTAATAAATATCTTTAGGTAATTCCCTTAATATTTTGAAATGTTGTATACGTTATTTGTATGTGTGCCATTTTAAAGTATATGCAAGTTCTCAGCAACAATCTGCATGTTCTACAAGATTGGCATTACTTTGACAAGACAATTTGATTTAATATTAAGAATGTGTATAAATTTAATATCCTATATATAAATCACTCCTCCCCCCCCCCAATGAAAACTTTGGGATTTTCTTGTTTTAGAACATGAATGTGGTGCCAAGCTTTGTATTTTGTGAAAAAATAAATAAATAAATAAAATAAATAAAGTCACAATTATTTAGTGCAAAAGTTTGAGTCTGCAAAGTGTACCCTTTAATAGTAATGAACGAATAGATTGATGATAAAAATTACTTGTTCAAATCAAATCATGTCCAGTAGCACCTGAATCCTAAAGTTAATATTTACCCTTCAAGATGCTTTAGCGCTTCCCTCCCTTCTTCCCGTCCTTCTCTCCCTGAGGCCTGGGCTCGTAGTGAACCACAGGCATAGCACTCATCTCAGTCACACTTGTTAGTAGAAGGAATGGTGCTATCTAATCAATAGGCTCTTTTAGATTAAGTAAAACTTTAGCAGTTTTGTTTTTAATCTCCTTCCCTTTGTCCCGTAGGCCTCTCATGTCATCTCTAGTGGTTTGTGCCAAATATCTTGGCTGGAATTCCTGCCTTCTCAAATTGCCTGTGGTCTTAATCTTGCACCTTGGTCTGAGAATACCCAGTAGACCAGGAAGCCGGGTACTGATGGAACAGAACCCTGAAGTGGTTTGGCCTTTGGAGAGTAGCATGAGTCATGCTTCAGAACATGCCGAAAATGCTGTGTGAAGACTGGCAAAGGAACAGCTGAATTTCAAAAATAAAATAGCAGTCCCAGCTGTCAGTGGAGATGGGCCACAGGTAAAATGACATGGACCCAGAGTCCCTCTAAGGCAAGTGGAAATGGGTGTTTTCCCACCCCTCAGGCTGTCTTGAAGACCAGTCACCCTTTGTTTCCTGTTCCCTAGTTTTACTTTCTGCTTTCCCTCCTTTTTGGTAGTCCTTAAGCATGTGCAAAATAATCAGTATGGCAAAGTGGTGAGTTTTCCCCGTTCTAGTAACCGGCAGATGTTCTTGGGTGCGCCCCGCAAACAGGGCTCTGAGGCCTGTGCATATCCCAGGTGCTTGAGTGGCCCATTGCGATTCATGGCACAGTGCTCCTCGGTCCTGGCTGAATGGCCCCTTCCTCTCTTCACCTACCTCCAGCTAAATTCTACGCCACACCTAATCTTAGAGTTTTACCAAATCATTGATGACACCACTCCAGAAATCCCCAGAGCAGAACTTTCAATGTAGACCTGGGATTCGTAGGGAAAAATGAAAGGTAATAGGGATAAAATTTGAGAGATGGAAATTTGGAAAGACTGACACAGGAAAAGGAGACAGGATTTCAGAGAACAGGAAAAATGAAGTAACATGCTATGTACATGTCTCATACATTGCATTTGGGTGACATGAACTTAAGAAAAATGAATACAGTGAAATTCCTATACCTGGTATAAGAATTTTTGTCTTTTATATACATAACGTAATATATCCATTATCTATTATATGCCTCTATGTACATGTATATGTGTAGGAGTGTGTGTGTGCACAAGAGAGCAGATCTTAGCAGAGTTTCACTCACTGCCAACAATCAGATGCCTCCGTGCTGAGGCAGGAAGGATGAGGTGGAAGACTTTCATGGAGCTGTGGTCCTGGGGGGCTGCCTGGCCCTGCAGGAGGCCCCGCGTCCTGCTCTGTTGTAGATAACAAAATCCAACTGCCCAACCGTTCAGCTTCCTGGAGTGACTCATGGTGTCAGGCAGGCTCATCATGACAGGTTTTAGAAGATGAAATGGGCAGTTTTTAAAGGATACTGGGTTGTGGACTGGAAGGGTGTTATGAATAGATTCGGCACAAGAGGGTAGGATTTTGTTTGAATTGTAAGTTGGAAAGAGCAATTTAGAAAGAGTGTGGTGCCTGAAAGCCTAAGAGAACTGTGAAAAAACATCTTAATCTCTGTGAGTCTCAGTTTCGTTATCTGTACAATGTTTGGAGTATCTCTGATGTTCCTTCTGACTCTCCTATTAGTAAGAGCTTTCATTTGAAACAAGCAATTAGGAAGGAGCAAGTGTAGCTTTAAGGCTTAGGAATGTGATTAAAATGACATCTGAGGGAGAGTCTCAGTGTCAGATAACGGGAAGACCGAAATAGATTAAAGATGAAGAAACTGGCCAAGCAGCTGCAAGGTGGTTAAGGCTGATGCCTGGCCTAAGACAAGGAAGGAAAAGAAAAGCCAGATCTGATAAATATTGCAGAGGGAGAGTCGAACGGATTTAGAGAAACTGAACATAAAAAGTGAACTGCTCTCATTTCTGACTGTTTTGCCTTTACTGTATCTGCGTCTCCCAGGTTTCTGACTGGTCACTGACCTATAGTTTCCCCACAGCCCTACAGGCTCTCCACTCTGTCCTTATAACTCATTGCTCCTGTGGTGTCAGCCAGCCCTATCAAGTCGAAGAGCTTAGAAAGGTCTGGAGATGATGGTAAGAGGCAGAAAATAAGGCCCTTCTGTGGAGTCTGGCTAAGGTCTAGCAGGAGGAGGCTGGATGCTGCTGCAGTGGGGAGAGCGTTGGACAAGGTGGTCTTTGGGTGGTGAGAAAAGGGGCAAATATCGAAGTGCTCGTCTGAAAATAAAAGGCGTCTCAAAGTGAAGGGCAACAAGCATTTATTTGGGATCAGTAAGGACAACTATTTGGGCATAATGTTTTAGGCAGAAGCCCAAATAATGTTCACATTAGGAGACACAGGCGATGGGTATTTATGAGAAAGGGAAGGGGAGCAATCCCCTCAATAGGAGCAAGGCATTCTACAGGCACAGATAATCTAACAGTGACGCTAATTCCAAACAATGGTTTTAATTTTCAGTCTGGTATGCATAATAGCTGCTTTCTTATTACCTTTGCAAACAGTTCTTTGGGGCGGAAGATTGCTTTAGGCCCAGCCTGGAGGTTATTTTGCCCCGTTTTAACATTCCATTTTAAAATGGCTCCATTTATATTATTGTTGACAAAAGGTGGGAACAGAAGCCAGTGTTTGTCCTGGAACAGGGGCAGGGAGGCTGCAGTAATGGTGTGAGGTTTCCAATTTTGGCTTACAAATAAAGAGGTGAAGTGGAGAGGCACTCCAAATGTTCCTTCTTGGACTGCCATACTGCTGGTCTCTCCCACCACACTCTTTCCCTGCCCATCTATCACACATGCTACTGACCGACTCATTTTAAAACACATCTTCAATATATGTTACAGCCCTGCTCAGAACTTCTAATAGGCTACTCCCAAGTCTACACTCCTTAAACCAAACTAGCTATTCAAGTCCCACCAGGTAGGTGCCCCAGGCTACACCTGCTCATTCAGCTGCCAGCCCCGGCACTTACCATGCCTCTAACATGGAGCCCCTCTCCTCTCACACATCTGTCTCCCACTTATCCTCAAGACACATACTGAGAGAATTGCTTCTTTTTTTCCCACCAAAAAAAAGCAAAACAGACACACATTCAAGGAGAGTTGAGAGGTTTAAGTTCCTTAAAATCATAGTAAGCACTGGCTAGATTGCCAAGAGAGTTCCTGGAACAACCAGGATAAACAAATTTATTCTTTTTTTTCTGAGTGTTAACCACACAAGCTATTATTCTATGGCTAGAGAATGGAGGAGTGGGAGAGGAGCTCTCAAACTCATCCTTGACAGCCTACATCACAGAACTTCCTATCCTGGGTAAGTGTCTACAGTCATAGCCGAGCTGCTATGTTTTGCTTCAGCCTAAAGGCCAAAAAAATGAGTTCACCCATCCCCACTGAATGGGACAAGTGGTGGGAGTTCAGTGCTCTTCGGGCTTCAGAACAGACTTTGAAAGTTTTGAGTAATATGGTAGAAACTTCTTTTGGGAGTCTGGAAAGCAGTTTTGATTCCAGTTCTGGCACTATCACCAAGTGACCACCCTAGGCAAGTGCTTTCCTCTTACTGGCCTTTGTTTTTTCATCTGTAAAGTGAGGAGTTGAACTGGGTAAACTGAAGGCCCTTTTTCTTTCAAATTCCAAAATTCTATGGTAATAGGAATTAGAATCAAGGTTATGGCAGGCTATGAACAAAATTCCTGACAGACAGCGATTCTAGAATATTGGTTTTAATTGTGTTTTTGCAGATGGCTTAAATTCTAATTCTGATTGTGACTCTATGCCCTTGGGCAAGGCCACTTGTTTACAACTCTGTCTTCTTCACTTGGAAAGGAGATGGTATTCCTTGCCATCGAGGAACCTAGCCAAAAAGGCTGAATGTAATATTTCCTGAGTGCTGCAACATTATTAGGGGAGAGATAAAGTTTTAATGATGTACTTTCCTACTACACTTGCGGCCAAGTGGATTTTAAAAATATTCTTCCTAGTGTAAAATGTAAACATCTTGATCATGGTATCCAATATAGAACCTATTTTTTTTGTTTCCCACAATAAAATATCATCAGAAAGGAGAATAGACGACAAATGAAAATGTAAATAGTAAGATGTTTATTCATCTTTCACCAAAACAAAAAATCCGAATTCTCCAATTCCATTGAGAAGCTAGCCTACCACCAGTGGGGTCAGTCACCTTGGTTGACTCAGACTTAGGTAATCAGACTTTCCATAAAATTTCTATGGGACCCTAGATGTGGGCTGCTGGGATTAGCTGGTAGGCTTCATGCAGAGCCAAGGCCAGGATGAAATGGGATAGGGGAATTATTCAGACAATGTTTACTGTCTGTGACTTAGTTGGGTGCACACTCGATTGTTTCCTGCAACTTTATTGGTCTTTAGCTGACTGGTGATGGAATTACCTATAGGGAAGTTCCACTCCAGGCTTTTACAATCAGTAATGGACTCTCCAAGACACTATATACAAGGAAAAGTAATAAGTAAATCTGCATTGCTCTAGAGGGAAATGTGATTCCTTAGCATTGTAATGAGTAAAAATAAATGCTAATTAGGATTTATGTTGTAAAGAATGGGATAAGAAAATGATGTGCCTGTTGGTTGGTTTTGTTTCTTCAAAAATTACCACAATGAAAACTTTTATAACTGTACCATCACTTATAAAAGAGGCATCTAAGCTTTTAATTAAAAATGTGAAGCCAGAAGGAAGAAGTCTACACTGCAATGTCCATTCCTTTCATGACTCTCCAATCATTAATTTCAACTCTTAAATATCCTTATGCTGGACGTAATCAAATATTTACATTTTCTATACTTTACCTGGGCTCCAGGGACCTGCTGGAAAACCATCCAACACTGTGTAATCAGAGCCATCACAAATTCATGATCTCAGTCATTCACTTAGAAAACCTGTAGGTACCAGGCACTGCGCAAGGCAGAGGGTATAAACAGTGAACAAAACTGTGAGGATCCTTGCTTATGGGAGTTGGAAGGGACTAGAGGTAAGGAACAGGAAAGCATGTAGTATGTGAAGCGACTCTGTAGGGTGTGACTCTGTAGGGATCCTCTCTGATCCCAGATCTAAATGATTAATACTAACCTGAATAGTAAATAAAATATAATACCCTAGTCACACATTCAGGTGGAAATATATTTCTAATCAGGATGGATCAGCTACCATGTGGTGTCCCATTTCAGTTTGCAATATAAACACTATATAAATTTACTACCACATGACTTTCATACTTAGCTCAGTAATGCAAAAACTTTTTTTGTGTATTAACTGTAATAATTCACTATAAAATCTATTTTTTTCGTGTGCATAATTTAGTCAAGTAAAGTGGCAACTGTGAGAAACTATTACTCAAATGTAAAAACTTACTGTAAAGGTGACAACATACTATATACGAGGTCAGACAATTAAGTTTTCAAACTTGTTGTGATGATGTTGCTAACTTTTTTTGGTATCAGAGGGATTATTCATTGTGAATTTGTACCAACTGGACAGTTAACCAAGTTTACTAGTTGGAAGTGCTGAAAGGGCTGCATGAAAAAGTTAGACGACCTGAACTTTTTGCCAACAATTCATGGCTCTTGCATCATGACATTGCGCCAGCTCACATAGCACTGTCTGTGAGGGAGTTTTTAGCTAGTAAACAAATAACTGTATTGGAACACCCTCCCTGCTCACCTGATCTGGCCCCCAATGACTTCTTCCTTTACCCAACGATAAAGGAAATATTGAAAGGAAGACATTTGATGACATTCAGGACATCAAAGGTAATACGATGACAGCTCTGATGGCCATTCCAGAAAAAGAGTTCCAAAATTGCTTTGAAGGGTGGACTGGGCGCTGGTGTCAGTACATAGCTTCCCAAGGGGAGTACTTCGAAGGTGATCATAGTGATATTCAACAATGAGGTACGTAGGACTTTTTCTAGGATGAGTTCATGACCTTAATTGTCAGACCTCGTGTGTGTGTATAAAATTATATATCTATATCTATATCTATATCTTTTTCCTCCCCTGTATGAAACTGTGGGGCTTTATTAGGAGTAATCCACTGTTCCCTTTGTCTATTTTTTTTTCATTACTCTGAATATGACTTAAGTGAAGATATGGGTAATAATCTTCTTGCTTAATATTGATGTGTATCAACATGTTAAAGGAATAATAAAATCTGGTGGGAATCAGAGTAAAGTGAACCATAATCTGTTTACTCAGACACTATAACCATATATTCACTCATTCTTGATTTATTTTACAAATATTTAGTACCTTTTATATGCCAGTCACTGGTTGAAGATACAAGCAAATATGGTATGGAAACCGCCCCATCCCATCTCCTGCCAGTCTTACTCTACTGAGTTTATAGACAAACAAACAATTATAGTGCTGTCTGACAAATGTGTAAATATGGTAAGTGATGAGAAAATATAGGAGGGGTTCCCAACTCAGACTTGGAGGGAGGGGTAGGATTCAGACCTGAAGAATGAGTACGAATTCACCAGGCAAACAGGTGGGAAAGTGTCTTACAAAAAAAGAGAAGATTAAGACAAAGTGTTTGGTAATATCCTAGTAGTATGAGCCCAGGTTGGGCTTCATCTAGAAGTATAATGTTCCTTCTAAAACTGCTGAAGCTATCAGTGAAGAAAATACTGGCCAATCACTGTTTCAAAGGGTAATGAGAATCATATAAATATAGCAGAATATTTACCTGAAACAACAGACAACAGTATTCTAGCCTAGCCTTTTTATTTTTAAATAGTTTTAAAAGATGGTAATACTGACACAAAAAAATATTTATTTTGTCTGGGGTTTTTTTTTGGCTTCATTTTTCTCCCCACTGAAAAAGAACACAACAAAAAAGTGAAAAACAATGTCGGGGAAATACAGAAACACCAGCATAAAAGGACTATTGTTTTGATCCAGATTGTGTTAGAATGACTGTCAAACCAGCTTTTCTATTCCAATTGCTGGGAACTACATGACCATCATTGTGAAATTCTTGAGATACAGGCAGGCAATCTCATCTACTCCTGTGATTTCAACAGGCTGCTGATTACTAATCTCTGAAGACCCATCATCTCCCTGCTACACTACAACTTCAAAAAGGTCTGTGTTGCAAACCAGTTGCTGCGGAACCTGGCACAGTACTTGCCACATAATCAGATGCTCCATTAATGCTTGTTGAAAAATGAAGGCAGAGATCTATCTTTCCAGCCATCTTTTCCTCCTCCTCCTGCTCGTATGATGAGAAACCTCTAACCATGGCCAAACCAGCTTCCTGGCCCTTCTCTGATGGCCCTCTGCTCACCTGGCAGGACACTCATCACCCTGCCCCAGGAAAGGCTGATTTGATGCCTCTTCCAGGCTGGACTTGGAGCTCCTGGAGGGCAGTGACTGTGTCTTCTTTATCCATGGAATGCTTGAGACTTCATAAAGTAACAAGCATGTATTAGGTGCATGCTTTTGACCAAAACCCATAACTGTTGAGGAAGCAAGTGTATGAAGAGTTTATAAACTTTAGTATCAATAAATGTTTACTGAATTCATAATTTGCCAGGCACTGTTTTAGATGTGGAGGATAGAGAGGTGAAAAGGACTGATAAGGACCCCTAGCTTCAGGGAAGTTAAAATTCTAATAGAGACAGACAATAAACATGTCTGACTCTGTTTTGGATGCCTGACCACTGAGAGCTTTCAGCCCCACTCCTTCCTTTCCCCTTCTGCCTCACCTCTGGGCAAGCAGGTAAGAAAATCTGGACACGCCTTTCCTTGTTCAGACCACAGAAACCCCAGTGGTGCACAGGAGAACTCTAACCCTGGCCCACCCCAACCATGATGAACACCAGAGCCACTTGCCTCGCCTTTGTTCAGGCCATTTTGAATTGCCCTGCTTTTTCCAGACCCTCTTGGTGCATGTGTGTCCTCCTCACTCTAGATGTCCGCACCAGTTTGCAGTGCTGGTGGGCACCGATCCTGCTCTCTGTGGGGCAACCACAAGCACATAAACAAATAAACAAGGTGATTTCAGATAATGATAGATGTGAAAGGAAAAAGTTATGTGACAAATTAATTTCTTGACCAAAACTCAACTTGATGTGGCAGGACTGCCAGCTATCTCCCAGTGGTGTTTTCTCTTTTTCCATAACAAGAAAGGAATAATAATAATGCTTTATTTCTTCCTCCACTTTCAGCTGGGTATATGGCCTCCCAGAATAAAAATGATATTTCCCAGCCCCATTCTTAGCTGGGAGCAGTCATGGGACGCAATTCTAGCCAATGGGATCCTACTGGGTCCCATTCTCCTGAACAGATGTAGACTTGGTGACTGGAGCGCCCGCAGCCACCCTGGACCAGGGCATGACCATAGGGATCAGAGCGGTGCAGAGAAAACAAGAAGGGGCTTTGGGTCCCTACACTGAGGAGCACCCGAGCTCTGCCTGCCTTCCTCAACTTGAACATCTGAGAAAACCACTTGTGTCCTGTTAAAGCCACTGAAGTTTTAGGCCCTGTGCTTTTCTCACCTGGACTAACCCTAAGCCATACATTTGTTAAACACATTACTTTAGGATCTGTTATTTTCTGTCTCTAATATCTTTCACCAACTCTGTTCTTTCTACTTAGCCCTGTTTCTTCTTTTCCCTTCCCTCCTGTTTCCCACCTTTATTTCTGTCCCTTGTTCCTTAACTGAGCATTATGCCAACTCGAATATCTTGAAGTACATTTTAAAAACTAACTTTTATTCTAGAGAATGTAAAATACACAAGATTAGACACAATACAATGCGAAATCCTTTTGTACCCACAACTCTGCCTCAGCAGTCATTAACCTCTGGCCAGCTCGGCTCGGTCCATACCCTTGCCTCTTTCCCCTTCCTTCATTATTTTGAAGCAAACCTCAGACTTCATATTATTACCGAATAAAGTTCCAGGTCTCACTATTCCTTAAGAAGCAGATAAATCAATCGTCTTCTTCTAGAAATAAATCCAAATTCCTAACTCAGGCTTCTCTTCACTTCATAAAAATTATCCTTTTTATATTGTTTTTGAAGTGTTTATCTTCCTTTTTCTTCTCTCTCTGTCCCTCCTCCTCCTTCCTCTTTTTCTCCTTTTCTCTCTTCCTTTTTCCCTCCGTTTGTATCTAATACATCTTTTGACTACAGGTTCCTCCACATCCAACTTTATTTCTTCAAGGAAATCCAGGTCTAATTTTCCCACTCACAGTTGCAGTTCTTTAATACACCTCTTTTCAATTTCCAACCAGTGAGAAAATATTTTGCTAAAATGGCAGAGCTTACTCATTTATAATTTCTTTATGAGTTTGGAGAAAACATTTTTTTAAAAGTCACACAGTCCCCAGTCTCCCCTCAGATGATAAACCTGGCTACACTATTAATACACAGCGGGAAAACAGAATGAAGAAGCATCCATTTATAGTAGTAGCCAACATTAAGCATTTGGTGTTATTTGAACTAGACAGATTCTAAAACCCTAATGATACTGAAGACTTGTCTTCACAGCATCAGTAAGGCACTGAGCTTTATGGCAGTGGACCTGGGCTGTGCGGTATTTCCCACCAAGCAGGCTGGAACTGCTTTGCTATTACTCCTGCAAAAGAATCAAGCATGTTTCTCAGAGGCAGAGTGTAGCCAGTCTTTTGGAGGGAGTACAGATTATTTGCACATGGGGGAGGCAGATCTTCCCACAAAACTGTACAATTACAGAGTCAGAGTCACATGTTCATAGATTTTATGTGCTTTTATTTTATCTTGGTGGAAAAAATAAATCTGTGACTTGCACACTGGAACAGAACAGAAAGAACCATGACCTATCAACACCACTGACTTTATATACTTTTGGAAACCTACTATATTCCTGAGCTTAGCAAACACATTTCTCCTCTGGGAAGTTATGGGGGTACGTGCTATCTCAGGACCATGCTACTTCCACCTATATCATGATATCGAACTTCACACCAATAAGGAAATGTGGTAATTCCTGTACCCTCTGTGTGGTGAAAGCACCTGTAATTGCTACATGTTGTTTGTACTTGTCTAGACTGAAGACTGGGAGTCTGTGAGAGCAAGGGCTTGTTGCTTTCATCTCAATACTCAGCTCATGGAGCCAGACCAACAGTCAATGAGCACCCAAGAACATTTTACGAAATATATAAATACAGAAACCCTTTAGACAAAACCAGTAGCACAGCTTCTTGGAGAGGTTCATTTAGCAAGTTGGCATTTAATGCCTCTTTTGTTCTCTATTCTTAGTGGTTCTTGAAGGCCTTTTTATTTTTCTCATAGTCCTACTATGACAATTTTCCTTATCGCACCCCACTCACTTCAGTATTAGGATTCTGAGCTTTTTTTTTGACACTACTAACACTTATTTCTCCTAATACTTTTAAGATTGTGTGTCCTCATTTCTATGTCCAAGTCGGGTTGGACTTAAAATTTCAGACATAGAGTTGAGAACTTAAGTTTACATATACTATTCATGATAAAATGAGAAGTCTTTTCCCAGGAGAGTTAAAAGAACTATCTTCTGGGCTAGTGTTTTTAACTAGAGGTGAGAGACTTAAAACTTCTCCTTATGGTCTTGGGGAAGCGACTATTTAGAAAAGCTGCATGTATAAATTATATTGTTTTAGCCAACCATACACTGTTGAGGCTGGGGAGTGGAGAAAAAGTGAGAGAGATGGGGAGAGGGAAAGAGAAAGAAAGACTGCTCTACGTAGACATTCATCCACAGGTCTAGACATTCATTTCACATTTAAATATTGAGAATTTTCAGTAGCCTGTGAATACAAGAAAATTTATTACATTACGGTAGGTTTTAGGTATTTGACATGAAGCTGATATTTTCACAGTGTAAGAAATATCAAGCTGACATTATGCTGTCTCTGTGATGATTATTTCCAAATGTCAGAGAACTGAAACTTATTCAGGGGACTTCAGGGCCTTAGGAGAGTGTCAATTTAAAAGACATTCACATCGTCTTTTTATTTAAACATGCTAAATGGAGTATGAAAAGCAGGTTAAGAAATCAACAAAGAAAGGAAGAGCAATGAAGAAACCTATTGACAAGAAAATTTTAATAGATTGATGTATTCTGACACTAGGCTTTAGCGACTGCCTCTTAATATTTCTGACAGCTGTAGTCTTACTAATTCATATTATTTCACTCATATCACTTACGGTGAATTTAGGAAATTAAAAGTAAAAAATTAAAACTATCTAATTTTTTGTGGACTATCTTTAATAAATAAGTGAAATGACTAAATCAATATTGTCTTACCACTTTTAATACTAACATTGGACTTCAAACTAAAATGAAATAACTTAGTGATATTTTAAATAAAAAATGTATTCTTTTGGTCACCAAACTCTTTAACAGCTAATTATGAACCTACTGTACTGCTGTTATTTTGGAAATAACTCAAAAGTGTTCTAAAAAATTATTATTAAACAAACTGGCCACATCAGAGATAATTATGAGTTTAAATAAACATGTCTTTCCAATTACGTGCACAGCAGTACTCTTACTTACATGGGGTCACTGAAATCCCATGGCATCCTCTGGAAAGCATTTCTCCTGCAGTTTATCTTGTTAGCTTTCCTTTCCGTTCTCTGAAGCCAGTATCTTCCTTTTTAAAATCCCTGTTTAGCAACAGTGGGAATGCTGTTGACGGTGGTAACATGGATTCAGACTCTTACAATCTACCCTGTTGGTTTTGAGTTATGTAGGTCAAAGACAGGAGTCACCATGCAGCCATCTAAATTTCTGATATTATTTCTGATACAAACAAAAACTGTGGGACCTCCGTGAGCTAGACCAGCTACTTTGGGGGGCTGCAAAATTTTAAATGGGTTACTCAAAACCCAAAAGTCAAGCCAAACACGTTGACAGACAGAAGTATCACAGACGATCATTGTAACCTTGTTCCCTAGTTCAAAGTTGAAATAGGTGGATTGAGCATTGTTACCATATCACCATAACTCAAGTTAAATTAAAGTGCTGGATTCAAGGACCAAAACTTCATTAATTCAGCTCCAAGAGTCTCACTGTTTTGTATGCGTCAAATTTCTCAAAATAAATAATACTGAAAAGCTAGTGTTTGCCATTTAGCACTTGATTTTATCCCCAGAGCCCAAGAGTTCCACTGGCCGATTTCAGCAGAGCTGTCCCCTGTGAAAGCAGGAGACAAATGGGCACCTTGACGCTTAGTTCCCCACACGGTTCTGGGCCACCCCAGTAACATCCTCAGATGCCAGCGCTGAGGTCCAACCTCCCCTTTTGCACCCCATGAGGGAACGAGATCCTGGTCCAGAGTCCCAGCGCGAGGCACAGCCCTCGGCCTCTGGCTGTTGTTAGTACCCCAGACCTCCCGGGGTCACTAAGAGCTCCGGGGGGTGGAGGATCGTGTCTGTATCCCCCACGCCTGCATCAATTCTGAGCCGGACAAGGGCTAACCTCTTCTTCTGGTCACTTTCCTGTTTGTTTTTCTTCCTAACCAAATTCCTTTCACCAGGCGTGTCCTCCTCCCCGCAGCCCAGGCCGAGTTTGGGCAGGTTGGCGAGTTTTCAAGGTCTGGGCTAAGAGTGGGAGGACTTCCAGCTTTGCTGGGAGGCCTCCGGCTGCCGGAAAGCCACGCGCGAGACCCTGCCCCGCGTCACCGGGCTTTGACCCCCGAAAGTCCCCCAAAGACACGGAGCCTCCCTCGGGGAGTCGGGAAGCAGGAGCTTCGGGAGGACTTCCGAGGCCGCTCCTTCCCGCCCGGCCCGCCGCGCGCTGTGGAGACGCGGGGCGCCCCCCAGTGGCCGCCAGCCGCGCTGTTCCGGGGGCCGGAGGCGGTGGCGGAAGGGGCGGTGTTGAGCCGGGACCTCGCGGCGATGGCGGGGCGGGCGCGGGAGGAGCTGTCGGCCTTGGCGGCGATCTTCTGCGGGCCCGACGAGTGGGAGGTGCTGAGCCGCTCAGGTGAATGCCGCGCGCCGGGGCACGGGCGCCCTCTCCTCCCCGCCGCCGAAACCGGGGTCCCTGCCCGGGAGCGCACTTGAGGTCCGGCTCGCTGATGAGGCAGTGCTGCCTGCCGGGGACTGGAGTGGTGTGTGGGCAGGAAGGAGTGTGAGGCGACCCCCTAAACGTGACCAGTGTCGCGCCTCTGCTCGGTCCTGTGCAGTGAACCGAGAACCTGACCCCAGGCTCGGGCGCCCCCTCCGGCCGGCCCTGGCCTCCCGCGCCCCACGCGCCCGGCGGGTTTCGCCTTCCGGCTCCCCAACGCGCCCTTCCGGCTTCCCAACGCGCCCTTCCGGCTCCCCAACGCGCCTTTCCGGCTCCCCACGCGCCCTTCCCGCTCGCATGCGCCCCTTCTGCCCGTCCTGCAATGGGCTCCCCTACTCTTTCCTTGGCCGTCCCGTACTTCTTCAGCTGTCACCTTAAAAAGATGCCTATCTTGACACCCCTAATTTAAAGCCAGCTTCCCCAAGTTGCATTATTGGGTGTTCTTTGTAAGCACTATGCATTATGTGGTATTTGGTTGTCTCAAGTTGCTTGAGGGCAGGGGCACTGTCTGTTTTCTAGTCATAAAACCCCAAGCACCAAGGACAGTGCCAGGCACTTAGCACATGGTAGGTAGTCAGTAAATATTTGCTGAATGAATTTTGGAATTTGCACAGTGCTCAATCTGAACCTTTTCTCAGTTATGTTTCTAAATTGATGTTCTTTTTCTTGTCCCCTGAAAGGTAAGTGCCGATTACAGGTTCTTGGGGTCACATTAATTGTTCAGCCCGCATTTATTCCCTGTAAACATCGACAGTTTCAAAAGGCACCGCCCCTGTCCCTAGGAACTTACAGCCTACAAAGGTTCTTTTGGCTATTTTTGATGGTAGTTAAAACTTACTCTGTCCCTAGCTGAGGCTTCTATTAAGTGAAAAACAAAAACTGCCCTTTATGAAAAAGGGCAGTAATGCAGATAATTTTCTGTTTTCGTGTGGTTTTCAGATACATCATGTAAATTTTTTAGCATGAGATTTAGCCTTTTATATTTCAGCTACTACTAAAGTCGCCTTTCTGACCATAAATTGGTTGACCTATAATAAGGTCCTCTAAAATATGCTGGGTGTTCTGAGTAAGCCAACCAGGATGAAGATGGTTTCGTGTCTCCATGTGGTATGCTGCTCACATTCCCAGAGCAGGAGTTGACGCCTCTTTTTTCATCGCCCATCTACTGGTATACACGTCCATTGAGCACTGTTACATTCCAGGCAGTGTGAACCAATTAGTGTAATGGACCTGCTTTTGTTTTAGTGCCTAGCCTGTCTTGTATCTTTCTGAAACACTTGTTCAAAACCCATATGAAAGGATTGACTCATAGTGTTCTCTTGTCACTGCTGTTCTGATTGGCTAGCATTCCTAGCTCTTCATCATCTGACTCCGCTGTCCCCACTGCTCTCGCGCTGATGAAACTGAAGAGATCATCAGTTTCCCTAAATTCCTTTATTATAGCTCAGCTGGGAATATCCTGGAAAAACGAACCTATGATTTCCCATCACACCCTAAAGAGGATGAGTAGTAGTGGTCTGGATCATAAGTACACGGCTGAGCATAAGACACTGCTGACAGATCAGAGAAAACCCAAAAAACTAAGCATAGAAAGAAAGAGAGCAGTTTCTTAATGTCGAGAACACTATGGACCCTTTATCTGCTATTAAATTAAATATGTCTTTCAAGCCATGCCTCCTAATTAATTTAATTCAGTGTTCTGGCATCAATAAGTAATTGAATTATAAAAGAATTCAGTGTAACAATTTAGAGGACATTTTGTTGCTGAAACGTTCATTGGAGAATGAAACAATTCAGTGACTGAAATAGGGATGTTTGATCTTCACAAATGGGAATTAAGGGTGAGGTAAGGACTTTTTTAACAGACCATAGTAGACATTCAGTGGCCTGCTCGCTACCATTCTCCTGGTCGCTGTCAGCTTTGTTTAGAAGATATAAGCTTGATACCAGAACATTCTAAATGCCATCAGTTTTTCCCTGGCTTCCCCCAAATAAGCTTCTGCTTGTTGCCACTGTGGTGGATGGCAATTCTGGTTCACAATAGCCCAGGAAGGCTCAGGGTGTCAACCAAAGAGTCAACTGTTAAGGCCATAAGATTGAGGAGGCTGAATAATTAGATTCAGTTTAGCTGGGCTAATTTGTGCTGAGAATTGCGGGGGCCCTATGTACTTGTTGGCCTCCTTACAATGGTTATAGTAAGCTCATAGGAAGAGGCATCAGGTGTAGCTATCTCTTACGGGTACAAATTCTGTAAGGCCCCACACTCCTGTCTACTAGGGAGGTCTGTGGGTAGAGCAAATCGGGGGTACTCTGCCCCTCCCTGTGCAGGGCACTCAGGCCAGGTGGCAGTTTTAATGGGTCACCTACTGTGTACCTGATCCTTTCAATGCATCTTCCTTGATGAGGGTTCTCTTAGCTTTGTTTTATACTTGAAGAGCAGATGATCGATGTTCGTGCTGGTTAGGTAACCACCACAGGCCCCAGAGTGTATGGACCCTCGCACTGCATCGTGTTCCCTAATAGAGATGGGGCTGCTGCAGCAGGAAGACAGTTCTTAGAGATCAAGGATAACACCTGGAGAGAGAGAGAGAGAGAGAGAGAGAGAGAGAGAGAGAGAGAGAGAGAGAGAGAGAGAGAGACAAATGAGCACCCAGAGAAAGAGATGGGTATGACCCCACTTACGTGCAGAATAGCAGAATAATTCTGCAGGGGAGTATGTGTGCATGCATGTGTGTAAGCACCTTGAGATAGGTGAGATTGGTATTGTTATTGTCGCATCCCGCACGACGCGAGGGTTGTGGGGAGTGAGGAGGGCGACGCAGGGCTAAGAAAAGACAGTAGCCATGAATAGAGTTTAAGTGCGGGGCCAAGGGACCTGCACCCTCAAGGACTGGGCTGGGGGAAGGTGGGGGGCTGTGCCCACCTCTATGAACCCCGTGGGTTCTCCTGTTGGTCACCACTTGACTGCACCTGGCTTGAGTTGTTCCCCCCCACCACCCCCGTAGGGAATCTTAATTGTCGTTGGCTGACCAGCCATCTTTTTGGGGCCAAACAGGGAGACATAAGGTGCAAGCACAAAGGTGAAGGAATGTCCCTGAAAGGATCCGTCTCACAGACTCTCCTTTCTTTGGGGGCAGGTACGAAGGGACAGACAGGTAGGCTGCTGCGTGGCCACATCTCCCCCTTTTTGTTTTTGAAGCATGAGAAACACAGACTCTGTAGATTTTTCTTCCACTTATGGCCCATCAGAGGGCTTGTTGTCCACACCTGAGGACTAAACAAAATAAACATAAAACAATAAACAGAATAGCAATAGCACCAGCAAATCCTCCACCTAGGGTTTTCACCCATGTGAGTGGATGATTCAAACGAGAGCGTTCTTCCACAGTTGCGGAAAGTGTCTCCTCTCCTATGAGGAGTGAGAGCCTTCCCACACCCAAGGGGCGTGGATGGGTATCTATAGATGTCTTCTCTTCTGTGGGCTGTCGTTCATGGTATGGTTTAACACCGACCAGGAATCCACAAAGGTTTTTCTTCCGGACCTGGAGAAATACAAGCAAAGCCTCGTCCCCAGGTTAATAAAGTTCCTAGATGCCATTGATTAGTTTGAATGTCCTTCCACCAAATAGGCACATTTTCCAAAGGTTTTGGACCCTGGAGACTATTGAAATGTCTCTCAGACTCGATGTGTCCAAGGTGAGCCTTGGTATCTGAGCCAGATGAATTTAAAAAAAATTAAAGTAAACATGGCTCTTGCTAATTGTATCTGTGTGTGGGGTTCTCCTTTTTCTCCCCCTTTTTGTTTTTGTAATTGTTCTTTCAACATGGCATTGGCACGTTCAACAATGGCTTGACCCTGGGGGTTGTAAGGAATACCAGTGGTGTGAGTAATGTGCCATTCAGCACAGAATTTTGTAAACTTGGCACTGGTATATGTAAGGCCATTGTGTGTTTTGATACAACTATTGTTTTCGCATTATTAAATCAATCTGTAAAAACTGTAAAGCTTTGAGGAATAGGAGCCTGTCTGAGTTTTTAAGGTAAAATCCAATTAGTTTTCAGGAGAAACTGAAATAACTTATTTTTTGGATAATGATTGTCAATTGTCTCAAAAAAGTTACTAACAGTAATTTGTTAAGATTTAGAATGAATGTTTAAATGTGTTATCATTTAAAAGGGAACCACTATTTTACCTGGTTTTTGTCCATTTAAATAAAGCACTCTGGTGTGAGTGTTTGATATGAGTTCTGAGGTTAATTCTACATAGTTTGGAAGCAATTTAGTGCATTTGTTATGTAAAAAAAAGCCACTCTACCAGGTCATTTTGTTGAACAATTACCGCTGTAGGCGAATGTGGAGTAGGGGAAATTAGCATTTGTAAAGGCAAAGAAGGATCAATATGTTGAACTTGAGCGTCCTGGATTTTCTGATTTAAATCCCAGTCCCTTACGTCCTTGTTGAGATGAGGGCTGTATAGGTTGAGTAATTCCCTGATTAAATCTTCCTAAACCTTCTCTTGGTTGATAGCCCATTTGACTCATAATCTGTTGACTCTGAGGACTGTATTGTCCAGGTGGTATCCAAATTTCTGTTTTCCATTGTGTAAGCAGATCTCGACCCCACAAATTAACTGGAATGTCTGCAACATAGGGCTGTAAAAATCCTTTCTGTCCCTCTGGCCCGAGGCAGGGAAGAATGCAGAAACTTTCTGCTAGAAAAATTTCTGTCTGTCCTGTGTTTTTAAACCTCCAGTTTTTCTTTGAGTTCCCTTTTTTCCTGGGAGAATGTATGGGAGCAAAAGTAATTGTGCAATCTGTTCTCCCTTTTTAGCTGTCCAAGGGACAGATGAGGATATTATAATTTGAATTTCCCCTTTATAGCCAGAATCAGTATTACCTGTATGAACTGTAACTCCCTTGGATGTTAAACTATAGCGACCAAGGAGAAGTCCAACTGTACCTGGAGGAATTGGTCCAAAAAGTCCAGTGGGCACATGTGGAGGAGATTCTCCAGCAAGTAATAAAATATTTTGTGCTGCACAGAAATCTATAGCAGCACTCCCTTCTGTCATAGGACTTAATTGTTGAATTGAAAGTCGGGGGGGAGGTACTGCCTGATAATTCTGAAAGGCAGTCTGATTTACATATGTCCCGGTTTTTGTCATGGGGCCTGGGGCTGGCCTCACCTCTCTTTTCTCTGAAGAGGGATCCCATTTTTATGAAAAATTGATCTGCATTCAGAAGCCCAATGATTTCCTCTTTGGCATTTAGGGCACAATCCAGGGGGTCTAGGTCCCGTAACAGTATTAGTATTAGGCAAACGGGAACTGTTTTTATTTTTCTTTCTGTATTCTTTTCTGATGTGGCCTGGCTTCCCACAATTGTAGCGAGTACCAGGAAATTTATTTTGACCTATTTTTAATCCAGTCATGGCTTGGGCTAACATATTAGTTTTCAATAGTTCAGTCCCTACTCCTTGACACAAACGGATGTGTCCCATAGTGTCAGTTTTTCCTCTCATGGTCCCGATGGCCTTCTTGCAGTCATCATGGCATTCTCATATGCCACGATCTGTAAAACTGTCTCAGCTGCCTGTAAATTGGTCACCTGTTTGCTAATAGCATCCTGTAACCTGGCAACAAATTCAGAGTATGGTTCTCGATGACCTTGTAAGATTTTTTTGAAGTGACATCGGGGTTTTACCCTCAGTTTCTATTTTTCCCCATGCCAATAGGCAAATTCTTTGTACTTGTTTAATAGCCTGTTTATTCATTCCTATTTGATCTTGGGGGTTTCCCAATGGCCACTCCCTAGCAATTGATCTTTGACAATAGCTATATTGAGAGTCTGATTAAGTCTAGCTTGGGTTTCTGCACCATCAATCCACCAAGTTTTAAGTTGCAAAAACTGGCATGAGGAAAGAAGTTCTGGCTAGGGTGTTCCAATCTGTGAGAATTAATCTGTTGCCATCCACTGCACTCCGTATAAGACCCATGGTGTAAGGAGAAGTAGGGCCTACTGTGTTACAGCTTGTTTAAGCTCCTTTAAAAGCTTAAATGAAAATGACTCGTGAAAATTCCTGAACAATGTTAGGGTGGTCTGAATTTGCGTCAGGTGTAACGCGCTCACGAATGACAACAGGGAAGGCAAATGCCTTGATGTCTCCTTCCAGTCTCGCCTGCCTTATACCCTTCTCCACGGCAGAGAGAGCTGCGGGGGAGCCTCCTGAAGGCAGGGGAGGTGCACGAGCGGCATAAAGAAACGGATTAGCCTTTTTCTTTTCCTGCTGCCCCGGTGAATCGCATTCACACGCTGTAAAAGCCGGAGGCGCAGATCAGGGATGGGAGCTGAGGGCTCCAACGGGGTATATACTGAGGAAGCTTCCAGAGACCCTTCCTCCTTTTCCTCAGATTTCTGTACTTCCTTTTTTCCTGTATCTTTCTCATCAGTTTGTAAAGGTTTTAAAACCGACCGGGTTAATCTCCACGTATCCCAGATGGTTACTGGGAGAGAAACTCCTATACGATATAATTTGCGGAGTTCTGTACCAACTTTTTCCCATGTTTTTAAATCTGACATCCCTAAATTTGGGAACCAAGAGCAGTGAGTTTCAATTACTTGGAGGAGCTCCTCTAATTTCTGATCTGACACTCCAGCTCCTCCAGCCTCAAGAAGGTCCTTGAGCAAACAAATATAAGGCCTATATTGGCTATTAACATTCCCCATTATGTACAGAGAAAAGCATAGAGAGGAGGAAGACTTTCACTCTGAACGGATTCAGATGCCCGTGTGGCCGCGTCCCTCACAGGACTTTCAGGTCCGTCGTAGCTAAAGGTGCACCCGTGTAAACCCCAGGCCTGGTTAATGCCCTCAGGCACTAAGTCACCGTTTTGCCTTATGACTTAGACCTCGGAACCGCAGATTAGGGCCCACACAAGCTCCGTAGCCCAGGCAGTGGAGCTATAAACACACACTCACACATTCACACCCTTGCACACAGAAAGAGAAAATTCCCCCTTTTAACCTTGGTTAAATTCTCCAGGAGTTACCCTTCTTTCTTCCAGTAGTTGTCGCGACCTGTCCCGGGCCTTGCGCCATAAAACCTCTTTGAAACCTTTTTGTATTCTGACTTGAGGTTGACCTTCCTTCTCGAACCCCACAAGTGAGTCCCGAAAGCGGACCTCAGAATTGTGCCCCATGTTGGACGCCATATGTCGCTTCCCTCATGACGAGGGTTGTGGGGAACGAGGAGGGTGGCACAGGGTTAAGAAAAGACAGTAGCCATGAGTAGAGTTTAAGTGCGGGGGCCAAGGGACCTGCACCCTCAAGGACTGGGCTGGGGGAAGGTGGGGGGCTGTGCCAACCTCTATGAACCCCGTGGGTTCTCCTGTTGGTCCCCACTCGACTGCGCCTGGCTTGAGTTGTCCCCTCCACCCCCCGCCCCGCCCCGTGTGGAATCTTACTCATTGGCTGACCAGCCATCTTTTTGGGACCAAACAAGGAGACATAAGGTGCAAACACAAAGGTGAAGCAAAGTCCCTGAAAGGATCCGTCTCATAGACTCTCCTTTCTTTGGGGACAGGTACAAGGAGACAGACGAGTAGGCTGCTGTGTGGCCACAGTTATAAATCTTCATTTTCCTGATGAGGTGGTTGGATGTCACAGATATTATATTGCCATAGTCAATACTTATTATACGTGGAATTTTGTTCCTAGAAATTATTTTACAAACCAAAAAGTTGTAAACTGGGAGGTGTATAAGACCCAATAACATGTAATATGTTTACACAGTAGTATCTCCAGAGTGACGTTTTGTATTCTGCTAACACTAATGTTCAGATTGCATTGGGCCCTCTTGCAAAATGAATCATGACTGTCACCCACTGACCCTTCTGACTCCGCTGTGCACTTTTTCCTGCAGATTGTCAGTACTGAGCTCACTTCTATAAAACCAATTCAGCCTTGAACTTCACTTCTGAAGGTTGGGATTGACACTTCCAGCTTCACTTATTTGTAGTTTTTTTTTTTCTTTTCTTTTTCTGAAACCACGTTTTAAATGTATATAAAAACCCAGCTGTAACAAAAACAAGCACTAGTGGATGCATGCTTCTGTTGAGCCGCCTGGGAGCAAAAGGAAAGAAAATCCTGTGTGATGAAGTATGAAAGGGTATTGGGGACTTCTTACTGATTTTCTGAATAAAGTCTTATCTGAGGATATAAAAAAAAAAACTGCAGAAAAAAAAGCAAGTATAGGGAAAGTCAGTTGCCGATGATATATAAATGATTTCTTAATGCGCTCTAAATGAATCTTGAAGAACTCATTCTTTTAAATTTTGCTTATATTTTCCAGTGTCTTCTGTTATAATATGTGACTATGAAGTAGGGTGAATCCTTAAAAATAACATTCATGTGGTATGGAACAAACACATCAGAGGGGTGAAGTGATGCAAATCTGAGAGAGAGCGGAGTGTTACATCTCGTGTCCTATGTGTGCTTCCCCATCCTTCTTTGGCTGAATGGATGTCTGCCCAATTTTAGTTCTTCTTGCTACCGTCAGGTCACACTGATACATATTAGAAGTAAGACAGAGGGGGTCCAGGCAGTCATTGTGTCATGCAGTCATGAGTTCTCCACAACCCAACAATCACTCGGGATTCCAGCATTTGCTTTGATGTGGACTGACCACAAAATGACTTTCACTCAGTTTAGTGTAGAACTTTTTCATTAGTTACTGATTTTCCATATACATGATGTTTCTCTGCATGTTCATATGAGTTTATTAGGGGTTTCCAGAATTATCAGCTAAGTCTGGGTAGAAAAAACATTTTATAATGAGAAACCTTATTGGTAACCTGAATAAAAATGGGGTAAGAGCAAGTGGAAATGCCAGTGAACTACCAGGTGCTGGTGTGCATGAATCCATGAATTTATATGTATGGTTGAAGGAAATCATCTGTAGATCAGGACTTTCTCACTATTATGTGTCTCTTCAAAACACAACTCAGTTTTCACATGCAAAATAAATTGACACTTGAAACAAATTTTAACTTGTTAGTGTTCTATTCAAATTGAATTATGTGCTAATCATTATTTTTGGATGCCTTCCAGAGACAGATGGGACTGTTTTCAGAATTCTCACGAAAGCCGAAGGACTTACGGATGCAGATATACCCTTAGAATTGGTGTTCCATTTACCGGTCAATTACCCCTCCTGTCTACCTGGTATCTCGGTTAATTCTGAATACCTGACCAGGGCCCAGTGTGTGGCTGTGAAGGAGACGTTACTTCAGCAAGCGGAGAAACTTTTGTCAGAACCCATGGTTCATGAGCTGATTCTCTGGGTTCAGCAGAATCTCAAGCACATCCTCAACCAGCCAGAAATAGGAAGTGGCAGTGGAAAGTGTACGTTTGCAGCAAGCACGACTGTGGATGATGGATTGTGGATAACTCTTTTGCATTTAGATCACATGAGAGCGAAGACTAAATATGTCAAAACTGTGGAGAAGTGGGCTTCCGATTTAAGGCTGACGGGAAGACTGATGTTCATGGGTAAAATAATACTGATTTTACTACAAGGAGACAGAAACAGCATCAAGGTGCCAATAAGTTTAATGTTGAATAGGAATTTGGCTGTTTTTTTGCTATAATGGGTGTCTATATAAGTCTGTGTTATAACAATGGGACAGATTAATCATTTAGATACTTCTGCTTTTCTATTACCATGTTAACATCTCCATTTTTGTAAGAATATCTTTAACTTCTAATTAGAACTACAAACTTGCAAAACTTGAAGAATAAGTAGTCAAGATTATATTTTAAAATTCATGCCACTTAATGTGAGAGGTTATAAAAAAAATCTCTGGTACATGAGTGTTTGTTTCTGTACTTAGCCTCAACTTTGTAAATGTGCTCTTAAAACTTAATGCATATTTATATTTCTTTCCTAAGTAGGCACAGCAAGGTTTGTATTTGTCGGTAGGCTGCAAAAAATTTTAACTTTTTGGCAGTTAAAGAGACATTCTGACACCTTAATTTGCTATCTATAATACCTGGAAAGAGGAGCTGGTCCTTCCTAATCAGGATTTAGTGTGAGTGGAAGTGGAGTCATTAGGGCTGTCAGCTTGTCACCTCCTACATAACTTTTGCTTTCCACCTGAATTGTCTCAGCAGCTGCTTTCAAAATCATCATCTTCAGATTTTCCAAGTTCTCATTCTAAACTCATCTAACCTGTTTTATGTGGTACCAAACGAGAAAAGCTGCTTATTATATTTTAAATCTTAAAAGAGCTACAAATCACTTAATAGGTTTCATGCTTTCAGATGGGTTGAGTCAAGAATCATTACAATTGAATTTATTTAAAACATTTGTCTTGCACAACCTATAATCTTAAAGATTTGTAGAATAACTACCTAGCTTTTTCATGAAGGGCTCTTACCACAAAATTTGTTTGACACTTAGTTAACCAGATTAGTGTTGGGTTATAGCATATAGATACAACAAATTCAAGTTTAATGTAGATCCTAGCTTGGGGTCTGACCAAGGAACCATATATTTAAAGGTGATTTGTAATAATCTATGAGAGTTGATCCTTTTGGGTAAGATACTGGCTTGCAAAATGGATACAAGTTAATTTTCTTGCTTCTGTTCCCAAAAAGCGTCAGATTTTTCTTTAAGCCAGCCCAGGCATATCAGGCTAAGTGCACCTGCTTTGCAGATGTTGCTCAGACTGGATCCATTGATTAATTAACAAGTATTTATTCACATGACTAGAACTCTGCTAACGTAGAGAAATTGCACTTTTTAAAGAGTTCTTTCTTTTTTTATTAACTGTCCCTAAAATGCCGTATAGTGTAAATATTTCTGTCAAATTTTTGTAAGATTATAGATCAGGATTGAGAATTACTGATACATGTTTACAGATGCCATCAATTTGGAATGGCAAGTGCTGTACACCTGTGAATGTCATTCAGACACTGAAGTAGTGATAATAATGACAACAGTAGCTGGTGCTGTATTAAGGGTTCCATAGCACTGAGTGCTTTGCATGTACTGACTCATTTAATCATCACAACTTCCCCATAAGGTAAGTGCTGTGATGAGAACCATTTTATAGAGTAGGTTACTAAGGCACAGAGGGTTTAAGTAATCCACCAGAATCACAGCTAGTAGGCTGTCCAGTCCAGAATTAAACCTGAGTAGTTTGGTGACCTCGCTCTCAACTCCTGCGTTCACCACTACATTATGCTGCCAAGTATGTAAAACCACTGTAACTCTCTCACTGCTTGTTTCAGAAAGAGAGTACTCTTTAAACATGAAAATAAGCCCGTGGGTTTATGGTTCCTTTAAAAGTAGGACTTTGGGATTCAGAGTAAGATGTGTATTTAATGTACTGATTTATCACTTAGGAGTACCTGATTCTTCAGAAAACCTCCAAAGTAGATGTGGACTCAAGTGGAAAGAAATGCAAAGAGAAAATGATTAGTGTACTGTTTGAAACAAAAGTACAGACAGAACACAAAAGGTATAATTTAGTACCATTGCGGATGGAAAAGCAACTGAATCGATAATTATACTCTGACAAATCTAGGCATATTCATGAGTTTCTTTTGTATAATGCAGGTTTCTGGCATTTGAAGTTAAAGAGTATTCATCGTTGGATGAGTTACAAAAGGAATTTGAAACTGCAGGACTTAAGAAGCTTTTCTCCGAATTTGTACTTGGACTGGTAAAATGAAGACAGGAATAAAATAGAAGACAGGAATTTTTTAGTAAAACAGTAATGGTTTATTTTTGATTGTTTGTTCGCATTGGATTAAGGAGTGACTAATTGAAATAACTCACAAAGGGAATGATTTTAAAGTTTCTGTGAAGCGAAATGGTAGATACCTAACTTCAGGAACAAAAGCCAGTTCCTTTGTGGACTATCAAACACCCATGTGTTCTAATTTTTAGCAATAAAAGCTAGGTTTAGTAGATGGAACATTCTTTGAAAGATAAATATAAAAAGATGATGGTAAATGAGTCCTTCTGTTACACAGAGTATTTGTTTGGAACTGTGCAATTTTCTGGCTGATTTTCTTGTAATGAAATGATTTTTAAAAGAGGTTCGTTTTCATGTTTATATTTTTAGCATTTGATCATGATCTCCCTCCATTTATCTTATTATGTCTAATGCTTTAAGTTGAATGTTAACAAAAGTATAAGACTGATTTCTTTGTAGAATTGCATAAATTGTTAGATTAAATATAAACCAAAGAAGTTCTGTAGAACTTAATTTACAACTACTTCCTTTGGGGTCCCAGAGTAGCATGGTACTTGCTAACTATAGGACTAGAGAGTCGATTTAAATTAAAATTCTGTTTTGAAAAATTTACTTTCTGGTTTTACAAGGGATGAAAATGTTTCACACAAAATGAATTTGGCTTGCTAGATGGAAGAAATTATATAGAGGTACTACTTTTTATTTCTTAGGAAATCTGTTAAAGTATGATAACCTTAAAATATGTTTGTTATGACCTAAGGATAGAAGAAGCCATAAAATAAAAGCTCATTTTAAAATCTGTAACAAAAGCGTAAGCAGGCATTGAGGTCTGAGAAAGGATATTTGTGTGCATGAGGCTACCAGGGCTTCTAAAATAAGGGGCCAGGTGATGGAAGAGAGGCCATGCGTTTTTCACTGCAATTTGGGAAGCACAGTGACGTCATTATAAAAGTAAAACTGATGGGACAGATAAGTGAGGAAACATTGAGACACGCTGAGCAGTGTTTTTTGACAGTGCTGCTCTGTGACCATGGCAGTTAAATCTGATTGTCTCATTTTCAGGCACCCTTGTGATAAAAGTATACCTACCTGATGATCATTTTATGAGACTCTATTAATGAGAGGGGATTTTCAGTTTATTTAATCTCATTCCAGAGTGTTTATGATTTTTTTCCTCAAGAACTGGTAAGTGTAGTTAGATTGTTCTATGGAAAATGTATATGGCAAGTTGAAGCTCCACTACTGGCACGCAACACTGAGAAAATAGGCTTGAAAATTATGGGCTGGTCAAATATATGGTGATGGAAGGAGAACTGACTCTGGGTGGTGAACATATAATGTGAAATATAGATGACGTATTACAAAATTGTACACCTGAAATCTATGTAACTTTACTAACAATTATCACCCTAATAAACTTTAATTAAAAAAAAGCTCATTTAAAAACTAACTAACTAAATAAATTATGGGCTGGTCATTATTACCCCTTTATTTAATTTACAATAGTTTTAGTGAAAATGAAAGTAGTGAAAAAGAACAGAATTTAGAATATTGGCCATATTGTTGGGATGGATGGAGAGTGATCACGTACAACGACATGAAAAGTTATCGCCATCAGGCTGTTAACAGTAAGTAGCAGGAGTATGAGTTGGCGTCTGAATTGTACCACAACTGTACGGCTGGTCTTCTGTCTTACCTGGCCTTTTCTGTGTGCAGGTGTCTTCCACTTCATGCTTTATGGTACTCTTCCAAACTTTCATCTTCAAATTTGACTCTCTTTCCCTAAAGAAGAGCTTGAATCAGGTAAAATTGAATGTTAATGATGTCTTTCTCCAACATAATTAAATTCCTCTCTACTAAAATTATGTTAAAAAATATTATTATTTTCTTGAATGTTTATATCTAAGTCTTTCACAAATATATGCACATCAGAATGCAAAACTAAGCCTCAACATGTTTAAATTTAAATTTAATTTGACCTCTGGATAAAGGAAAATTTAAAATTATATGCCAAAAGGCTATGAGTCTCTGGTCTTTCTTTAATTTTAGTAGTTGAAGAGGCTCTTAATGGTTTCCATTGATATTTTTGCCTCAAACTATGATGCTTTTCTTTCAGCTTGAGATATTTATGAAAAGGTAATTAGGACTCCTGCTTCAGTAATAGTAGACAAACTTCTGATGGAAGAGAACTGAAAACAAAATATAACAACATCCTCTTAAAAGTATTAACAATCTAGAAGATCATGAGAATTGCTACGTAGAGGAGAGGAATCCAGGAAGAGGAGAGGAATCCAGAGACGTGAGCACAGCACCTGAGGCTGTTTTTCTTCAGAGTACCTTTATCAATCTGGAAGAGGTAGCCGAGGCCGAGTTAATTTTTGGCAGCTTGAAGATCCAGGGAGTAAAAAGTTGTGGTCTGGGAGGTAGAGGAGACGGGGCCAAGAGCTTGGACTCCTGAAAGGCTACACTGTAGGAGTAAGAATGAACTTTAAGTATGCCAGTTGTCCTAGACTATAACTAAGCTTTAAGGATTCTGGTGGGTCCAAGCAGAACCTCTATTCCTGCTGCCATATTTACTCTGTCTATGAGCCCTCTGAACAAGGGCTAGGATGCTAGTGAGAAAGGCTGGCTGACATTCACAAAATGAGTTAGCCTGTCTATTTAATCAAGGAAGGCTTTCTCTGCTCATATTTTATGCTCATCAGGAGGTCCTTTCACAAATCTCTGACCCAGATCTCCTTGTCATTAGTCTTCTGATCTTATTCTTTCAAAGTTCTTGACTACCTAGCCAACGCATTAACCTTGCCCATGAAATACTGCAGATCTACAGCTGCGCACCATTGGGTCTTCTGGGTCATGAGGCCCAAGGAGAAGAGTAGCATGCACTATACTCTAGATATTCAGCCTCTTGCTCTGGGTTCCACTCAAAACAGGCAACTCCAAACGTTAATCAATCTTTGAGGCAGTTTTTGCAATGTTGGCAGCTCTGACTGTAATATATATATATATATATATATATATATATATATATACATATATGTATATATATATATATATATATATATGGTTTCCTTTAGTCATGCTGCTCAAAGTTGGTTCAGGGACACAATCTTACCTACTACCCCAGACCTACTGAACTAGAATCTAAAATTTAACAAGATCCCCAAGTGATTTGAATGCACATTAAAGTTTGGGAACCACTACCCTATAATCATATGTTCCTAAAAATATGTGAGGAGGTCGAATGTGAAAAATTGAACAATAGACATACATGTTGTAATGGGCATTCCAGTCCCAGAAAACTAAAAATATTATAAGATTCCTAATTACTATTGCCTATCAAACAATATTTGATAATATATGTCTAACATTTCTTACATATTCTTAGTTTTGTTCCTTGTCTCATAGTTAACACTCAACTGAGTAAAGATTAATGATTGTTATGGATAAGATGGAGGTCATTTGGCATGCTAAAAAAGGTGGATGTACAATTTTGTAGCATAAGGCAAGGAAATGAATTTGAAATAAATAGATTAAAAATAGGAGCAATGCCCCCGTATTGTGAAAAACAGACAAAAATGTCTAAAGGTTGCAAAACTGCCAATGATGTATACAAATTATTAAGAAGTGAAAAAAGTTCATGAATGGAATCTATATTTTTGATCAGTTTGTCATTTCAACTAATCTAAAGCCTCAGTCAGTTTACTTGCCACCATTTGGTTTTTGACAATTCTTGTTTCCAAAAATTCTGGATCATATAATTTAATTTCTTCAATTTCTTTAGATCACCTGAAATTATATTGCTTTATTCCTTCCATCCCTCTTGTATTAGGGTTCTCCAGAGAAACAGAGCCAATAGGATATGTATTTCTTTATTTTTAAGGAATTGCCTCCAGTAATTATGGATGCTGGAAAATTCAAAATTTGCGGAGTGGGCTGGCAACCTGCAAACTCAAAAGGGCCAACCTTGAAAAGCTGTCAGGCTAGAGACCTGGGGAAGAGCCAATGCTGCAGCAGAATTCTGAAGGCAGTTGGCTGGCAGAATTCCCTCTTGCTTGGTGGAGGTCGGGCTTTTGTTCTATTTATATTTTCAACTGATTGGATGAAGCCCACCCAGATTATGGAGGGCAATCTGCTTTACACAAAGTCCAATGATTTTAATGTAAATCTCACCCCAAACAAACTCCCTCACAAGAACATCCAGAATAACGTTTGACCAAATACCTGGGCAGTGTGGCCCAGCCAAAATGACACATAAAGTTAGCCATCATGCTTCTCAAGAAATATCCCATCTGTAGCTTTGCTTTCAGAGGCAAAGAATGTGGCTTTCAGTTCATAGCTGCTTGACTCATTGCAATAACTTCCTACCATGTTTTCACTGCTACAAAACATTAAATACTGCTATGAATCTGTAGTAGCACCGGTAAGAAAGATACCATTTACAAAATAAGCTAACAGCTTGACAAACTGTGGTTTACTTTGGCCAGAATGACCCCTCTTGAGTCAGAATTGGCCACAATAATAAATTGCACAAAAAGCTACATTTCTACTAGCATAGGAGTATAAAAAATGTGGACTTGAGGACATATATTGATTTTTTAAAAAAGTGAACTCATCTGCTTTGGGACATCTTTCCAGAGCTCTAAACTTGTGTTTGCTCAGTTCATTGTTGGCAGCAGATACCCTGAAGTGTTATTTGGAGGGAATTCTGCAATTGTGCTCCTTTTTAGGTGAACCCCAACCTGATCATTTCTGAGACATATGACTAACTTTTCCCCATCGTTAAGGGGAAAAGGTACTAGCTTCTGCTTATCTCAGCAGTAGACCATTCATGTAATTAAGAAAGCTCTGTTGTAAAGTGCTAGTGATTTCCCAAGATTTCATGTATGTATTCTTTCCCTTCTTTATTCCTTGGGAATTTCATCAATTTCCATAGCTTTCATCATCCCCTCTATGTAGTTGAGTCTCAATTTTACAGTTCAGGTCCTGACTTCTTTCCTGACTCTAAACATCCATTTCTTACTCTCTGTCTGCCACCACAACTTAGATGTTCTACCAACACCTCATATCCAATGTGATTTAAACAGGCTCATTAATGATCCAAGGTATGTTGTCGATGTTATTGACACTATCACAAGGCTGTGAGGATTAACCTTGGACTTTGCTTTGACTTCTTCCTCTCTCTAGTGCATCCAATTAGCTGCCAGTCTAATTCCCAGTGATTTGTATATGCATAATTGACCCATCTTTTCCATTTTCATGGCTGCCACTGTATGTCAGGTTCTTATTTTTTCTGGCTAGGACTATTGGAAGTGTCCGAACTAGTCCTGTCACCTCTGTCCCATCCTCTACATGGCTGCAGTTAATAATCCCTCATGTAAAACTCTTGGGGTCAGGTGTGTTTTAGAATGCAGATTTTTCTTTTTAATTCTTGGAGTTTTAGAAAGATAATATGGAGAAAACACTGTTTATTACAAAATCCCACTGGAGCACCATCCTGTAAGCAAACATTGTTATTTTGAAGTGAAATGTATGACTATTCACAATAATAAATAAAGAGTATAAATTTTCTCAGATTGTTCATGTTAAACTTTAATGTGAAGTGAGTTCAGATCAGATTGCCTTTTGTCTCCAAGTAAATTATAAAAAAAGGAAACAGACATATTTTTGATTTTTACAAAATTTGATTTTAGAATTGTGGATAATAGTTGGTAGACCTGAACTAGATAAAACTTCCTCAAATAATCATGTCACTGTGATTTCCTACTGGATTTGCTGTAAACTCTTCACTCTGCCTTTCTGAAATGCCTTCTGAATTTGAGCACAAACCATTATTTTCTGGTTTTATCTTCCACTCACCCTCTACATATCTTTTTACCCTATAGCTAAACTGGATAAATACTACTTTTTTTTTTCTTCTGCATATTTTCAAGTTTGTCTTTTTTCCTGAAATGTCCTTTCCTCTTGTCCATTCTTCTGCCAACTATCTGTTGACATTTTTTTTGTTTCCAGAACTTTTTACTCTATAAACAGTTTGATCCTCATCAATAATTGTTTTCTAGTCTGAATTGTTGTAGAAAGCTTCAGTTTCCCCACATGTAAAATGAGAATCATACCATTTTCTTATCTCTTAGACTTGTCACTGGATTAAATAATGTGTGAGTGCACCTTAGTAGAACCTTAACTGAGGTTAGTTCTCCCCTTTTCCTCTCCTTCTTTCTTCCTTTTTCTTAGTATATACTGTATTTTATGTTGTAGCTCTAAATGTACTCTTATTGTCCCCACCACTGGATCAGAAGTTTGTGAGGGTAAAACTTTGCTTATTGAAAGCTCAGTAAATATTGAGTTATGTGAAATGAATACAAATGGTGTTACTAGAGAAATTTCAACTCTGGATTCAGGAAAGACTGGTTCATGTATATATGAATGTACACTAAACTCAAAACCTATGATCACAGGACCCATTTTGAGGTTTAGTGTAGTAATTTTTTTCTGTGGCAAGTATCGGCCTAGAGGAGCATATTTTTTCTGGTGCACAGTGTGCTGTTGGGAGACTCTGTCTAGAAAGCAGTGGGCAGGAAGACTGACCCAGCTCCTGCGCTGATGAGACATGGTGCATGCTGGTGTGGCCCCTGGGTAGTGGGAGGGCACTGACTGCTCTCACAGTGTTCCGTGGGGCTGGCTCAGGTGTCATTGAGCTCATTCTGGGGTGGGGAGGTGTCTGAACACCATCTCTGCTTTGTCCACCTGATCCTTTCTGACCTCCAGGCTCTACTATTTCTCTCTTGCTCTCAAAACATCCCCTCTAGAGTCCCTTTCACCCACAGGCCACAGAATATTATGTCCTCTAGAGAAAGAAAAGCTAGTGGTGGTAGAGATCACTAAGTGTTTCCCTGATTTCCAGTCGAACCTTCTTTCTTAGTAATTTTTAAAGTAATTTTTACCTGGGTACATTGCTCTCTAGATAAAGCTGTATTTTGCAGCTTTCCTGGAAGCTAGGGGCAGCCATGAGACTGAATTCTGGGTAAATGGAAGTGCTATGTGTGACTTCCAGGAAGGCTTCCTGAAGGCGCTGACTCCCCGGGAACTGTGGCCTTCCACTGCCGGGAATGTGGACATAGTGGCAGGAACTTCAATGGCAGACTTGGATTATGAACTGAGCTTGAGGGTGAAAGTGAGTAGAAAATAGCAGCTACCGTCTGAATAGTTTTTATGTGAAAGAATATAAAAACATAGCTTTAAGCCACATTTTCAGTTTTCTGTCGTAAGCCATGAAAGCCAGTGCTGATGGGTCTAAATTTTGATACCTAGTGCAAACAATAGAAGCTAAAGTGGGACTGACTTGAAATTATTCCAAACCTATTCTTTATGGTTTTAACATCTGCTTGGAGTTCTTAGAAATCTAGATTTTTCTTAATTCAAAGGAAGCTTTCAAAATATGTTGTCTAAGAATTTAATTTTCTTATTTACTTGTGTCCAGCCTCAACAGCCATCCTCTATTGAGGTGGCGGTGGATTGTCCTAATTATTTGGGAAAAGGCTATCAGAAGATGCAAACGGAAAAGATATGTAAGTTAGTATTTTCAAATGCCGTCCCACATCATATCCTGCAGATAAATATTCCTTTGACTATTTGTAGGGAAATACCACCTTTGCACATTCTTATGTTCCCATGTTTCTAGTAAAGTTCAGGTCAGTTTTGAATGCTTTTATTTTTGTTATTAAAATCTTTCTCTTTCCCAAAACTATTACTAATAATTACTGGAAATCTGCATGGTACTAAGATAGTAGACTTAGAAAGATGTACTTTTCGTTCAGAATTCTTCCAAAGACACAGATTCCTATGAAAATAACACACAGGAAAAGAAAGTGGCGAAAAATATGCTGTGAATTTAATTTTTGTGGACTTCTTGGTTTTCATTAAGCCCACTGCTGGATGTATATTGTCAGCCAACACAAATGTGAATTCCCAAGAAATCCAAGGAGACAGAGAATAGAAAGAAGACAGAACATATTTGATTTCTTTATGGGAGAGCTTTGTTTTAGACCCTCAAGTATCAAGTTATTTATATCTATTTATGTATCATCCATGTACATATATGCACAAACCCACACCCTACATACCAGGTAGGATCTCAATTAACTTGGGATGAATAAGGTTCTCCACAATCCAAAGGTCAGTTTCTTAATTAACAAGGCTCGTTTGGAAACATTTGAGAGACGAAAACATTTTAAAGATGTTTTACACTCATCTGACAAGCAGACTGGGTGGAACATAATCTAAGCTCAGAGCATGGGGACTGTCACAGCCAGGACTGCACCAGCTGTGATGTAAAGAATCCCCCTCCTGATCTGTGAGGTGCACAAACCACAGCTCTCCCTTCTGCACAGCCCCCAGCTGCTTTCATGTTTCCACAAGGGCTTGTTTCTCTTTTCTTTTTGCTCTCTCTACTCCGTTTCTCCTTCCTCTTCCTCCTTTTCCTATACACCATGTCGTGCGGGAGACCCTGCTCGCTGCGCCATTTGTCGTGCGGGGCGGCCTGCGGGGTCTCTGGTCCCGCTCCCCACATAAGAACGCAGGATATGGTGAGGCCAAAAAGGAACACCCACGGAGCCATAGGTAGGGGAGTCATACCACTATGGTCTCACTGGAGGCTGGGCCCACCGGTCGGGCGACCTGCCGTCCGCCTTTCCGCCAACCAACCGACCGACGACTCTTCTCCACTCTCTCTTCTGTTCCTCTCTCTCGGCTCTCCTCCTCCACTCTCTTCGGCTTTGCTCGGCTCTGCTCGGCTCCTCGGCAATTCTCGGCAATCCTTCGTAGCCACAGAAGTTATACCGGCGGCCAATCGGCTAGTCGGCCAATCAGCCACAGCCGACGGCCATCCACCACCCGAGCCAACACCCCTCCACGTGAGGCCGAGAGCCTGTAAAGTACTTTCTGAGGCTCTGTCCCCACACTCCACCCCTACAGGGTCTCGCCTCACAATCTACGCCACAAGCGTCTTCCACGAGGGTCCCTGTGCCGTATTAGCCTACTGACACCTACGGACGAAAAGAAACAGTAGTCTTAGGAACCAACAATGGCAAATCCCTTCCATCTGGGAGGATACATGCTAGCTTTTTGTCCTGGGAAAGGAGGGTTGCTGCCACTGGCACCTTTCCCGGTTTGTGGTACCAGACCTTTATGGCAGTGCTTGGGGTCCCTTGCAAAGTTTCAACATGTAACAGAACAGGGGAACCCATAATAGGCCATAGTGAGAGCACATAGTTTCCTTGCAAAATCATCCCGGTATCGGGACCTCTGTATACTACAGTCACTTGCGGTGGCCACTCAGCCACCACCCCTGGCGTCACTTGCAAATCATGAGTCAAACCGGCCCCCCATGGGGCTATCAGACCCAACCACCGACAGTGGGGGCTTTTGACCTGCCAGGGCCAAGTCCATTGCTGCCGTTCCCCTGCTTTCAAGCACGTGGGTGCTGGCAGCAAAATGTTCCCATTTCTGCCGTAGCCTGGCTTTAACAGAGTCTCACTGGTGGTAACTTGTAATTGTATGGGAGCGGCCGTTGGATGTAGCAGAGCTTCTACTGGTGTGGGCCCTCCCTTCCGTGGTCTCTCATTCAGGACTCTCAGGACGTCCCATAGGCGAGAGGCCCAGTCACGCATCGTGGGAGGGTGTTTTGACACTCAGAGACCTTGCTTCAAAAGGCCATTATAGCATTCAATCATGCCAGCTGCTTGTGGATTGTACGGGGTGTGAAATAACCATTGCACGTCCATCCTGGAAGCCCAGCGCTGCACTTCTTGCCCTGTAAAATGGGTACCCCTGTCACTTTCAATGACTTGGGGGCGCCCATAGAGGGCGCACAGCCACGTACGAGTGACCACTGTATGCCACTGATCCACAGCCGGACAGGCCCAAGCAAACATCAACCCTGTAGCAGTGTCCACTGCTGTAACTGCGTATATCGCATTGCGGGCCTTAGGCAGGGGTCCAATGTAATCCACTTGCCAGCGAGTGAGGGGCACCCTCCCTCGTGTAATCTGCTGTGTCTCCCAGGGGAGCCTCCACCTTTGGGGGCTGTCCTGGGCACAGACAGCACAGTCATAGCAGGCATCTGCTATCTTCTGCCATTTCAAAGGCAGGCCCCAGCATCTGCTCACCTGCCACATGGTTCGGCTTCCAGCGTGCTGCAATTTCCTATGCAGCCAATGGGCCACATCAGTGGAAGGAGCCCATTCTAACCATCAGACCTGTGCTAGGGCATCTGCTTCATCATTACCTGGGGACACTAAGGGGGAGTGACATGCATTTGGGTCACCTCCTTTCTCTGCCCTAGGTCCCAGAAGTCCTGCCACATGGCTTGACCCCACAGTGGACGGTGTCCCACCAACCAGTTTTGGTGTTTCCATGTAGGGAGCCACAACGTTAGGCCCCGGAACACCACCCAGCTGTCAGTGCAAATAACTAGGGGCCCAGGCTCATGGCTGATTATCATCCACACAGCCCGTAATTCAGCCCACTGGCTACTCTGGCCCGTCCCAGTATCAAACCAAATGGTGTCTGTTTTGGGCTGCATACCAATAGCCGTCCAAACAGCTGCAGCCCCTCGGCTAGAACCATCAGTAAACCAGGCATCCTCAGGTACTGGGGGCTGTCCTTCTTTGTAGGGCGAGGGCTCCAAGTCCTCCCCTCTAGGCAGAGCACTTGGCTCAGCCTGGGCTACAAGCTCCACAGGCCCCAGGACCTGTTGTAGCTCTGTGCTCAAAGGGCTTGAACTAAGGGTGCTACGTTGCTCCAAGTAGGCACCCCACTTGGTGAGGGTGGTGGTCTGTGCCACCCCCGTTTTGGGTCCCTGGGTCCATGTACGGACCCACCCCTGGACAGGATAGGTTGTTCGAACCAACACGTGTGCTGTTCCTGTGATGGTTTCTGTGGCCACGAGGGCTGCATACACAGCAGCCAGCTGTTTCTCTATTAGAGAGTAGCGGACCTCCGCTCCTTTCCATAATTGGGACCAAAATCCCACTGGCAACCGGAGACGCTCCTGCCGTTGCCAGAGGCCCCATCCGTACCCCTCTTGGGTTACGTGAACATCAAGTTCAAATGGGCGGCCGGGGTCCACTACTTGCAGAGCCTGTGCCTGCTGCACTGCCCGTTTCGTGGCAACGAAGGCTAGCTCTATAGCCTCTGTCCAATCCCATGAGGCCCCCTTTTTTATCATATTGTACAAGGGCCTTGCCATTTGTGCTAAATGGGGTACAAACGCCCGCCAATATTCTAGCAGTCCCAATTACGTCTGCAGTTGAGAGACCTCGGTCAGCCGGGGAAAGGCTTGTATCTTATCAACGATTACCTCAGGTATAACCTTTGTCTTACCCGACCACACAACACCCAAAAACTTGATGGATAAGCCAGGGCCTTGGACCTTTTCCTCATTCACCACCCAGCCGCGTGACTTCAGGTGGCAGAGAAGAGAGGGAGCTGCTTGCTCTAAATCAGAAAGAGAATCTGAGGTTAACAGAATGTCATCAACATAATGAAACAAGGCCACAGAGGATGGGTGATCCCACTGTGCCAAATCCTGGGCCACGAGCGCATGGCAGATAGTGGGGCTGTGCAAGTATCCTTGCGGAAGGACTTGAAAAGTCCACTGCCGCCCATCCCACGTAAAAGCAAACTGCTCTTGACACTCGGGTGCAATGTCAATGGAGAAAAAAGCATTGGCCAAGTCCACTACATAGTGATATGTCCCCAGACGGACAGTCAGATGATCCGTTAAATCATGAATTGAAGGCACTGCAGCATGCAAGGGTGGCGTCACCTTATTTAACTCCCTATAGTCCACAGTCATTCACCAGGTTCCATCTGGCTTCTTGACAGGCCATACTGGGGGAGTTAAAGGGACTGTGCGTTGGCCTCACAATATGTGCCTTTTCCAATTCCAATATTGTACGACCAATCTCCTCCTGTCCTCCTGGCAGGTGGTACTGTCGCACTGTAACCATGAGCCAGGGCTGTGGCAACACTTGAGGAGGGTGGTGAGCATGCCCACGTGTCACCGCTTTCACCACCCGGATCCGGAGACAGAACTCTCCTACCGATGTCTGTAAGCTGAGGCCATGTAGCACGTCCACCCCTAGAAAATACTCCGGAACGGGGGAGACATAAACCTTGTAGGTACGAGGAGGAAGCCTTCCTATACCCAGTGGTAAGGAAACGGCTTTCACAGTCACAGTTTTTCCCCCGTAGCCATCAATGCAGATTGCTGGTCCAGGGAACAGTTCTGGGTTCCCATAAACGAGACTGCAGTCGGTGCCAGTGTCAACTAGAGCCAAAACCCTCTGTACATTCGAAGGGGACCAATGTATGGACAGCTCCACGTGGGGCCTCCGGTCCCTGCTCATCCCCTCTGACCAGGTACCTTGGCCCCACCCCTAATCGAGCTGCAAGGAGTTGGCCTCAAGTGGCTGCAGGAAGTCCTGGAGGGACACGGGGTCGCGCTTTGCCAGACTCCTCCTTTATGCTTCTCCGGAATTGTTGTTCCGGACGCAACTGTTTCCAAAGTTCAAGCAGGAGTGCATTGGGTTGTCGGTCTATTTTCTTCCTATCGACCCCTGCTGCCACGAGATCACACCACATCTGTGCGCGTGTTACTCTCTGAGGCCCGCGACCTCGCCCCTTTACCTTTGGTTTGGGCTTCCAGGTCTCAACTGTGTGGACCTCCTGTCTTAACTTCCTTCGCCTCCGGCTTTCAACATCCCCTAGGGTGGCCATGGCAGTTGTAATTTCATGGATCCGTCGCCCTACATACGGTGTAAGAATAGCAACCAAGGATCCAAAAGCACTCGCAGGTGCAGTATCCAAAACCAGATCTCTCATGCTGGCAGTAAAAAGCTCGTCATCTGGGCCCTGTATGTTGAGGTTAAAAATAGCATGTCTCATACCCATTTCACGGATTATTTGCGTAAGTTCTGTATATGACTGCCATTGACTCACAGTGTCTGGCAGCTCGCCAGCCTGTTCCCATACGGTGCGTACGGCAGCAGTGAACCATGCCATTAGAGAATGGTTGCCCTGGTTGTTGGCCAATCTATGGCAGTTTTGTAACCTTTGTCGCAGGGACAGATGCACTGTCACGAAGGATAGCTTTTCCATCTCGCCTGGTGAGCAAAGAATGCTGTCTGCTCCCTCATCCCATAAACGTAATAGCCAAGCCGAGACTGGCTCTCCAGGGCGCTGTCTGTACCGCCTCCCCAGCTCCTGCAACTCAGTGGGAGTGTATGGGGCGTAGGTTGTGAACTCAGTCACAGCTGGGTTGCCGGCAGCAACGCCCCCGGGGCCCAAAGGTTGCTCACGTTTTACCCTTTGCTTCAAGATTGGCCGGGCTTGGGTGTTGGGAGCTACATTGTCTCCACTTGCTTCCTCCGCCTCTGCCTCAGAGTCTCCACCTTGGGGCCCATGTTCTAACAGGCGGACCCGGGCTTCCAGTGCTTCCAACCAGGACACCTGGTTCGGCACCCGGGCCACTTCATTAAGCCCATTTTCCGTGTTGAGACTCAAGGCCGTGAGGAACATCCAGCCCACGTGGCCGGCTGTAGCCTTCTCCTCCTCCGGCAACCGCTCAGCCAGAGCCTGCAGCGCCCTCTCCACACTGGCCGGAGAGCCGTCCATGTCCTCCCACCTTTCCTTGGGGGTCCAATTCCTGAGAACAGTGGCCACCGAACACTATATACTGTGTGGGGGTCACACATCCTCCTGCCCAGAGTCAGATGCCATTCCTACCTGGTCGGAATCTTGCTCACCGTGCCAGGTGTCTGAGTGGGTGGAGTCCTCCGCGGCAGATGTCTACCACCCTCGGAGCTTAAGGCCGCAGCAGATCACCAAAATGAAGGCAATGCCGTCCATGGCCAAGAGGGTGATGTGCCAGCTGGAGGCTTGAGTCTCCCAGGCAGACCGCGCCTCCCGTTCCCGGTGTCGCTCCGAAGCTGGGCTCTCACACGCACAAACCGCTCCACCATGCTTCGGTAGGTTTTGGCTGGCACCATACCCTGCTCGCTGCGCCATTTGTCGTGCGGGGCGGCCTGCGGGGTCTCTGGTCCCGCTTCCCACATAAGAACGCAGGATATGGTGAGGCCAAAAAGGAACACCCACGGAGCCATAGGTAGGGGAGTCATACCACTATGGTCTCACTGGAGGCTGGGCCCACTGGTCGGGCGACCTGCCGTCCGCCTTTCCGCCAACCAACCGACCGACGACTCTTCTCCACTCTCTCTTCTGTTCCTCTCTCTCGGCTCTCCTCCTCCACTCTCTTCGGCTTTGCTCGGCTCTGCTCGGCTCCTCGGCAATCCTCGGCAATCCTTCGTAGCCACAGAAGTTATACCGGCGGCCAATCGGCTAGTCGGCCAATCAGCCACAGCCGACGGCCATCCACCACCCGAGCCAGCACCCCTCCACGTGAGGCCGAGAGCCAGTAAACTACTTTCTGGGGCTCTGTCCCCACACACCATTTCTGATGCTTCTTGTGATCTCTGCTATTACAAAGATTGGCTGCTTGTTGATTTCTTTTCTCTTCCCTCCTCTCTAGTTTTGCCTTTTTTCTTCTTGTCTGTGTCTTCTCTCCCTTTCTTGCCATTTCTTCCAGATTTTATGACTTTAGGGTAGCTGGGCTTAGGTTTTAGAGATGTTATCACCCAAGGAGGGTGTATTTCTTTCAGTCAGTCCCAACCAATCACCATGTGTCTTAAACTACATCTCTTTTGTACTTTTTGTTATTTCCATTGGTACTCACGATTACAGGCTTTAAAAATTGTTTTTACGTTCATAGTTTGTTCCTGAAGGTTGACAGTGCTTGATTGACTGCATAAGTGTGTAAGTGGAGTATCGTATATGTAGAGGTCATAGACCTTAGAAGAGGGGTGTTCAAACTGTGGCCTGCGGGCCAACTGCGGCCCATGATCCATTGTTAATTGGCCCGCAGCAAATTCCAAAAATATATTTAGTTTACTTAAATAAACCAGGTGAGGCAATACGTACCTCACCTCGAGTGAGTGGCCCGGCTGTTTGTGTATTTTACCACATATGGCCCTTGGTGAAAAACGTTGAAAAAAGTTTGGACACCCCTGACTTAGAAGAAAGGACTAAAAACATGGTCTAATCCACCTACCTTTTGTTTGTTTGTTTTTAAAGCTGGATACTAAAGTAAGTTACTGACCCAAGGCGACTCTAACATCTGGTAGCAAAAGCAGGACTAGGATATAGGTCTGTCTATGTGGGGACAGAGTCCCAGAGAGCAGTTTCCGGGCTCTGGGCCTCACGTGGGGAGGTGCTGGCTCGGGTAGTGTATGACCATCAACTGTGATTGGTTGGCCGTCAGCTGTAACTGGTTAGCCAATTGGCTACTGATGTAACTGCCAGAACTGTGTTGATTGGTTGGTTGGTTGGCAGGCAGAGAAGTGAATGGTTGACTGCGGATCGTGTGGATCCTACTTCGTGTGTCTCCGCCGGCCGCCAGTGAGAATATAGTGGTATGAGTCCCCTACCTATGGCTCTGTGGGTGTTCCTTTTTGGCCTCACCATATCCTGTGTTCTTGTGTGGGGAGCGGGACCAGAGACCCACATGACACCCTGCATGACAGTCTATAAGCTTACTTTGCAAGGAAATTATATTGACTCTTTAGTCATATATATATATATATATATATATATATATATATATATATATACACAAGGGGAACTCAAGGAGCTAAGGGAAGAACTGCTGTCCAATGTTACAGCCTCCTAGGGAAATATCTGCTCCATTTTGCTCTGGCATGTCAGAGACATGAGCGAGAATTTCTTTTATTCTTGATTTGTAAAATTATCCCTAAACTTATACTCCTAGTAAATTCATAGTTTCCTCATATGTAAAAGCTGTTTTCTTATGATTGCAATAATTTATATATGAATAGAACATACAGAGAACCTGGTGCCTAAAACTTGCTATATTTTTTTCATGCATATTGGGTGTTTTAAGTGGCCAAATGAATCTTTTTGATTGGGAGTAAGCATTCTGTGTATCACAGAATCTTACATGTACTTTCAAAAAACTTAATTAAGATATATTACTGTTAGAGAAGTAAACATACAAAAAAAATCTCCTTTGGCATTGTATTTATGTATTTCATTTTATCTATAAAAGTAGAACCTGAGACTTGCAAAAAATTAGAGATTTTTAGTTCAGCTCTCCACCCAGTGCAGTCATTTTTAAAAATTATTACTTTGACTGACATCCACTTCTGCTTGAGAACATTTAGAGATTGGTACTATCCTCATGAGGCAGCTGTTACTATTATCGGACAGCACAGATAGGGGAAAAGTTCTTTCTTGCATTGAATCAGGATTTGCCTTCCTTAACTTCCAGGTTTTTATCCTAGTTCTGGCCTCTGGTATACTAGAGAGCTAGTATACTCATCTCTCCATGACAGCCCTTCAAATCTTTGAAAGCAGATAGGCCTTTCCTTATTCTTCCCTTCCCAACTTGCTTGAATAATTTATCAAAAATTATAGCTTCTCCTCTTCACTTGTTCATTTGTCTTTCATTACATTCTAATTGGTCAAAGTCCTTTTTAAACTGTGGCACCCAGAATTGAATTCTATGTTATAGATATGGTTTAACTAGCTAGAAATGCAATAGAACTGTCACAGGTGGTGATCGGTGGGTAGAAATTTATCAGGGAAGGTTCAGAAATCCCTTAAAAAGAAGGTGACTTGTATAAAAACATGTGGTAAACTGTAAATTGCTTTATAAAAGGAATACTTTCTTACATTCCATTTTAAAACTTTAAAAATACAAAAAATCATCAAAGGATAGCTTTTCCCCCCGTCAATAACAATGCTGATTTCAACCTTTGGATTAGCAAAGTTAGCAGAGTTAGCAAAAAGGCTTGTATTTTTTTCTTGGCAATAGTTGAAAAACAATTTTAATCTTAGCCATTATGTTGGGGTACTAGGCCTTTTCTGAGTTGAACAAATTTTAAATAATCTAGTCATTTTTGGAACATGCTTTTTTTGATGCATATAATGTCATTTTTTATCTGTACATATTTAATAAGAAAATAGCAAAATCTCCTATAGACAAGACATTTTAATAAGAAGAGCCATTGTTACATTCAAAGTAGAATTTTTGAATCCTGTATTTCTTCCATTTTAAAGTATACTTTCAAACATTTTTTATTTTAATTTTAAGTAGAATGGAAATGTGATTTAATATTGTCATATAACCATTCATTCTCAGTTGCTTATTGAGTGTTGATTACGTGTTAAGGACTTGAAAAAGACATTAATAAATTGTTTATCCTTCTTCTAACTTTCGAAAAGTATTTAAAAAGAGTAACTTTTTATCTACTGTGTTTGGCATGAATTTATACCCTGAACATTCTGATTTAAGATTTAATGCACTGCTGTATGGAATAATCTCAAAATTAGCTGTAGCAGGTTATAGTTAGTGAATGTAAAAATATGTATGAATATAAATGTGCAATATAAATATGAGAGTAATGGTAATGATGGGGTGCCAAACACACTTCCTGGCACACAGTAGATTCTTAATCACTATTTGCCATGTGAATACTGCATATTAGGAGAGTATAATTACTAAACAGGCAATTAACCTGGTGTTACAGCTACACGTTGAGTTCTGTAGATTGATATGCCATTGTTCAAGCAAGTGAGACACATTTGGGACTGCACTTTAAGACCTCAAATCTCTCTGATAGGAGCATTATTTCCTGCTCAAAAGAAATTGCTACATTTTCTAAAACATGGCAATATTTTAGTGGCTATAGTTTGATTTGCAACATATGTCAAATACTCTAAAGAGCATAAATTATTTAAAAATACATAAATACTCAGAATAAGTATCAATTCTGTGCTGACCACACTGGAAGGAAATTTATTAAAGAAAACAACCCAGTAAATCACTTCCAAGGATTATTTATTTAGAAAAATAAGAAAAAGTAGAATTCTGGAGAATCATTCATTTGTTGGTGCACTTTGTTTTTAATTATGCAATTCAAACTTTTTCTCTTCCTGTTACAAGTCTTGGTGACTAAGGCCATATAAATTGAAGGGAGTCTGCCTTTTAAAATTAGATTTGGAGTTATATAATTTAAATTTATGGTACTAGGTCCAGAATTTCTCTTTCTATTGGATTTTCTTTCTTTTTAATAGTTAAAAAAATTATTATACAAGTAGGTAAATGTTTCTAGAGAAAGATTGTGCTTTATATTTTGTAAAGTTCATCTCCCTAAGCAAGGTATTATTTGGTTAAATATAGACTGAAGAAATATGAATATTCTAATAGTATCTAGTTGTTATTGTTTTTTGTTATATGGATGTGTGGGGTTTTATATCAATATTAGTGTTTTCTCAACTTCATAGTGTTTTCCTCCAGCAAAGAACTGTCTCTTTTCTGAAAAGGAAAAAAAAAAAAAATTGCTTATAAAATGAGACCATTTTGCATATTAATTAGGAGGTCTTTGAACTCTAAGAAAAAAAATCTGTTAATGCTTTGGGTATGGAACAGTTATGCATTCAAGGACTTTAATTTTATGTTAATAATGCGACAAGCTTTACATTTTTCTTTGTTTTGTTTGCATTTCCTGAAGATAATTTAATGCTGATAATCCATCCCTACACTGCACAGAGCGTGTTGTATGGTTTCCCTATAGTTAAGATTGTATCAGCACTCCCATTATAAATCTCTATTACCCATGGTTTATAATTTAATTGAAAAAACCCACTGCAGGCAGAAACTCAACATTTACAGTTTCAGGCTAAAAGCAATATTTCTCTTTTAAAAATTGCCTCCTCTATTTAATTTCGTAGTTAATGAAAATAGAAGGATCATCCTGGAGCTGATTTTGAACAAAGCCAAACAGATCATTGTCTAGAACAAAAATAATTTCTAAATAAAAGTAGTTGATATCTTATCATTGGCCTAATACTACAACATTTATCCAAATGAGAAAAAACAACAGCACAATCTGCTTATCCTTTCTCTACACAAAAATACACACAGGGAGAATATGACAATTCTGTATAATCAGACATCTGTAAAATATATACTTGACAATATTGGGTGAGGTGTTACATTTTTATTTTATTTGAAAGTGCACGGTTTACTCCTTTCAGTGGATCTGGGATCTGGCTATGGAATCTGGTTTTTGTCAAACTGAGATGAGAAGGGGCACAGGGAGGGAGGTGCATGCTCTGGAATTCTTTCCTTTGTCTGCCATACAAATCTTAAGTTTATGCTTCAACTACCTTGACAGGATTCAGGGGTTAATTAACAGTCGTAGTGGTTTCAACCTGCTTACACAGTACAATTGAAAAGATCAGGTTTTAGGTACACAGTGGTTTTGTCATCAGCTTTTGAACCCAAATCCTGTAATGTAGAAAGGTTAGCCTGCCAGGTAGTATGCAATCTCCAGTCAAGACATTACTTGTAGTTTTCTGAAGTCCAGTGAGACAAAGAAAGTGTGAGGGAGTTAGAGCAAGATGTTCTCTATTTCCCTCAACTCATCAACATTTTTCTAGTCAAGTCTTACTTGTAATGCTGCATGTGAAATAGATGCCATGATTTCTTCACCCTAAGCTGTCAGCACTCAGTAACCCCACGGGGAAGACCAGTCCCTTGACTTCTGGCTTATTGTAGGGCTGGGTTGATGGGAGGGCACCAGCGGCCGATAAGAAGGAAGAGAGTGAAGCTGAGTATTGCTCTCCCTGTGGGGTTACTGAGCGCTGGCTGCCTCCCTAGACCCAAAGTCACAGTTCTGGGAGGTGAGCCTCTCAGTTCAGCTCTGTCATTGAGTTTCTAGCCCTCTGCTTCTGGCCCTGGGGACTGCCCTGTTCCTTCTGGGTTCCCACCATCCTGCCCACACCCTTAGGAGTAATCCTTTTATGCAGTGCTCCCAATTTGTGCTCTGTATTTCCTGTCTGAACTCTTAAGTAAGACTCCTTATAATATTACTTGTATGAGAGTCATAGCTCATGTCAAGGTAGAGTATTACCCACGTTTTTAATCATTTCACTTCTCATAAGGGGAAAATGGTATCTTGTTTTAATTTATATATTATTTTATCATTATTGAGTTTGAACATCTGTTCGTATGTTAATTGGATATTTGCATATTTCTCTTAATTGTTTGTTAACATTCTTTGCCTATTTTTCTTTTGGGCAATTTCTCTCTTCCTCTCCCTTTAAAATTCCTATTATAAGTGGACTATTTTTTCCTATTATATTTTTCAACTGATTGTTGTTAGTATAAGTGAAAATTATTGCTTTAATATTTTGCTCTTCTTCTGAACCATTTTGTTAGTTTTACTAGGTTTTAGTTGATTCTCTTGGATTTTCTAATATCATCTGCAAAGAGTGATGATGCTAGCTCTCCCTTTCTCATTTATGCCACATTTCTTTATCCTGTGTTACTATACTGGCTACTCTTCCAAAACCCTGTTGGACAATAAGGGTGTTAGTGGGAATCTTTGTCTTACTCCTGACACTAACTTTGGTTTTCCCAGAGTGTTTCATAGAACACTAACACTGACAGATACCCCCTTGAGAAAAGTTTAGACTTGTGTGGGAAGCAGTGCAGAGTCCCAGTGCACACGAGCATGTGAAAGGCGCTGAGGTTTTTGTTTTGTTTTGTCCTTGCCTAATACAGCTCTGGTACTGAATTTTGTAGGACATTACCAGCTCAGTAATTTGCATGGGTAACTAGAGGACCAAAATACAAAAATGTTTTGTAATAATATAGCTAAACCACTGTGGTTTTATGCAAAAACTCTGAAATTCTAAGACTTATTTATTATGCCTCTTCTCAATGCTTATTAGGTAAAAATATAAGCCACTTTTGTATTTAAGGGATTGTATGAATCATCCACCATTTTAGTATGTTTTACTCTCAAAAGAAACAACTGAAGTAAAAAAATAAGTTAAATAGAAGGCTGGTTGTCAGGAAATCACATTGTTTTCTCTCCCTCTTTTCTCTGTTGCACACACACACACACACACACACACACACACACATACACACAGAAATAAAAAATTCTAGGACCCAAAAGACCTCAAATTAACCATTTTCTTACATGAGCATGTTTCCTTGTTCCCCTCTCTTCTCTCTAATACCTTTCCATTATTCATTCCTTTCCTTTTTTTTCTTCCAGTGCATGTCTAGTTACCTCCAGAAAAATCTTTCTCTATCTTTGCTTTTTTTCCATTCCAATTATCAGTTAAAAATTACTCTTATCATTGTTGACAAAAATCAAGGTTAATATTAGAGAATACCTGCAATAAGGGAAGGGAAAGACACTCATTTATAAACTTACCTTAACTGCACAAGTATTTAAGTCCTAGTAGAGAATTGGTGACTAACTCAAAAGACCTTGTGCGGACAGAGCCCCAGAGAGTTGTTTACAGGCTCTCAGCCTCATGTGAAGGGGTACTGGCTCGGGTGGTGAGTGGCCGTTGGCTGTGGCTGGTTAGCCAATTGCCGCTGGTATAACTGCTGCGACTACGGAGGACTGCCGAGGATTGCCGAGGAACCAAGCAGAGCCGAGCAGAGCCGAAGAGAGCGGAAGAGGAGAGCCGAAGAGAGAGGAACAGAGGAGAGAGTGGAGAAGAGTCGTCGGTCGGTCGGTTGGCGGAAAAGCGGACGGCAGGTCGGCGTCCGGTGGGTCCAGCCTCCAGTGAGACCGTGGTGGTATGGCTCCCCTACCTATGGCTCCGTGGGTGTTCCTTGTTGGCCTCACCGTATCCTGCATTCTTATGTGGGGAGCGGGACCAGAGACCCCGCAGGCCGCCCCGCACGACAAATGGCGCAGCGAGCAGGGTCTCCCGCACGACAGACCTTAAAAAAGCTCAGAAGTCCCCTTCGGAATTCTCACAAATGTCTCATCTACTTTCTACATTTATTCTCTTCCAATGAAAACTATTATTCCTAGAGCACTTAAGAATAATAAACTATCTTTTATTCAATTTAACTTTCCATTTTATTTAATTACGAGTATCGAAACAGTTTGCTTTCTGCAATATTTCATTGCAAGTTTTCAGCTGTGCTATAAGGCTAAGTTAAGCCTTTATAGGTATTTTTTTTTGGATAAACTTAATCCCCATTTATTGCTTCTAGGATAATAGTCGTCTTAAGTTTCAAAAAATTGACATGTAAATAAACTCTTGGTAAATAACTCACTTATAAATTGGCAATTTCCTATGTGGTGAATTAAAAAAAAACCCAAAACAAAAAACAAAAAAACAAAAACAAAAGATGGACCCTCTTATTTTTACAGAATTTCTTTAGTTAGTTCAGTTATGTCAAATTTATGGGTGTGAATTTAAATTACACTTCTAGGTTAATATAGAATTATAGAAATTCAGTGGTACCTCAACTTAATTGTTATCCATCATTTTAGTAATGTGTCTATTTTCATTTTTAATCAAATTTATTTAATTTCTGAAGTTAGAATTCCGGCGTTTCAAAGACTAGATCCATGATGCTAAATGTAATAGCATACTGGATTTTTTTTTGACAGGGTAGAGGGTGGTATTTGGCAAAATATCTTTTCCATTAAACAGATCTATAAGAAGAAAAATTCATTATTGTTAATGAATTCAGGGCTTTTACTTTCTGGAAGTACTCAGGTTGTCCGGAACAAAAATACACATTGCATTATGAACCATAACATTGCAAGGTTTGTAATATAAGAGCTGCTAAATATATTTTGAATATCAAAAAGACTGTGTTTCTTGCCTGAAGCATGCTCTTTGTTATATCTTGCTTCTCATATTCTTATCTGTTACGTGAGTAGTGAATCTCAATAAAATCTATGGGTTGTGTTATGTTTAAAGTCTACTTACTGAACCAATATTTTCACAGATAAGATCAATAATATAGTGTAAACCTTTGAAATTTAGATTGGAGAGGAAGCTGCCTAATAAAACTCTGGTACTGAATTTTATACATCTTACCAGCCTTTTAATTTTATATTCAGGTCCCAAAGGACCAGAAGATAAACTGAACATATCTGCAATTATCTGGATTAAACCATGATGGTTTATGCAAAAACTCGATGCATTTAAGAGTTATGTATTGTGAAGACACTGTGTAATGGTTACTTATTTCATTTCTTTGTTAAGAACCTTTGCCTAATGTTAACATTTTGAATTAAAAGTTTTACATTTATACCTAGTTAGTTGGACCACTAGTTCAAGATGCAGACTAAGAAAGCTCTATAGCTCGAAAGTGTATTTCATTCAATGATTTTTTTATATTGAGTTGGTATCAAATTCTGTATTTGTAAGGCCATCAGTTATTAAAGCGTGGAAATGCTAAATTCCTTTTGAAGCTTTCAAGAGGTATTTTAATTAAGTTTTCAAAATTGCTTTTGGATCATCTCCACAATTCTTTAGTGCTTTATTTCCATTAACAAAATAGTAATTAAAATTAAATTTTAAAGGAAATAACCACAGTAGGTCATACTTTTATTAACTTGAGGTAGATAATGAACCTGTCCTATATAAAGACTGAGCTAAATCTGCTGAGAGGCTGGGGATAGTGTATTTTAATTAAGGTAATCCTTATTTGTATCTAACAAATGGCGTAGCTACTTAGAAATTTGAGACCTTAGTGATGCACATTAGTACATTACCTCAACAAACCTAATAGAGATTTAATACTTCTGTTTAAGAAGCAATTTGTCATAAATTAAGAGCATTTGCATAATAAATTTCAAGGATGTCATTCTTTGCAGAGTTTTCTATAATTAAGGAACACATGAAACATTAAAATTTTATAATTTTTGTAGTACTAAGAAAGCTTGCTTTGTTATTAAACCAAGCCTCGTTTTCAGCTGCACAGAGCCCTATGGAAAAGTCCAGCTTTAATAAGGACATAATGAATGCACTGTCACTAAGATTTTTTTTTCTTCTTAACTCTTGAGTGATGGCTTATCTGTTCAAAGAATGTTTTAGCATGCAGAATGCAATTCCGAAGACATCCATTCAGTCGGATGGAGAGTATTTAATCATTTAAAAACTAGGCTAAAGAGACTTACCCCAACTGCACTACTAAATAGTTATAAAATACATCATATATAAATTAAGTGTTTTCTAATTGGGGGTATGAATAGACTCTTTCTTTAGTCAGTTAAGTGTTTACAGCATTAATACCTAGTTAGAAGAAAGGAATTAAAAAGCCCGTTTGATTAAGAATGACAGCTTTATTCTCAAGCTTCCTTTTATTTTGATGGTTAACAAGACAATTTTAGTATTTGCATTTTATTGATCCAGTAGAATAATTTTATGAAATAAAGCTTAAGATAAAGCTCAACAGCCTAGTTCACCTGCGGTCATAGGGATTTTTGACTTGTGAGAGTCTCTGTTACGTACACATTTTCACTTGGGGGTGACTTAAGATATGAAGGGATAGCTTCCTCAGAGGAGCAGGAATTTATACCCTAGTTAGTTTACCTTAGATTGCTGTGCATTCTTTCTTCTCATTATTTTCTCTCATAAACTAACTGAATCCCCTTGCTTTTTTCAACCAAGAGGAAAGAATCTGTATTTGCCACCAGTATCTACACATTTCATTAGCTCCTCTAGCTTGCAGTAGTTTTCCTACTATTAAAACTTGCCTCTTGGCAGAATGCAAGTGTTTATTCAACAGTCATTTATTGAACGTGATGTTTTAGAGGACTAATTCAGGTTACATGGATGTGGATATTGTATGTTTCATGATTTTTGACTCAGCATTGCATCGAATTCTAATTATAAAATATTTTGATGCTTAGCTTTATCACATATTGGAGCAGTATGGGAGGAAATGTTTCAAGCTATTCTCATATTTAGAGATTTCCATGCTATCAATATATGATTATTATTATTATTATTATTATTTTATTGTTTAATTGGCTAAAAGAGTCTAATAGTTACAATGTGTTAAAATTAGTTATATCTAAGAAAGAATAGTAATTAAAGAGGATATTTGAGTTCTTCCTTTCATTAGAAATAGTGCCATTTGTGACAACATGGATGGATCTTGAGATTATTATATTAAGTGAAACAAGTCAGACAAAAAGTCAAGAACAATATGATTTCATTGATATGTGGGATATAAAACTGAAAGCAAAAAAGGAACAAGACAAACAAATAAAGAAACAAAAACTCATAGACACAGACAGTAGTTTAGTAGTTACCAGAGAGTAAGGGGGGAGGGAGGAGGGAGATGAGGGTAAGGGGGATCAAATATATGGTGATGGAAGGAGAACTGACTCTGGGTGGTGAACACACAACGGGATTTATAGATGATGTATTACAGAATTGTACACCTGAAACCTATGTAACTTTACTAACCATTGTCACCCCAATAAACTTTAATTTAAAAGCAAGAAAAAAAGAAAGGCACATTCTAGTTCTGGAAATAGCAGGCACCTGAGGACAGTCATTTGTGGGTTCAAATCTCAATGTTGTTATTACTGGCTGGACTGTTAATTTCTACATTTGTACATTGGAAATAAGTCAAGTATTAGTTTGCTCTTTTCCTCAACTTTAAAAGAATATATTAATATGAAAGCTCTAGTGATTTCATATACAAAATTTAAAGCAACGATTCCTTCCTGTACTGTTTTCACTGCCACTTGCTCATCTCCACCCCGTATTATTTCAGTAGTCCCCCCTTATCTGAAGGGAATATGTTCCAAGACCACCAGTGGATGCCTGAAACCACAGATAGTACTGGGCCCTATGTACACACTATTTTTTCCTATATATATATATATCTACGATAAAGTTTAATTTATAAATTAGACACAGTAAGAGATTAGCAGCATCAAGTAATAATAAAATAGAACAATTATAGTATACTGTAATAAGAGTTATGTGAATGTGGTCTCAAAACATTTTATTGTCCTATACTTATCCTTCTTCTTGTAGTGACATGAGATAATACAACGCCTATGTGATGAGATGAGGTGAGGTGAATGACACAGGCATTAGCTACTACTGACCTTCTGACAATATGTCAGGAGGAGGAGCATCTGCTCCAGGTGATCCTGGATCATTGCGGTATGATGATGCCAATGGTTGGGGAAATTTAATGTTCTTGGACCGCGATGGACCGTGGGTAACTGAAACTGTGAAAAGCAAAATCACAGATAAAGGGGGAGTATTATATTTAAGAGTCGAAAAACATGCCTAGAAAGATAAAATATGATTGGTTTGGGTAAAACATGACATAATTAAGAATAAAAATGAGTAGTAGATACAGATCAACTCTCTGGGTGACTCGGTCCTTGGGATGAATTAAGTGTTCCTGAGCACTGGGGCTTTATGAGGAATGTCCGTTAGGTCAAAGAATTGACAGTCTGATGACTTACGTGAGTTGTTGTATAGATTGTGGTGTACTAGATGCTCAATAAAACCCGGTGCTTGAAAGCAGATCAGCTAACATGTCATATTGTGAGTGACCAAGTCTCCATTCCGTTAGAGTCATAAGAGCTAAAAATAGCTTCCAACATTAAGCGTTTTCTGTGTGCCGGGCACCAAGCACTTCACGTTAAGGAACTCAGTTATCACTACAACCCCGCAATTGTGATGTGATCATCACTCCACATCAGGAGAAAACGGAGGCTCAAAAAAGATGAGAAAATTGCCCGTGTGAGGAAGTCACAGAGCTGAAAAGCTAATCTAGGCACTCTGAGCTATCGCCCAAACTATGAACCACTTTGCTATCCTGCCACCTATGTTTTGTGGGTTGTTTAAGGAGAATTGGTACAAAGATGTGTTTGGGGCCCAGATCTTTCCTTCAGTAATTCTTTTCATTTTTGAGGTAGCTCTAGTGGAGGTCACATATAGGAAAGGGTCTGAGAGAAGAGCAGCAGAACAGATATTGGGCATGTTACAGGGGCTCTGGGGTCAGGCAGATGTTACTTTTTGAGTTGGCTCTGCAACTCCCTAGTGTGACCTCAGGCGAGTTCCTAAGGCTCTCTGAATTTCCTGCTCAGTAAAGTGATGACACTAATACCTCTACGGTGGGATTGCTTGTTTTTGTCACCCACATAGCAGATGCCCGGTTAAAAGCAAGGACTTATAAACTGTAGCTATTATTATAATTTGCCCATTATTTCTCCTTAGAGAAATAAATAATCTTAACAGTGCTCCTTTGCCTCAGTGCTCCCCTTCAAAAGTTAAGCTCTGCTTCATTTTTGTTAATTGTGGAGACTTACAATGTCCCTAGTTTCTATAATCTGGGTTTTATATTTGTGTTTTCAAATAAATATAACTTTCTCTTCTGGTGTATCCATTTTTCACATGAGAGAGGAATGAGCATCTGCATGAGATCTGCAAAAAAGGAAAATATTTTTATGAGGCACTTATTTGCAGTTAATCTCTGTGAGAACATTTTGTGGGAATGGGTGGTGGTTAAATTGATTTTGGAAGGATAGTCTTAACATAGCATGTTTTCATTTGGGAAGAGGAGAAGGACCTTTATTTTTTCATTTCAATTAATATTTATGGAGTACTTATGTGCCAGGTACTGTGCCTGGGTAGAGTGAATAGATGGCATTTTAAGTGACCACTGAGTAATTGATGGAGGCTGTTTGCAATGCTGTGGTAAGATGGATTGTGGTCCTGAGCCAGCAGGAAAGAGTACTAAGGATTGAGAGGGGGGGAGCACAGAATTGGACTCTGTACTTGCTGCTTATGATGGAACCATAACAATAATATAAGCAAAATCCAAACCTGATTCATATTGTATTAGAATCTCCCTATATTTATAGTGTTTTGAATATGTTGACAAGTTTGGACTTTTCTCTATTTATATATGCATATAATAATGTATTGCACATGTATTATGTGATCATTAGTGTACTTTATCTTACCCGTAACATCATTGTATACCATGTTGGTATGACCAGTGTGTAAGAGCTTATCTTCAAAGAGAAGTTATTAATTATCCTCAGATATATAACAAAGACATAGCACCTTCCCTTTAGGAATTTAGAGTTTAATATAGACAGCACTAAGACCAAAACACCCTATAAATATCAAACAGCTACCTACATTGAATAAAACATTTTGTATTTCTAGAAATGTCACCTACCTACCTTAGCCTGTTTGCTAGTAATTTTTGCTTCTGTTTCTGCAAAAAACAGAAAGAACTAATGATTCAGTTCTAATGGGGAAAGAGCAAAGGTGTCACAAAATCATACAGTTCTTTAAATTAGTTTTTCCCATACTTATTACTGTGATGCTCTTTCTCAATGATTGCTGCTCTAAAGTGTTAACCTTTAAAAAAAAATGTACTGCACATTTGGTTGCAGCACTATGATCTGCCAAATTCCAGCATTCTGAATGTTTCTACACCTTTGGGAATCCCCAGCAGATCTCCCTAAATTCCCTGAAGAGAGAAAAATTCAGATCATTTCCCCTCCTGCTTTGGTTCACAGAGAGCACAGACCTGTCCTTCAGGAGCAAACGCACAGTGGTGAGAGGTCAGGAAATTGTAGAACAAGGCGGCCAAGCTCTGGTGTGTTGAGCGTCCTCAAGAGTGAGCTCCATAGTCAGTCACCATGACTGTCTTGGTGTCTGAGGAAGATTTGTGTGAACTGTCAGTTGAAAGCATTGACAGTGTTCCATTAGTAATGAATTATGGAAGTAATTTCATTAATTTCTTTACCTCAGTCAGTACATGTCAGCGTAAGCTGCTCAACCAAATATCAAAAGAACCACTGCATTTTAACCTCTTAGTCTTTTCCTGTGTAACCAGGAACAGCAAAGAAATAAATTAGTGTTAACATTCTTTTTTTAAAAAAAAAAATGACCAGAGATAAGCAGTGGACATAATCTTTCCTGTTTTTAATTTAATGGCAGGTTTATGGTTTTATGCAAAACCATTCACGTTGCATTTGACCCTCTGGGAGCTGCCTTTTTTTTTTCCTGTGGGTATAATTTTGAGTCTTTAATAATCTGTTGTTAAATCCAGTCTGAGTTTGATTAATGAATTGTGATGAGCCAGTGCATTAATTTGCAGGTTTGGTCTAATGCCCTAAAAGGCTGCTTTGTTGCAGATATTATTAATGCTAAAGTCTTCAGGAGGAGCCATGGGATGGCAGTGTGGCCCAAATAATGGACAGGCTACATCTTTACAAAATCCCATTGATGGAACTAGAGCTCTAGAAGGATCCACATTATTGAGAGAAAATCCCTAGTTAGCTTTATATCCTAGAACAGGGGGCCACAGACCCCCAAGGGGCTGCTGAATGAAATTTAGGGGAGTCTGTGAATTTAGATAATAAAAAATTCTTTACTTTCATTAACCTCTAACTGAAATGTAACATTCTGTTCAATTATAAATATAGGCAACAGACCACAGTATTATTAATAGCATCTGTGTGACTTTGTCAACATTAGAAATCACAGACATTCTCATAACACATTAGAGGGTTGCAGTTGCAAGTACTTCAACATGTCATTTATGCTCATCACTGCTTCAAAATTGTCGTCATTATTAGGGTAACTGTTTGATCTGGTTATTTAATGTGTTAGTAAAGACATACATAGATTATAATATCACAAATTTTAAAAATGATAACTATATTTCAGTATAATTGGTTTCATTTGTATTCTTATTTTAGACATTTAAAAACATGATTCTGAGAAGGGGTCTCTGTCCTCCAAAATGGTAACGATCCCCCTTTCTAGAGGGACTGTGCTTCCACCTTTCCTTTTGATAAGTCGATACTTTATCTGTTTACAGGACTTTATTTCAGGAACAGGTCCAAGGTTCAGACATGTTACCCACGCGGCCATATTGTAACAGTGCCTGAGTTGTGCTGACATCATCAGCTTCTCCATTACTCCCCTCCTTTCCCCACCCAGGCTCCTGAAAGCTATGAACTATTGGTCTTATCTACTAATAACTTCCCAGCACATATTATACTTTTTGATATATAGTAGGCACTTAGTATATATTTAATGAGTGAATGATAGTTTAAGAAGAAACAGTTTTTTTGTTTTTTGTTTTTTTTGGTTCCATTTGAATGAATCTGGTTTTAAAGTCATTTTTTAAGATGAGATAAAATCTGGTATCCATATTCAAAGAGTTTATTGCGTTATAAAGTTATTTACAAGGTATTAGGCATGTTTATAGGAAGTGATATTAGTCAGTTTACTGTCTAGCAGCTCAGCTTATCATTGCACTGTAGACTCTAATAAATGATTTTTCAAAAACATTGTTATAATTAAACAAAGAGAACTGGAATTCTCCAAAGGCAAATAGAGCTACAGAGAGATACTAGGAAAATTAGATTAAGGAAAGAAATTAGCATGTGTGTTGGGAGTGTGGGTAAGTGTGTGCGTGCGTGTGTGTGTGTGTGTGTGTGTGTGTGTGTGTGTGTGTATGCACACACAAAGAGACCCAGCCTGGGTGAGAGAGTCTTTAGAGTTGTAAATTGCCTTGGAGATTATTTTTCAATTTAATTGAACAAATATTGAAACTGAAGCTCAAGGAGGTTAAATGATCACTGACCTCCTAATTGCTAAATCCAATAAAGCCTTCCCAGACCTTATCTTAACTTGACCATTCTATTGCATTTATGTTGGTTACCTTTTCATTTTCCTTGAAGCTGGTGCATGTGCTGTTTCTGCTACCCAGATTGCTTTCCTTTTCTGCACCTTGTTATCCCTGCCCCCTCCTCTTCTTTCAGAAGGATATACCTTCTAAACCCTCCTGGTCTCCATCCCTCAAGTAGAGCTTTGTTATACCTTAGTGTTGATCTTTTTTTTTTTTTTTTTCATTCTTGTCCTCCTAAGTAATTCTTTTAGATATTTTTTTCTTAACTCTCCCCATTCTTCCCCTTTGCTCTCTGACCCCTTCCTCTGGTGTAATTTTAGTACCATACTAGATAGACTGTATATCAGTTTATGTACTGTAGCTTTTTGCTGGGGAACAAACCATTATAATATCTAAGATGTTTTCATGTCCCCAAGAACCAATTTCATGTCCTTGGAGGTAAGGTCACCTCTGTAGGCTGCATGCTCTCATAGAACTCCAATGTCAGCAGCTTTTCCTGTCTGTGGATTCAAGCTATGTTACAAAGGGCACCAAGATCTGCCCATTTTGCTAACAGGAATTCCAGTCTTTTCTAGGGGATTCCTCCCCTCCTTAAACTCCTCAGAAATGTCTTTGTTCTGGCTGCCTGTTTCTACCTGTGTGGGACCTGGAAATGCAGATACGGACCTCAAGGATGAACTGGAAAAGGACTCTCCTCCACTTTGCTCTTGGGCATGATGATCAAGCCCGACACAGTGCTGGGTGGGGATGATGGTCTCTGTCGCTGCACTTGCCACTGACTGCAGGTGTCTGTGTTTGCTGTGACGCTGGTGGGGTAATTGCTCACCCAAGTGTGTTTTTGGTGATATAAGTCTTTCAATTTCATGTCATTCAGCTGTGTTCTCTAGGGTGTATCTAAGACACCAGGCCAACTTGGAACTTCCTGAGTGTCCCATGGTCTTTCTAGCCTCCAAGCTTGGCTCACACAGTTCCATCTTCCTGGAATGCTCTTCTCCTTTTCAAGTAGATAACTCCACTCTTGGTTACAATGTTACAGTATCGTTTCTTTCAGGAAGCTTTTCAAAAGCCCTCCAAAGTCTATCTATGATACCCCTCCTGTGTGCTCCCATGGGGTCCTAGATTCCTAGGGTCATTATATACAGACTGTTTATCTGTGTATCCCACTGTACCCTAAACTCCTTGCAGGGTTGTCAGCTTTAGCAAATAAAAATACAGGATGCCCAGTTAAATTTAATTTTCAGACGAACAAGAAGCAAATTTTTGTACAAGTATGTCCCATAATGAATACTGGAATATGGGATGTTTGTGTATTAAGAATTATTCATTGTTTATATGTCATTCAATTTAACTGGGCATCCTGTATTTTATCTGGCAATCCTAAGAACATGTCTTTTTAAAAAAAAATATATTCCTAGAGCCTTGCACAGTTCCACTTGTCTAAGAGGCACTCCATGAATACTTACAAGATGGGTTGATTGATTCTAGATGCTAGTGAGTAAGCAGTGAGCAAAACAAATGAAAGTCTTTGCCCTCTTGAAGATTACATTCTAGTGGGTAAATATACATAATAAATAAGGAAAATATGTAGTATGTCAATATTGATAAGAGCCATGGAGAAAATAAAGCAGAAAAAGGGGCATGTCTAACTGGGAACTGGTATTTTTTTTCTCTTTAACTTCGCTGTTTCAGTCTTTCTCATTTCAGTGGATGGTAACTCCATTCTTTTAGTTGTTTGTATCAAAACTGTGGAAGTCATCTTTCCTCTTCCTCTTAACACTCCTCATCCAACCTGTTAGGAGCTCCTATTTGTTGTACCATCAAAATACACCCAGAATCTGACCACTTGTCACCATCTCTACTGATAAGTCATTGGACTAAGCCACCGTCAACTCTCACCTGGATTACTGCAACGGCACCTGTGATGGTGTCCCTTCTTCTACCCATGGCCTTCTGAATCCCAGCAACAGAACGTGTCTTTTAAAATGTAAGTCAGATCATGCCATTTGTCTCTTCAAAACATTCCAATGGCTCCCTATTTTCCTCATTGTAAAAGCCAGGGTCCTTGAAATGGCCCTCATGGTTCTTCATGGTCTGGCCCTGTAACTTCTCTGACCTCACCTCCTAGAACTCTTTCTCTCCAGGGTGACTGACCAGCCAGCTTGTTTTGCCTGAAATGCCGCTGGTTATAGCACTGAGAATCACACATCTCAGGAATTACCTGAGTCCTTGGCAAACGTGGACAGTTGCTCTGCCCACCCACCACTCTGGCCACATGTGACTTTTTCCTGTTCCTCCAACGTGCCAGGCACCCTCCTGCCTTTGCTCTCCCTGTTTGGGATGCTCTTCTCCCTATGTCTACATAGCTAATTCCCTTCTACCTTCAGTTTTGCTCAGCTGTCATTCTTCTCAATAAAGCTTCCCTGAACACCTTATTTACAATTAAAACTTCCTTCTAATCCCTTCAGGACAGTCTGACTAACACTCCTTAACCTGCTCCAGTGTTATTTCTATAGCATTTATCTATGTCCAACATACTGTGTAATTAAGATATCTATGTTTATTGCTTATCTCCTCCTGCTAGAGTGTGGGCCCCATGAAGGCAAGAATCTTTGTTTTGTTTACTGATTTGTTCTGAGAACCTAGAAAAGTACCTGGCTCATATTGGCACTGGAAAAATATTTGGTGAATTGAACTGAAGAGGGATTGGCAGTTGTTGTTGGTGGAGGGAACTGCAATGACAATGGGTGGGTTCACAGGTATTATTTATGCAGAGACCTGAAGGAAGTGAGGGAATGAGCTGTGTGAATCTAGGGGAAGAAATGTCCAGACAGAGGGAACAATGAGTGCAAATGTCATGGGCAAGAATGTGCCCTGGCGTGTTCTGTGAGGAGCAAGGAGGCAGTAAGGCTGGAGTAGAGTGAACAACTGGTGGTGGGGTAGGAGATGAAGTAGGTGAGAGAATGGTAGTCCAGATCATGTAGGGACAAAGGTCATGACAATTATTTAGCTTTTTTTGCAAGTGATATGAGAAGCCAATTAGACAATTTTATGGATAGTGGTGACATGATCTGATTCAGCTTTAGCAGCTCACCATGGTGACTCTATTGACAATACACGAAAGGGAGCAAGGGCAGAAGTGAAAGACCAGATATGAATCTCTGAAATAAATCAAGAAAGACATGCTGTTGGTGTAGACAAGATTAACAGCTGGGAGGTAGTGAGAAATAGCCAGATTCTAGATAAATTCTGAATTAATACCAACAGGAAATATTGATAATCTGGATTTGAGGTGTGAAAAAAAGAGGAGTCAGGAATAAGTTTTGGGTTTTTTTAAAGTAAATTTCTCTGAGTATAACAGGCATACAGATAAAATGTACAGCTTGATGAATATTTTGCAAAGGGACAACTCATGTAATCACCTCCTCTAGCAGTACATAAAACTCCCAAGAGACCCCTACTATGCTGCTTCTCAGTTATTATCCCTCCTTCTCCAAGTCACCACTGTCACCACTGACTTTTCCCATATGCACAGCTTAATGCATATTCACAGGATTTGATGTCATGTTTTAATTATCATTCAGTTCAAAATGAATATGTTCTAATTTCAACTGTGATTTCTTCTTTGACCAATTTCCAAATTTTGGGGGAGTGTTCTAGTTCTCATTTTGTTACTGATTTCTAGCTTAATTCATCTGGGGTCAGAGAATACATTAATGGTTTCAATATTTTAAATTTTGGGAGGACTTGGGGACTTATCTTACAGCTCAGCATATGGTCAGTTTTGGTAAATGTCTCATGTTCCCTTGTTAGATGGGGGATTTTATACATCAATTGAGTCAAGTTTATTATTATATCATTTAGTCTGATTGTTCAATGAGTAATTTAAAAAGTTTGTTAAAATCACCTAATATTATTGTGGATTTATCTCTTTTACTTTTAGTTATGTCAATAGTTGCTTAACTTTTTGAGAGAATATGAATTAAAATTGTCATATTTTTCTGCTGGAATAACTTTCTCTACTATTTGAAAAGTGTTTTTATTGTCAAATAAAGCGCACATACAAAAGAGAGACAATGAATTACATATATGTATGGTTTAAAGAATAATAGAAAGATGAATATCTGTGAATCTACCACATGGCTTAAAGACACAGAAGTTCTTCTAACCTCCTTGTTTAAATTCCTACCTAGCCCATCCCCACACCAGTCTTCTGGATGTTTTGTTAATCACCTTTGCTTTTAAAAATAGTTTATCATGATTATAAGCATTCCTAAGTTATTGTTAATTTTATCAGTTTTTCATCTCCATAGCTGGTAGATTAACTTTTAAACATCATTGTGGAATGTCCTTTTTTATGTTTAATAATAGTGTTTACATGATATCTCTCCATTCTTTATCTGTCAATGTTTCTGAATCCTTATATTTGAGATTTGCTTATTTGTGGTTGAATTTTTATTTTTCCATCTTGTTGGACAAACTTTATCTTTCTTGGAGTATTTAGTCCATTTACATTTAATGTAATTACTGATATATTTGGAATTATATTTACTGGATATAATAACAGGTATCCTTTACTTAATAGTCTAATATAAATTAGTAGTTTACCACTTTCTAGACAGCACGAGGATTTAAGAATGCATTAACCATTTATTCCCTTCAGCTGTTTGATTTATTGTTGTCACACATTTTAATTATACATGTATTTTAAACTCTGCAACATATTGTCATTGCTTTGTAGTTAATAGTCATTTATGTTTATACTCATTTTTACCTTTATTTTGCTCTTCATTCCTTTCTGCATTTCTTTCTTTCCACCTGGCATCATTTTCCTCCTGTTTAAATAAATAACTTATTTATTTTAGTATGGGTCTGCTGACAAAAAAAATGCTCTTTTTTTAAATTTTTTTTTTGATGCTTTTATATCTGAAGGATAGTTTCTCTGTATATAGACCACTGAGTTCTCAACAGTTCCTTTCAGCACTGCATGGTATCATTCTTTTTCTTCTGGCTTCTGTGGTTTCTGTTGAGAACTTTGTTGTCATTGTTGTAGCTCCTTTGAAGGTAATAAGATTTTTATCTAGCTATTCTTATGGCTTACTTTTTATCTTTGTCATTTGGCAGTTTTACTATAACATGACTAGTAATGTGTTTATTCTGCTTGGTGTTTGGTATCTCTCATCTGTTTTGGAAAATTCTCAGATATTATCTCTTCACACATTGTTTTTGTCCCCATTTCTTCTCTAATTTCCTTCTGTTAACACTTATGGGAGAATTTTGCCATCTCTCCTGAGCCTCTTGCATTCTTTTCTATATTTTCATTACTTTCTCCCTTTGTTCTTTGGTCTGAATATTTTCTACTGAGCTATCTTATAGTACTAACCTTCTTTTTACCTGTGCTTAATCTGCTATTAAATTTACCTGTTGAGTTCTTGATGTTAATTATTGTATTTTTTCAGTTATAAGATTTCCACTTGATTCTTTTTTTATGGATTCCATTTCTCTGGTGCAACTATCTTGTTATCTAATTTATGTTTGATAACTCATAATAGCTGGATCATCTGTGGCACTGTTTCTATTGTCTTTTTTTTTAATGTGATTTCTTGGTTTTTGTAATTTTTTGTTGAAGGCCAGACATTATGTATGAAAAATTGTAGAGGCTCTGGATAATGCTATTTTTCTCTAATGAGGATTCACTTTATACAATGGTAAGCAGCCCGAATAGGGGAGGAGTCTCAATCCAATCAGTGAATGACAGGAAAGAGTCTGGCTCTCAGAATTTGTAAGGTTCTAGTGTCATCTGCTTGGGTTCAATTTGTAGGCCGAGTCATCTTAGGCCAGTTACTTAGTATTTCTGTTCATAAATTTTCTCATTGATAGACCAGGGAAAATATTAGTACTTTTCTTACAGGTGGTTAAGAAAATGAAATGAGTTAATATACGAAAGTATTTAGATTAGTACCTGACAATTAGGAAGTGGTCAACAAGTGTTTGCTAGTGTAGCTACTAATTCTTGCCCTGATCAGATAAAAACCTAAAGCCAAAATTTTTTCCCTTCTTTCCTACATTTAACAAATATTGATTGGAGTGGCTACTTATGAAACACAAGTGGAGAATGATTAGACCTTGTTAGAAGATAGGATCAGGAAATAGGATGGAATTGCTAACACTTAGATACTCTTGCTATATCGATAATAGAGTTAAAGAGGCAATGTAAGCATCTCTGTGCTGGTCCATGGTTATCCCAGGTAATTTCCTGCACGTAATCCAGCCAATTCCTGTAATGCTAAAAGGAGTTTCGAAGTGCAAGTCTTCCACAGTGGAGGTGATTTCAAAGACAGGTCAGTTTCCTACTTGCAGCCTCTGGAGTGAGAATGAGGGCTGATTAGAAGTAGCCAGGTTCGGGAAGAGGGAGTGAACAGCCTCTAATATTCTCTCCTTTCTATCTCTCTGGCTTTGTCTCTACTTCCTTTTGGAGTGGTGTATTCTTGATCTAGGATCCAGGAAATATGTTCTATCAAACCATGAATTAGGTACAATTTGATTAGAGAAGTTCCCACATAGTGTTTCTTCTTCACTCTTACAAGAATCGTACTAGTAGGATCATTTCAGTTTGATTGGATTCAGGTACATGATTATGCCATAGACACTGTACATGAAGCAATCTGTGTTTTGACTGGTGATAAATTGATAATCACCTCAGTGGCTAAGCCAGTCCACAGACAGGCAGTTAATATTGTGAAACTTCAATAAAGTCAGCTGTCAATGCGATAGATATTACAGATGAACTCTGTGATCTCTCATTGTAATCCTTTGAATCTCTGTTATCCATCACTCTATAATACATTTGTTTAGCAGGGAAGTTGGTTTCTAAAATCTCACCATCAAAGTAAGCCTCCACAATAACATTTCTAAATCTGACACACAAGTCTCAACAACACTGTCAGAACACTATTTAGCCATCAAATTTAGTGAGGTTATGTAAATTTATAGAAGGATGGTTAACAGATTGAAAAGTGTTCCCTTTTGTTTTCTTGGGCAATAAGATAGTTTTGGAAGCATATCACTCCCCACTCCCCTTACCAATCAGACATTTGAATAGCAGGTTTTGGGTACTAAGCTTCTGAGGTTTTCCTACTGCTAAATCTTAAGTGGTACACTGGAATATTTTCATGAACCAGGGCAAAACTTTGAAGAAGTAAATACTGTAAACATGTTTGTTTGTTTTTAATTTAGGATAAAAGATTTAATATTTTTTAGTTCTCTTATACTGGGTTTCATTTTCTTTTTTTCTCAATTCAAGTTTATTGGGGTGACAATTATTAGTAAAATTACATAGGTTTCAGGTGTATGATTCTGTATTACATCATCTATAAATCCCATTGTGTGTTCACCACCCAGAGGCTGTTCTCCTTCCATCACCATATATTTGATCCCCCTTACCCTCATCTCCTACCCCCCAACCCCCTTACCCTCTGGTAACCACTAAACTATTGTCTGTGTCTATGAGTTTTTGTTTCTCATTTGTTTGTCTTGTTCTTTTGTTTGTTTTGGTTCATATACCACATATCAGTGAAATCATATGGTTTTCTGCTTTTTCTGTCTGACTTATTTTGCTTAGCATTATAATCTCAAGATCCATACATGTTGTCACAAATGGTCCTATTTCATCTTTTCTTACCGCCGAATAGTATTCCATTGTGTATACATACCACAACTTCTTTATCCATTCATCTATCGGAGGATATTTTGCTTGTTTCCATGTCTTGGCCACCGTAAACAAAGCTGCAATGAACATTGGAGCACATGTGTCTTTATGGATAAATGTTTTCAGATTTTTTGGGTAGATATCCAGAAGACGGATTGCTGGGTCATGTGGTAATTCTGTTTGTAATTTTCTGAGGAACATCCACACTGCCTTCCATAGCGGCTGCACCAGTCTGCATTCCCACCAACAGTGTATGAGGGTTCCTTTTTCTCCACAGCCTCTCCAACACTTGTTAGTATTTGTCTTGTTGATGACAGCCATTCTGACTGGGGTGATATCTCATTGTGGTTTTGATTTGCATTTCTCTGATGATTAGTGATGTTGAGCATTTTTTCATAGGTCTATTTGCCGTTTGTATGTTCTCTTTGGAGAAATGTCTCTTCAGGTCCTCTGCCCATTTTTCAATTGGGTTGTTTGTTTTTTGTTGTTGAGTTGCATGAGTTCCTTGTATATTTTGGATATTAGCCCTTTCTCGGAGGCACTGTTTGCAAAAATCGTCTCCCATTCAGTTGGTTGCGTCTTTATTTTGTCGATGGTTTCTTTTGCTGTGCAGAAGCTTTTAACTTTGATATAATCCCATTCATTTGTTTCAGGTTTTAATTCCCTTGCTTTTGGAGTCAAATTGATGAAATGCTCTTTGAATCCAAGATCCGTAAGTTTAGTATCTATGTTTTCTTCTATGCAGTTTATTGTTTCAGGTCTTATGCTTAAGTTTTTTATTCATTTTTAATTAACTTTGGTACATGGTGACAAATAGCAGTCCAGTTTCATTCTTTTGCACGTGGCTATCCAATTCTGCCAGCACCATTTATTGAAGAGGCTGTCTTTTCTCCATTGTATGTTTTTTGCTTCTTTGTCAAAAATTATCTGTCCATATTTATGTGGTTTTATTTCTGGGTTCTCAATTCTATTCCATTGGTCTGTGTGTCTGTTTTTCTGCCAATACCATGCTGTTTTGATTATTGTTGCCCTGCAGTACAAGCTAAAGTCAGGGAGTATGATACCTCCAGTATTGTTCTTTTTTTCTTAAGATTGCTTTGGCTATTCGGGTTTCATTTTCAAAATGAATTATCACTTCAGTAATTCTTCCTGGAGAACTTGTATCCCACAAAGGCCAAAACTCAAGAGTAAAACCACTCATGGCTCTACTTAGCATTTCTAGGGTGTTACCTTTTATGAGGAAGACACTCTTCCCATGGCATGTTTTGAATTTATATGAACATTGTAATGAATAATCATATTGTGTGTGGTTCAGTCTCCTAAGGAAAGAATTTTATTTAATCTCAGGAAATAGGATCAGCTCTGTCAAAGTATTAGAGAGCCAAGTAAACACTTCCTGTATTTAAATTAAGCAGCTTTAAAATTACTTAAAGGGGCCTTACTAATTAGAGTTCCAGTGGAAAGCTTGGAAAGGTTTCAGAATGCTATATCTAAATCCACTTTTATTCTACTACTGATGGAAATTTTGAAGGGATTTTGCAGTTTCCCTAGGTAGTCAATTACAAACCCACTTTTCCCAATAATTTTCTGATTCATTATTCTCAAATATCAAAATACACAAAGGAAAATATAATCTTTAAGCTATGGCATAAGACATAGTGATTCAATCAAAGGTTTCTTACAGTTTAGAAAAAAATTTGGTTTTTCTCATCTTTACTCTGAATAGTCTGGGAGAAGTGTGGAATCAAAACCTTCTGAGGAAACGGACTTTTCTTCATGATCGTGAGCTCCTTGAGATCAGAGACATATATGTATGGTACATGCTAACTTCTCTCGGAGCAACATGCACAGTGTTGTGTGCAAAATTGATATTTAATAAATGTATAATTAAATCTACTGATTTATATTGCTTGGAAAAATGCTTCTCACGTAGATATTTCAGAACATTCTGGAACATGTTTTAAGATGTGTTTGAAGTCATCTCTAGGCTGTTTTACTTGCAGTTGGCTTTTATACCAATAGGACTTTCCTGGTGTCAGTAGACTGCTACTGGCTAACAGGATGGTTGCTTTGGCTTTTGAACCTGTTCAAACTAAACTTAATAAAAGGCCTGGGAAGCAGGGAAGGCGAGAATAAAATTAAATTTTTTTTTTTACATATTATTGCGTTATTATTTCCAAAAATAAAATTGTATCTGACATGATAATAAAAGCAAATTTTCACAGACTTATTGGAGGCACTGTATAATGTGTTTAATCACAGTAATAAGCAGTAAATTGAAATGCTCAGAAGGGAAATAGTAATAGTAGCTAATATTTATTAAATCCTTAGATGAGCCATGTTCTTAACCTTTAGGAGTATTGCCTTCCAGAGCTGGGTAACATTCCATTTTTTCTTCAACAATTTGCTTTTTCACAAGGTAACCAGCTGTGGTTTAGGCCCAGCTTAATTTCTTTAAGTCCTAGGTATGTGAGCCTATGCTAATTTTCATAGTCATATTAAAGGTTTTGCATCTCTTTATAGCATTTCATCAGATGCTTCCAAGGACCTGCCAGAAAATTCTGTGCCCCATCTACCTTGTGTTTCCAAGCCATGCTCAGTTCTCCGTTCCTAGATGTCTTCAGTCATTGGACTCTGAGGAATCTGAAGAGCTCCCAAGGCACTTCATTTTATTAAAGGCTTCCAATAAGCCTTCATGTACTATGTGGAATTTCATTAATTTGGAACTCAATGTCATTGTATTCAGACAAGGCCAGTCCAGAGTGCAGACAGAGGAGTCACAGAAAGAAGGAAGCTAGAACAGTTCCTCCCAAAGGAGGAACATAAAGGTAACAAACCAATATTGTTATTTACCACACTGAGGTTGAACTTAGAGGGATTTTAAAACCATTTTAAAACTCTAAATATGAAAAAACTGATAGATAAATTATTGGATTTGGGAAAGAAATATGGTTCCTGCCTCATGGCCACACAGTAACAAAGTTGTGAGCAGATAAGCAAGAGAGAAAAAGAACTCTCCTTCCCATCACTGTCAAGGGATGGTGCATAGTACGTTTCCAACTAATTTTAATTGGGTGAATGAAAGAAATTGCTATAAAGGGAGATTTGTCAGGACACTGGACCAAAATACCAAAAAACATGATAATTGCAAAACAACGTTAACTCGGATTTACTCATGCAGATGAGAAGGGCAGTGTGAGGGGCCATGGGACAAGTGATAACCAAATGCTTGCTCCCTCTAAGAGCTGGTGTATCTGTTCACTAACATGCTTTACAATATAAAGGAGGTGGGTGTAAATGGGGACCTGTGCAGCCAATTAGGTTTTGGTTTGATCTTTAAAACTTTTTTGTTTGCTTATTTGCCTCCTATACTCAATAATACCATTCAAACAGTGGGGTGGGATAATCTTGGACGAGTCGTTTAACTTGGATTTTTCATCTATAAAGAAATGCGTCGTAACAGGTGAGCTTTGAAATCTTTCTGTGCTCTAATCTTGTATTTTCGCCTTTATTCTGACTTCTCTGTTACTGGCAACCCCCCTCCACTAATTGGGTTTTACATATCTTGGGGTATACAGAGTTTCTGATTTTAAAAATTGTCTGCAAATGGGAGGAGTACAAAAAGAAAATGAGAGATTTACTGGGGGTGGCAGGTTGGTGAAGTATAAAGAGGCAGTTGAAGAAAGACTGATTCTCTGGTCCTTTATTTTAAGGAGTTTAATGATGAAGAAGGAATTCCCCAACAGGAGAGACCAAGCAATGGTTTCCTTTCTGCAGCTGAGGTATTCTGCAATGTTCTGGAAAGGCCTGGGGGAATCTTACCTGCGGCAGTCCTGAACAAGAGGACTTCCCCAGCTGGCTGCTGTTCCCCACCCTGACTCACACACTTGACTAGTGGCGGTCCCTTACAGGATCCCTTACAGGAGTCTTGGGACAAGATTCTCAAGATGGGATGATCTTTGAGAAAGAGATCAGTAGCCTGCCATAACCCATAACCCCTCAGCCAACATTTGTCTCTGTTTATTTATATCTCTAGGTTGACTGAACTAAGATTTGCTTTTCCTTGTTTTAGGCATTACCCTATAGGTCCACGCAGCTGGTGAGTTAGCATGGTGGGGAAGAGGGATTATCAAGTTCATTGACTTGAAGTTTCCCTTTTTGAAAGCAATCTATCCTGTAATTATTTCAGGTATCAGTTCTAAGTTTCATAAAGTTTAGCTTATTAGAATTGGGGGCAGCATTTCTAGTGAGTACTGGAATGTGTATAGAAAAATTAATGTAACCTCTGAAAAATAATTCTTTAGAAAATTACAAATAGCACCTTATGGTACTTTAGGAGCTTCATGGATTATTAAAAAATGTATTTTCAAAAATTAGATTGAAAAATATAACTAGGAAACTCATGCCTTTGATAGTCATACAGTTTGCTTGGGACTGAAATAATCCCTATATACCTACCTACTTCTTGGAGCACACTCCATGAGTCATATTTGAATACTAATTGGGGACACCTTTAGAGCTCTACCAATGAACAAAAACTATAATTGGGGATCCAAACAGAAATGCTCAGGTGATCTCAGTAAAAGAGGTCTTGGCATGCAGACAATGCTTAATAAATATTTATTGAAAGAATGAAACCGAAGAAACTGCTAACTGTGCTGGGGATGATGAGGTTTGTGATGCTAACTCTGTAAACATAGTGAAAGTAAGTAATTATTTATTCAGGAAATCAGCATAGAGGACATGTGGGACTGACATGGGGTGAACCAAGTGTCATAGATCAAGCTCAGCCTCTGCTACACACCTTTGTCTGTGGAGAAGTTATTTCTACTTTGTGGGCCTCAGTTTTCTCTCTGTAAAAGGAAGAGGTTGTCAGTGGTTTGTTTTCAAAGAGTGATTTTCTTTTTTCAAACTAAGTCTTCTGAAGAATCCTAGAAGTAGGTAAAAGTAGACCCTGTTAGGTTGAATCAGGAAAGGCACCCTGGAGCCCTGCCTGCTCTACCACCCTCTGGACCCCCACAGCACAGAGTTCGAAAGCGATGGGACTTGTGATCTGTGAGGTCCTATCCAATGATGTTGGGCAGTATTAATAGTCAGTGTTACTGATGGGAGGCCAGTGGGGGCACTTGAGGAGATGTTGTGAGAAGTACTTCTTTAGAGTATCATCTTCTCCCTTCAAACTTCTCTGGCCCGGGTAGTCTCTAACTCAGTTGATGGCATCACATTCTATGTTGTCTCCTACACCTGAACCCTGGGAGTCATTCAAGACCCCTCCCCTCACTGACCATATTCAGTAAGTCACCAAGTGCTGTCGGTTTTTACCTCCGACTGTCTATGGAACTTACCATTCCCTCTCCAATCTCATTTCCATTACCAGGATTCAGGTCCTTATCTTCTTTCTCTTGGACAATCACAACAAACCCTGGGCCAGTCTTCTGACCTTCAGCCTCATCCCTCCCCTTTACATAAGTCTTTTAATTGTTCCCCATGGCCTATAGGACAATTCCACCCTTCTTAGGAGGGTGGACAAGGCTTTCCATGGCCAGCCTTACTCACCTCTCCAGCTTCTCTTGTGTCATTCATCATGTATAATTCATGCTCTGGCAACATCAAGCGGCCTGAGGTTCTTTGGATATACCATGTGGTATTTATTGCACCTTCACCCCTTGGGTTGTCGTGATTCTCCTCCGGCCTTGCCCTCTACTCCTCTCTTCTGTAGCTAATTTCTAATTTTTAAGACTTCGTGCATGTCATCAATATAGAAAGCCAGCTAAGTGCCCCACTGTGTCTTTTGGGAAGGACTCTGCATGCTGCTAACACATAACATTAAACTTATCCAGATAGATCTGTGCCCTCCATTAGATTGTAACTCATTGGAGACCAAGTCTTATTTCTTTTTATACATCTATTCCCCAGTGTTAAATATAGTGCATGGTGCCCAGTAGGTACTCAGTAAATGAGCTATCATGGGATTATCTCTGGTCTCAACACATCAGCTCACTGATTCCGTTTCACATGAGATCAGTCAAGAGATCCAAGTGAGCTCAGGGACAAGTGAGGTACTAATGTGAAGTCTGATGCTTTCAACGCTTTCAGAATTTATTAAGTAGAAATTCGTATTTATTTTGTTCGAGTATTTATCATAAATCTATTTTAAGCTTTCAAAGTACTATTTGCTTCTTTTTTTTTTTTTTAACTTTTATTTATTTAAGTGTGTTTTTCCAGGACCCATCAGCTCCAAGTTAAGTAGTTGTTTCAATCTAGTTGTGGAGGGCGCCGCTCACAGTGGCCCATGTAGGGATCGAACTGGCAACCTTGTTGTAAGAGCACCCGCTCTGACCAGCCGAGCTAACCGGCCGCCTCCTGCTTTCCCTTGGCATCATTTAAGAGAAAAGTCAAAATACATAAGTGAAGAATGTTCAGTAAATTTACTCATGTACACTTGTGGGTATTTTGAGTAAATTTCGAACTGTTCTTTTGTCCTAATATGAGTCTCATGTCAGGTGAATGTCCCATGTCCCCTAACACTGGCACACTTGAGAATCTCAATCAGAAAAGTAAACTTCTTCAGTATACAATTCTCCTTCTCCTTGCCAAGCACCAGGGCCACCTCTAGCTTACGTAGCACCTTTGTGTTGATTAGGATGAAGCACCCTCTGCAGCGATGCAGCCGCAAGGGCACAGAGCGTGGCCATAGAACCATGCCTCTGGCTAAGAACAAGTTTACTGTCCTCTAGGCTGATGGCCCCACAGGAAATGGAGCAGGGTTTGAGTCCCTCTACCAGACACCTTTGTGAAGTGCACAGAATTACCCCGCCTGATGCAGAGCCACACACCTTCCTCTTGCTCCCAAATGACCATCTGTGTCTGCCAACTAAGCAGGAAGAGGACTAGATCTCTCGGAAGAACATTTTGGTGGGCTCTCTTGTGAGGAAGCCGCACTGCCATTTTGCTGTGGCATTCTGTGGTGCTTTCTGCGTTCTGACCAGTAAAAATCCCTTCTTTGCATAGAATTGACACTGTATATAACTAGCTCATTTTGCTAAGTGACAAAGCTGAATCTGTCGCAACAGGAGCCAAACTGGTGATCGCCAGCTCGTGTGCATTTTCACGCTCTCTGTGGTAAGCATTATTCACAAGCAGTTAATTATTGGTCTTGATGCATGAAACGAATATGACATTTGAGACAGATGTTTATTGTTTGTTACATATATTCCCCCCCCCCCAAAAAAAAACTCCAGCTACTGAAATTGACTGACATTACCATCATAATCTGCAGCATTTGTACATCAGGGTTGTATTCTGATCTCTGACCTGTAGGAACAGCCTGCACGTGTTACCACATGGACACGATTTCCTTTTTATTGATATGCTAGATGGAGTTTCTTAGAAAACTGTGCTCAGGCTGAAACAACTGCTGAGTTCCACCAGGGGCTGCTGTTGAACTTCTAAAAAAAAGTCATATTTCGGAGGGGGGTGGTGGTGGTGGATGGGGAGGGAGGGATGAGAATGGGGGAAGAGGAACAGGAAAAAAATCTTGGAAGAAAACCTGACATTTCTGTCTGAGGTGGAGCATGCTTTGCTGATGCCATACATAGACTGTTTCGGAAGTGTCAGTAGTGAATACTTCTTTCAGGACTCTTCATATTCTGTATCTCTGCGTAGCATACCCCGAGGAGCGTCATACAAAGACATAGCTGTCATGGTCTAATTTTGGATCTGAAAACTATGGTGACTGTCAGGCATCTTTTCCCATGTGTGATATTTATCTTCTCTCACAAACAAACTGAGTGGAGGGTTTTCTAATTAATTTCCAAGTTTCTCCCATGATAATTTTCCCCTTAATATATTAATACGACGATTTAAATCTTCATTCAGAGGCAGACTTTTGGTTTAGAAATAATTAAAGTCTTAGATGGTGTTTAGTGTTATCAATAAGCTACACATTCAATCAATAAAGTAGCCCTTTCCTCCATTTTGATTTTTAGAGGCATCAATGGGATTTTATCTCTTTTAAGTATATTAAGAAAATCACGAGTGAGCTGATTTTGTTATTTTTCTTCTTTTGATTGGAAGCAGTTCTTAGGCTTTTATCTTATTGCTTGTGGAAGAGTTACGTTAAAAGTGCTTGATTTGATGAGGAGGAAGTGAATTTTCTTCAAAGTATTCCCTTCAGAGAAACTTGATTTTCTTTTAATAAAGGAACCAGAAATAGACCATTGAATAGGGCACCTCCCTGAGACATACAAATCAATTGGGGACAGCGAGTGAGTTCATCTCTTCTTTCCCTGCCCAATATCCCTCTTAATAGAAAATGTAATAAAAAGCATAACATCATAAAAAGTCTAAGGATAGGAGTAAGTTGGAGTTATAATGTATGTTTCTGAAATAGCATATTTTTAAAATAGATGAAAATGAAAGCTATGTCTTTCATAATAAGCAGTCACATTTGGAAGAATTTTATTTATTTTAGGCAATGCTTATATTTTTATTTAATATTATTATATTCTTAGCTAAAAGGTTGCCTCAAATTTCATAAAGATTTTTTTCCTCAATTCACCTTTAAAATATTTGATTACTGGGTTATAGGGCAGTCCTTGAAGAAATATTTATCTTTCTCTGAAAAGGACATTCAAACATCATTGGAAAACCACAGCAATAAAAGATAAATTCTTAGTCTTATAGGAGGCTTTTAATTATTGGCAATCAAATATTAAATTCTTGGAAATACATGAAACTCTTTCTTCTCATAGGACTGGAGCTTATATTTGTGACTTTTCTGTATGAGGATTTATTTCTTTCCTTCTCTCTCCAACCCCCAGCACCTGCCATTCAAATGCTTTTCTTAGATTCATTAGGAAAATTTAATAATCAAGTACCTAGTGAGAAAGGAATTTTTAAGTTTCGATAGCTCTGTTAGTAATTTGTACATTTTTTCTATCTTGGAGATTGTACGTAAGCGCCACAAAAATCAACCTTTTAAACACAGATTGATTCTGACAGTTTTATTTTACATGATTCCCAAGAACTAGTATAGAAATGCATCTTAATTGAAATAGTTCTCCTTTTGGCTTTTATTTTATTGTCCTTTACTTCTTGACATCTTGTACATTAAATCAGAGGCTGTTTTAGAGACATGAAATGACAGCTTTTTCAGAGCCCAATTCTGGATCGTGAAAGATCTGCACTTCTCAAAGCAGACAGGCTGTTCTCGACAGCTTCCGAGAAGCTTCCTGCGTGATGGGCACGTCACCTGAAACACAACCATAAACTGCAGGTTAATCACCGAGGACCGACTTGTGTCAATCCCCTGCTGCCTACTTCCCATCGAAGAGGAATAAAGCCAAGAAGTATTTTTTTTCTTTGCTATTCAGTTTAACAGAATCTGGGCTCAACTTTAGTTTGAAATGATATTTCCTGTTGGCCAGGATGGAAAGGCTACTCATGTAATTTAGTCGTGTGTTGTAAAGAAAAATCAAAGCTTTCTCATGGAATATTTTTCCCTATTGTATCTTCCTGTGCAGAGAGAACACAAAGTGAACGAGGTGTGACACAGGCTTGCACAGAGAACCCATTTGTTACACTGAAATTCTGATGAAAATGCTGTTTGTGTTACTGTGATGTTTTGGAGTTAGAAAAGAGTTATTTGGGAAAAAATATGTATTTATATCAGAGTCAGTAGTAATAAAAATGACACAGAGTACAGCACTCTGATAGTACAGGAAAGAGTGGAGCACAGACCAGACCAGTCCTCCTTCAAGGTAGAAAGCAAATGTTTTATCATAGGAACACTAACAAGAGGGGATGGGTATTCTAGATTTGTTTTCCAGTTCTACCTAACTCTTTGTAACTTTGCCATGTAAGATTCAGAAATTGGAGCCAATTACCATAATATGTGGTGGTTTGTGGGAGCTTGTTCTACATCAGACAGTTAAAAGGTTTTATTGCTATTAGGAGCATGTTAATGCCCTTGACTATGTCTCTACTTGCTTTGTAATGTCTCTTGTTGAAGTATAGAATTCTTTTATCTTATTACATTATGCAAAAACTTGAATTGAAAAGATATTTGCAGGAACATTTAAAGTAGGGCATCAATCAGTTTCAAAGAAGAGAAAATGTTCTCGGAATAGCTTATAAAAGGATAACTGTCAGTTTTATTTTGGATGAACAAAGGCAGCAATGTAAAAAGCACTTTATTGTAAAAGCATACTGTGCAATTCAATAAATATGCCATATAAATATAAAAGAGAAGAAAGTTCATAATTATCTGATGACTTAAATGTAATTTAAGTAATACTTCTAAAATGCATCGACCAGCGAAGCACTCTTCTTCTACTGGGTTCTGAGTTCCAACCTCTCAGCCCCTATCAGGTGATAACTTAATTCTCTCTCTCTGATAACATAAGGACTTGAATAGATTAGTCATGGTCGTGTTTTTAATGTATCTTCGAGACATACAGAAAGGAGTATGTGTGGAAAGCATTAGCAAAAGTTTTAACAACCACTGAATGGTGCAAGCTTTTCAAAATGATTTGTTCTAGTTACACAGTATTCAATTGTTTCTCATCCTGTCATTGCTGCTATCAGACAATCTTGAATTTAAATGTAACTCTACTGGGACTTAAAAATAGCATTTCCAAGTGTTTTGTGTTAGGAAAATCCATTAGCTGTGTAATTTCTGGACTGTCTAAATCAGGGTTCTTTGTTACTTTTTGTATAAGAATATGTACTTCCTTATAATTATAAATAGCTCCTTTTTTAACTTTAGAAAGATAGTTTTTAACTGTAAATGCTAAATATGTAACTTTAATTTCAAACGTGTTTCCCAGGTAATAAACATTAGCCTGATAAATGCTGCGGAGATGACTCTTTGACAAGGTGTAAAAATCTACAACATGAACTATCTATTTAAAGAAAATAGATCCAGCACATTGAAAGCATAATGTAAAATTTCAGAATAGAAAAAAAAATCCGTTTTTCTATAATTTATGTTTCTGCACATATCTACATGCATCTAGCCATAGATATCTCTCTGTACATAGCAAGCACTTGATAAATATTTGTTGATTAAAGTTAAAGTATAAAAAGAAAAATGTCTCAATCAGTAAAAATTTGTCTTGTAACCTGACAAAGGGATGCTAATTACTTATTATATATAGCAATATAAATTTTCTCCCAGGCTCAGGCATTTTTGAGATCCAAAGAACATCATCTGATGTCAAGAAACCAGGCTAATTCACTCTCTCACACAGTTTATAATATATATATATATATATATATATATATATATATATATATATATAAAATTTTACAAGCTATATATATATATATGTACATATATATGTATATATATATGTAAGTGCATATATATATATTTTTTAATTAAAGTTAATTGGGGTGACAATTGTTAATAAAGTTACATAGGGTTCAGGTGTACAATCCTGTAATACATCATCTCTATAGCATATTGTGTGTTCACCACCCAGAGTCAGTTCTCCTTCCATCACCATATATTTGATCCCTTTTACCCTCATCTAATGCCTGTAACTTTATTTGTAACATCATTTTGCTAGCGACTTGTTTCTCATCCCTATTGTACATGATTCCTAATTCATTAAAATAATTTTCTCCTCATTTCAATGGGTCTTATCCAGACTCTGTAGAAAAACAGTACTCAGTCTGCTGCTACTCTGAGATATCCCATTTCCTCATCCTTCCTTTCTCTTGGCCTGTTTGGGGCCACTCTCTTTTTGAAAGTACATTGAAAATTATCTCATAAAAGAAATTTAATAACAACAGAACTTCTGAGATTTCAAAACTGTAGAATTCTTAAGTTATTGAACTATGTGAAAGCTGTAATTTATAACCAGCAAGTTAGTATGTTGTACACATCTGTGTACTGTTTCAGAAAATAAAGGTTGTTACCATAGCAACTGCCACATACTATGGAACATACGTTATTTGTGAGATGCCAGGCTTTGTGTTAAAACAACAACAACAACAACAACAACCTCCCTCCTCATGGCTGCTCTCTGGTGTTTAAAGGATTTCTACTTTTTTTTTTTTTTTTACTATTGTAAGGGGTGTTCTTCTATAATGTCCTATTATTTTAAATATTTTTCTTATTTTCCATTTCCCATACTTTCAGAATTTGTCAGCTAAATTGATAAGTTTGCATAACTGCTATGATTTGGTGACTACTATTGAAATATTTTCTTACTTAGTCTTGTTAATTTTAGAAATACTAGTTAATTTTTCAGTTATAGCAATCTGTGTGTAGTAAGGACACATGTAGCCAATGTGACTACAACAAGTAATGTATCCAGTAATATTTTATTTGAGTTGGCCCTCTTAGGGTTTTATAACTGTACAACCATTATGGTATTTAACTCCTTTTAAAACAATTAAAATGTCATGTAGAAGTATGTCTATGGATGTCATATTTCATTTGGAAATTTGTCATAATTAAGTTTACTTGAAATAATTGTTTAGATAGTATTGATCATTTTATTATGAGAAAATTTTACTCCTTTACTAAGGGATATTTTCAGTCTTTTTTGGTTTAAGTGGTAGTCTCGAATAAGAAAGTTTGCTAACAATTCTGAAGTCTCTATTTTAATAGAGGCCCTTTTAGTTTTATAGGCAGAATAATGAATCAATGACAGAATCAAGGTACTGATGTACAATAGGGGAGCCTTCAACACGGCTGGACCAGGGAGCAGAATATTCAACTGGTTTGAAATGAGAATTTGAGAACAACATGACATTTTAGGACAATGGTTTTTGACCCTACCACTTTGTGGTAGAGATTTTTGATAGGTACATGTTTCTAATACGATTGAACTTCTTGTGCATGGTGACTTTTTAGTTTAGATTTAATGTATAATTGCAATCATTGACATATTTTGTCCAGTTAGAGGTTTCCTGGGGAGCGGTATCTGAGATTCCCTTTGCACCAAACAGGATACTGGATACTAAACTCTCCTTAGAGGCAATTCTCTTCAGAACAGTCTGCGTTATAAAAATATGCTGTATCAATCCTAAAAACAAAACACTTATGGTGAAAAATGGCATTCTGCCTCAAAAAAAAAAGCTTAATAGTTTAATCAATAAACATTTATTAAACATCTGCCATGTTCCAGGCACAGTTTTGGGGATATAAAGATGAATAAGGGCTTCCCTGTCTCCAGGGAACTCACAAATCTCGTCAGGGAAGAAGTGCACTCCTTGCCAACACAATGAGGTATGTGCTGTGGCCTGGTTTTCCAGAGGCCTCACCAGTCAACAACAACAACAGCAACATTAATAGTCAACATTTATTGAACACTTACTTTCCTGACAGGTACCTTGGGTACATTTTGTAATTTAATCCACACAATAGTGCTATGAGGGTTTTACTGACAAGACACTGAGGCTTAAAGAATTTGAGTAACTAGCCTAAGGTTATACAAATGAGTTGGGATCTTCATGCCTGTTACACCTAAAATAATACATCTTGACTACTTTTCCCCATCGACACTGCTACCATCCTCATCGAAGGCACGCTCATCTCTCACTGGGCTCAGCAGCAGCTGTCTAATTGGTTTCCTTGCTGCCACTTTGCCCCTATGATCCATCTCCACTCAGTTCCTAGAGTGGAGAACATATATCAGATCACGTGTCTTCTCTGCTTGGACTAGGGTTTCGAGGCAAGAATTCCTGCCCATTCTCAGGAATTTTTTTCACTTTCCTGTTCCCGAATCCCGAGGAAAGTTGGTCGGGAAGTCAGTAAAATTGGCTCCTTGAACCCAGTAATATCCACAATGGGAAATAAACGTACTACTCACAATGTATCTCTTAGACATTTTTCCTATTTATTGCTAGGGTTTCCTGGTGGGAATTCCCGCCCATTCTCGGGAATTATTTTTTTTTGCTTTTCCATTCCCGAATCCCGAGAAAAGTTGGTTTGGAAATTGGGGAAATGGGCTCTTGAACCCAGGTGGTTGGTAATATTGGCCATCACTTTGTGGAAACGATTCACAATGGAGAACAGAAAACAGTTTATATCTTGGGATTCGGGAACAGGAAAGTGAAAAAAATTCCTGAGAACAGGCGGGAATTCCCACCTGGAAACCCTAGATGTACCTTTCCAGTGGCTTTCTATTAAATGTAGACTATGGATATCCAAGTTGTTGTCCATCATTTACAGTGTCCTGCAGAGTGCCATCCCCATCAAGCTTTAAACTTCAGCTCCTACTTCTTGTGCCCTAGCTTAAATACTAGGTTTCAGATCAGCACACTTTCTCTGTAATAGGCCAGATAATAAATATTTTAGGTTTTGCAGGCCATATTGTCTCTGTTGCAGCTACTCAACTCTGCTATTATAGGGCAAAAGCAACCACCATAGATAATACATGAACAAACATGTGGCTGTGTTCTAATAAAATTTTATTTTCATGAACAGGCAGCAGGCTGGATTTGGCCCAGAGACCAGTTTGCTCACCCTTGTTTCAGACTTATTATCCTTCTTTTTGTTCCTCCTGTATGCCAAGTCTTCCTACCTTGGGGTCCCACACTCTGCCTCCATATCTTCCCTGAGCTGCCTTCTCTTGGCATTAGTTCTCACTATGGATGAGAGATTGTTCTTGACCTCCACTGCATCTCTACACCATATCACCTATTTATTGTCTCTGTCCCCTCAGTAAGGTAAGCTTTCTGTGAGAAGGAATCCTCTTTCCTTGCTCACTGTGGTATTTCCACTGACTAGGGCAGAGTTGAATGGAGTACAAGACTATCTGAATTCAAAGCTTGTGCTTTTAATGATTTCTCAGTGTTCTCCTTCCATAAAAAAAGATCACCTCAATGATAATTTGAGGGATTTATCCCATTGGACTCCTAGAGGACCTCTGTACCGTCAAAAAGTCCCTCCTCCTATGTATTTCTTGTTGACCCCAGGGAATTTCTCCCATGGGCATGTGGGTGTTGACCCCTCTTAAGCTATTATCACTGCCTTTCCTGACACTGTTGCCATGTACTCACTGGACACCTTGGATGTCTTGCACTACCTCTGGGGACCACAGAGACTACACAGTGACGGCTGTTGTCCTGCTGTGCACTGCTGCCGTGTCTGCTGAGAATCCATCTCTCTGAAAGCCACTGACTCCATCCACCATGTGAGCCTTCTGCTGGGATGACCATTGCTTCCAGTTCCACTAGATGCCACCACTTCAAAGGTCCATGCTGCCTTTGGTCAATGGTGGAGTTGGGAAGACCATCCTCTTTTTGTTTTCTCTCAACTGAGTGGTCCTGTATTAGTACTGCATATGTCCCAAGGCCCTAGAGCAGTTTCAACGTTCACTTATCATGTCTCTTCCTAAGTATCATAGCAGACCCTTATATGATGCTTGTGTGTGCCAGGCACTGTAGGGAAGCTTTACATTCTAAACTTGTGTAAACCTCATGATAGACCTAGGAGGCAGGAACACTATTATTATCATCTCCACTGAGGCCAGAAAAGTTAACTGACTCACTAACTTATTCAAGGAAACTAGTAAGTGACAGGACTGAGATTTGAACCCAGGCAACTGGGCTTTAAAATTCATGCTGTTTCCAGTCTATAAGTACTTAGACATGTGTCCATAGAGTTAGGCAGGGGACAGATGCAAGGGACCAATACCACACTGTACTCCAAATCTCCCTTCATCTTTCATCCTGGGGCTTGTCACCTAGTCTGTTACTCTCTTCAGTGTCCCATGAGCAGAGATTCTGGGCACACAATGTTGGTTTTCTAGATTTTTGCAGCTATGTCTGACCTTAGGCTCAAGAGAAAACTGGTCTCTCATACTCTCCCCTAAGTTGGAGATTCCCCAGTTTTCATGGACACCTAATTAGGCAGCTATTTACATTTCATTTTATTTACTCTCATGACTCCTTTCTAACTGGCACACTAATGAAGTTCCTCTGTGACATCACAACGCTCCAACTGATGAAGTACATCTTCCCTTTGGGAATTAAATGTCCGTTTGAAATTAATGAGTCTCTTTTACCCAAACTACTTTTGAATTTTGTCAGCTCTCTTGGCACGAAACATTTATACTCTTGTCAGAACAGAGATCTTAGTTCTTTGGCAAGTTTACAGGAAACTGTAGAGGGAGAGGAAGCCAATCAATCTGAGCAGTGTGTCCCCCACCTTTTCTCCCACTCCAGTGAGTAAGAGGTATGGGGGCAGGGAATAATTTCCAAGGCCACAGATGAGCCCTTTGAGGAATTAAAAAGAAACTATCAGTCTGATGAAACATTCACCATCCTTATATGTAACTTGCTTCCTGTTTCCCTAGGCTCAGTCCAGACACATGAATTTTTCTATTCCCATGATTTCCCAGGTTTTAAAAACAGTGGGACCCTTTCTTAAAAAATGAGATCTTCAATGATTTCCATACACAAAACAGGTAACAGTGGAGCTGCAGAGGCTGAAGGGGGTGGTAGAGCCAGGAGAGCTTCCCACCTCCTGCCCCTTCTGCTCACCCTTCAGCTCCCTACTCCCACCCCCAGCAGCTGCAGGGCTCTGAGGAATTGGTGTGAAATCCCCTACTCTATCCCATCCATTCATTCTGACATTTGCTCTCAGAGGCATAGCTGATGTGAAAAAGGGTATAAAGACACATTTTAAGAATGATTTATTTTTCTCTTACTAGTGAATTATTCTAGACTTCCCTTGATTACCACTGGAAATGCATGACTCCTTCAGGATAGTACAAAGAACGCCACAATACAGTGGTTCTCAGAAGCATCCCTCTCGTGGGTCTTCTTTGTCTTCTTCCACTCATAATTATTCTTGTAATATATTACATATATCATTCTTCCCACCAAGAGGGAAAAGTGGTCCTTTTGTTTCAGCACTAATTATTGCTCTATTTTCAATGTTGAAGGTGGGAGTGGGTACTGAGTCACACAAAATATCTATATTAGAACCACATACAGTGAAAACCGACTTAGAGCTATTTTTAGCCTAATTCTAGCCTTTTTGGAGAACGAGAAATATAAAACTTTGAAATCATTCACTTGTACAACTCAGAAGAAAAAGCAAAATCCTTTATATAAAGATGATAAACAATGATAAACTAGATTTCTATACTGTTATAGTCAGCTCAGTTGGTGAAAGAGAGAAGAGGAGAAAAGAAGGGCTGGGAAGGTGAGAAAGGGAAAAGAGGGAGAACACGAGATGTGGAGGGTCCCCAGGGAAGAGGAGGGCTGGCCCACTCAGGCACCCTCTTCTGCTTCCACCTCTAGGGGCTGCATTCAGGGTCTCCCTGCTGGGCGGTCTTCACCTGATGGTCAGCCTCACGCCAATCCTGTCCTGATAGGATGTGCTGAGCCACTAGGAGCAACCAGGACCATGTCCACAACTTGACCGAGTCTCTCCTATATCCCCTCCTATCTTGGCTTGTTGTGAAGTTCCTTCTGGAAAAATTTCCATGTCTTCCTTGACATGCCTGCTCCAAACCCACTCTGTATTCAAGGGAGCACTGTGCTGTGATGCTTTTACTCTTTTTGAGAAACGTTTTCCATGAATCAAGGAAAAAAGTAAAAATTAAAAGTATTTTACTCTTCCTAGGGCTTTTAATTTTCTTCCAATTCTTTTGAGAAATGATTTAAAAAAGAAAAAGAAAAACTCAGCCCCTGATGGATAAGTGATTTTCTAAGATACTGTTTCTAAGCTTTAGTCATTTCTATACCTCTTTTATGACTTTGCCATGCCTGCATACCACCTGTGATATTTTTCTTAAATCAACTGAAAAGGGAATAATTCTAAGTAATAAAATTTGTGAAATCACAAGTTATATTTTAAAAAATAAATACATAATAATGAAAATATTTGGATACGTGGCAACTAAAATTATCTCACTAGTGATAAATGTTCCATAGTTTGGGAAATAGCATTCATTCTAGGAAACTCTCTGCCACTGGCTTATGACTTTGAACCTAAACTTAGCGCCTAATACAATTACCCACAATACATCAAATAGAAAAGAAATGGGAAAGCTGGCAAGCCAGGAGGTTGACAGGAACCTATAGGCCTCAGGATAAGATTTATTAAAATCTTGGAATTTTTCCAATATAAATAAAATGTGTATGTATTTATCAATTTATATCTCAGTTTTGAGTGTTAAAGTTATTTTAAGTCTGTTTCACAAAAGATGCCTATTCACAGGGGCACCATTCAGGTAGTTTTCTTATTGGTTTCAACGAGGTATTCTAGGTAGTAGAGCATTTTCCTGAAGGTGGTGTGTTGGTTCTTTCATTGTCCTGTATTTGTTATTACATAAATAAGGTTTCTGTGATTGAAAAAAATCACACTGCTTAATAATATTCTCAATCAATTGAGCAGCTTTGTAGTTTCTCAGGAAAAAGATAAAATAAGGTCATTATATTATTACTTTATATTTTTCTGTTTGCCATAGAATTTCATTTTCAGATTCTAAGGCAAATAGAACAAAGGATTCATTTTTATTATTCATTTTTTTTACCAAGAGTAAGTTCTTATGTTTCATTGTTTGGACATAGCTGTGAAAAGAAGGGCAGGGAAAATAGAAAGGCATAGTTAATTGTGTAATTCATAAAAATAGAAATTCTTTTCTATTTCTATTTCTTTTTTAGGTGCATTTTTTTTCTCAGAAAGAGTGAATGAAATGTTTTTCTCTTTCTCAAAACTCATTGATGTGACACAATGCATGTTACATAATAATTGTAGTTATCATGACTTTGGGGAAGCAGAGTATCAAGCAACCATGCTGTACAAAGTATTTTATGAAAATTTTGATTCTCATGTTTGAAGATAAAAAAAGAATTCCTTTGCTTCTTAGAAAAGAAATCCTGAAAATAACAAATCCTGAAACTAACAAATAGTCTCAGTGCACGGACACCTCTCTGAGCCCCAGTCTGGGAAGAATGACATGCCTTCAGCATGAAGGAGCTACAAGAAAAAGACGTGTAGTTAAGGAGGGGGACAAAATCAGAAACTGGAACCATTAAAGAGACTGTGATATGAGAAAAACATTGTACAGGAGATGTGACCAAAAATCTCAGATCTGAAAGCTGAAAGGGAAGGAAACTAGTTAAAATTCCACTGCTCATTCACTCCACAGGAGAAATAACATTACTGTTCGATGCCACTTGCCACTTCATTTTTAGAAACAATTAAAAGATGCAAATATTTATGAATTACTGTGTATACTGTAATCCTATTTTGAATACAAACAGTGCCTGTATCTTAGGTGCTCAATGCTGGTTTCTGTTGAGATTCAGGGGTGAAAGCAAACCCTTCAAATGAGTTCACTACTGCAACTTAGACAAAAGGATGCAACTCAGAGAGTGTGTTCTGTTTGCCTGTAAGCTGTTGCCTATGCCAAATGAGCATTTAAAAAACCATTCAAATTAAGTTGAAAATTTGTAATTATATTTTCCCTTTTAATTGTAACTTATGCAAATGTTATATTACAGCTGTACAAATAATTTTCCCTTCAGACTACAACATCCACATTCAATCTAGCACATAACACCCTGACACAAGATTCATGCTAAGCTGCAGTTGCAGATTTAGAGGCTTGAGTTAGAGCTCTTACGGTTTCTATTGCTGTTACCCCACAGTTAAGCAGAGATCGCAAAGTGGTGGTAGAGAAGGGAGATAACTTTGCTATAACAATATGCTGGAGACAATTTATGAATAGAACACATAGAGAGAGAATAGGAAGGCAAACAAAAAATAGCATGAAATCTAAGAAACCTGGACGTTTGATGAAGTGGACATTGTAGCCTTGCTGAAATTGATGAATCTGGAAGAGGCTGCTTGTGACTCATTTCTTAATTGCCATGCATTTTAAACCACCCAATGCAAACAGAAATTGTGTATTTTCCATTTTCAACGGAAATTTCACCTGGGAAAATCATTTAGAAAACCATTAAATTTTTTAACCAAGAGTGAAAGAAGCATGGATTGTTTTAAACACACACACACACACACACACACACACACACACACGAAAAATAAAAGAAAAAGCCACTCCTCCCCCAAAACACAGCATATTGTTCTGATTACTGAAGCATTTTTTTATGTAAATTTGGGAAGGTTTGCATATTCTTGGGAGGGAAACGTGGAGAACCTTGGAGTATTTCAATCCAGTTGAACGCTGATCAGCTTTTTGTGTTTAACAGTGTTCTGTAAACAATGGAAGAGATTAAAGAAGAAAGTTTGTGACACATCCTCAAGTAATTCACTTTGTTGACAAATACAGCAAACATATGGGCTAAGATGAACTATGACAAAATAGCACGTGTGTGTTTATAGATCTAGTGGAGAGCGCAACGCTTCATTTTTCAGTGGGGCAAACAGATCTAATATGACTTAATGATTTATTCAAGGTCACACATCTAACAGTAGTGAAAACCTATTTCGAACCTAGAAGGTCTAACTTCTTGTCTTTTGTTTTGTTCGTTATCAAGGCATCTGTCAACTGGAAGCTGCACAACTGAAGATTCTATTTGCTAAATGTAGCTCCTTCCTATACTTGCCTATGAAAAGAACCTTGACTCAGTTGGAAAATTGTATCAGTTTTTAAATACTTTCATAGGTGTAGATAGAGATTGGAAGGTTTTGCTGATCTCTAATTAGTTTTGATTAGTTAAGATTGATCATTAAACTATGGAAAATGCAAGATAAAGATCTTATAGCCCTGAAAAGTATGCTGTAAATCCATATGTTTTAGGTCAAAAAGCAAATGATTAAAAGTCCAGATTGATTCTTATAGTAAAAGCACAGTGCAAGGAAGTGCTGAAAAAAAAAAAAAGGCTATGGTCAAAAACCTTGATGGTGTGTGAGGTATCAGCTTGGGAATGCTCATGGTCTGAGCCTCAGATATTACTGCTCTTTGCCTAGTCTGTTATGTAAGCAGCTATGACTTACATATCCCCCCTTTACTTGTGCAGAACACTTATCCCCCTTTACTTGTGCAGAAGCTTGGCAACCAATGTCTGAATTGATGAGGTTGGTGTATTGTCTATGAGCAATGATTTCCTACAGGTGTTTATGGGGATGCTTATTTCTTTGTAAATGGATTCCTTCATTCACCAGTTCACGTGTTTATTGACTTACTCATTATGCAATTATTGGTTATTTACTATGTGTCAGGCAATATTATGTTTAACACTGGGAATACAGATTGCCAAAGTCAAAATTAAATAATTCATTTAATGAGTTACTGTTGTCTCCATGTATGTTAAGGTTTGATGGAACCAGAAATTCTTGACTTCTGGTCTCAGTCCTCTTCCAGAGAGTCAGCTGTGCAGCCCATGTTCAAAGCCAGGTTAGTTTCCCTAGATCTCTTAGTATCTCTCATCCAATCACCCTGAAGGAAGACTCCTAGATGTAGACTCTTTCTTTTGTATATTTTACTTGAATGGCAGCTTCAAGCCCATACCATTGAAGGGACCCAGCATCTTCCATGATCAGATTGTGGTACAAAGCATGGATGTTGGTATTAATGGTATATGGCTCATATCCTGGCTGCGCTACTCACTAGATGAGTGTCTTTATTGTATATTTAGTTTCCTCATCAGCAAAATGAGTATAATTTGCAAAGGTTGCAGTAAGGATTCAATTTAAATAAATAAATGCTTGACACTTAATAAGGCTGACAGATGGTGGCGACTAACAACATTTTACTAAAATTTGCTCTTCTCTCAAAACCCATTTCCATTCGCAAGTGATGCCCCTTGTTTACCATGGATTAGCCCAATGTGCCCATGACATTTGGCTGTGTGAGTAGTGACTTTGACATCTGGAGTTTGTATGAATCCTCTGGTTCCCTTCGACTACTCTGAGAGGCTGCTAATTGTTTGATTTTTCTAATGATGACCATGGATGGGGCTACTGAGCTCATCTGTGGCTACTTTCTAGAGGACGTCCTGAGTTACAACCTGGAAGAAAGCCAACCCAGGCTGGCTTCCCTCCACCCCAGCAGAGGGATTTCTGGGATATAAATTGCATCAGAGTTTCTTGGTCATTTCTCCTGGTCCCCTCCTCCACTTTCACTTCTCCATCCTTTCCTCCTCTTTTCATCTAGCCTTGAGACATTTACAAATATGCATTAACTCCACAATTCCTGACTAGGGCATTATCTTTATTAAGGTTTACAGTTTGTGTGGATTATAGACCTTATCATGACCTCTGCAGTGTCTCAGTATATGCCACAGCCATTTATTTGCATTGTCTTCTACTTTGACAAAATAGAGATAAAAGGAAAAATTTGCCAAGAATCCTTGTCCTTGGGATATTGGGAAACAAGCACTTCCACAGTTGTGTGCACATTTTAAATCATAACCCAATAAATTGGGTTTTCTTTTTTATTCATTTAAATTTTCTCTCAGAAAAACCTCAGAATATTAACATTTTTGCTTTACATGTGATGGGGTCAACTGCTCATCCTCAGGGTACGTGCTGAACTGGGCAGAGCAATCAACAAATCAAGTGGGGGAGGATAAGATGTTTTTTGTAATTCAGAAGTAGGAGAAATTCTTTCTTTGGAACCATTTTAGGCACTGGGGGTAAGGGATAGTAACATACAATGTGGCAGCATCCCGGTGGACTAGGATTCACAAAAAAATATTTTCCCCATCTTGTTGACTTCTTTTCTAGGCAAGAGGCCTCTATGCAGAGCTTCTAGGTTCTTAGGACACAGAAGAACCACTGGGATGGCTATTAGGATGCTGATTCCCAGGCTCTACTGTCCAGGGGTTCCGAGTCCCTGCATGAGCTGGAGCCTGGCATCCTGCATTTAAATCCATCGTGATGCATGGAGTCTGCTTTACTCTTTCCCTTGGTTTCTACTCTTGGCTTGTTCCATTATTCCAGGCGTGGCTAAGAAAGCTGGTCTAAGAAGAGGTGCCTGGCTTCTGTGTAAAAGCAGATGCTTCTGTGTCAATGCTGTTTATTCCGAATTCACAGCGCTGCCTGATACACAGTGCCATCAGGTTGTTGCTTAGGGAGACACCAATGATGTCATTAATTATTTAGGGATCCAAAGTAGCCACCATTAATGAATTCGAATGTGTTACAATGATCCTAATCAGAGTAACAGATGCAAAATGACAATATGATACACACAATTTTCCCCCAGCGAGTTACACACTATTAAGGTCTGTTGCAGTCAATGAATCCAGATGCTTCGGCACTCTTACTGACCATGAAAGATCCTGCTTTCATTACAGAAAGAAAATAAGTTCATCCTGTCATCTTGCAGAGTTAAAGTGGGATCCAATTCAACAGCTGGTAAGGCATCATAAGTTGGTTTGCAATAATCCTGCTTCCATTTCAGGACTGATTGAGTGGAAGAGTTGTATTGCATCTGGTCTTATCTTTCCCTTTACATTATTTTTATGCTTTCCCAGATGAGATGGTTTACTCTTGCTAAGGAAGCCTCTGATGGACTAAACAAGTTTTATATGCACACTGAGTGAGAAGAAAGTGAACCATTTTTATAGAGGGTAAATTCATTAAAATTAGAGTAACAAAACCAAAGTCAGCCACAATAAAAGGGGAAGCATTAAGTTTCTCGAGAGTGTATCCCTAATAATATTGTCATACTTCTGGTTGGATGAGGTTAGGCATGATAACATTTCCCCTCTTCTTGTCAGAGGAAGCATACAAAAGGGAAAAAATGGAAAAGGAAGAGTCCATCATTTTCAGAAAAATCAGGAGACAAATATAAACTACAGACTCTGCAACACCTGTAAGAGCTGCCAAGAGGAGCTGAAATTGTGTAGTAGCTTCAGAGGAGGAAACAAAAAGAAGCTGCACAGATGGTGGTGAGCGAGACCGGGCATGGCAGATTGCAGGAAGCGCCAGCAAAGACTCCTCCTGTAAATAATGCTGCAATGAACATTGAACATAGGAAGGGGGCTAATTGGGTAAAATGGGGTCAAATAGATGTTAGTGGAGGGAAACTGGACTTGGTTGTTGTTGAGCACACAATAGAGTATGCAGACATCAAATTATAATTTTGTATTCCTGAAACTTATATGTTATTAACCACTGTTACCTCAATACATTTAATTAAAAAAACACTCATCCTGAAGGTGAAAGGCTCCCTTGAAGTGCTAAAGTTAGCAACAGTGTTCAGGAATTCAGGTTGGCAGGGCTGGTGTGGTCATGCTCCTCTCCTGGTTTGGCTCCCGGGAATACAGTAAAGGGCCAAACAAAGACTGAACAGATGGTCCATATTTGCAGGGAGCAGTCTAATTCTGGGGCAGCAGAGAAGGAGGAAAGCCTGGAAAGTCACTGTGACCTCCCCTGTAAAAGAACTTATAAACAGCCGGTTTGAGACAGTGTAACCAATTGAATGATGAAGCTTTAAAAAGGCGTTGATGGGAAGATCCTATTTAAAAAAAAGTGGGAAAGAGCAGCAAAACTAACTAGCAGTTGGAGAATACTCACAAGCAGGTAAAAACCTCGTGCTAACAATTTGCCATGAGTTAAAGTAAGAATGTACTCAATGAAGCAATTTCCTTGATGAATGAAGACCACAAAGCAGAAATACAAGAACACAGAGGTGAAGTGGAGAGTCAATGGAAAACATGAAAGATGAGCTGAAATGTAGGGAATAGATAATCACAGAATGAAGACACAATTGGAAGAAACGTTGAGGGAAAGAGACACCATAAAAAGAGTGATGGAAATAATGTACATAAAAGACAAGGGAAGGACATCCCGGATATGCTCAGTTGAATTTCTGGAAGAAAAACATGAACAATAGAAAAATACCCAAATATTTAAAGTTATAATTCAGGGAAACTTTCTGATAATAAAATAGGTGACTGTACACATTGAAAACATGCTGTGTGTGCCAGGGAAAATTGCCCCCTACCATCAACAACAAAAACTATAAAAATAAAGGAAGAATTCATTGCTCAATAAAAGGATGAAATAACTTAGGGAGAAAATCAGGCGGACTTCATATTCATATCCACAGCAACGTTCAATCCCTGAAGGAAGAGAAGCAATACCTGTCGGAGTCTCAGGGAAAGAAAGTGTGAGCCAAGGATGTTCTATCTACCCAAACTGCATGGAAGGCCTCAGGGATTACTGTTGCCATGAGTCTTTCCTGAATAATTGACTCATGAAAAAGTTCTGCCAATTAAGTGATGGCTTTCATATTTGTGGCAAAAGAATTGACAATGAACTTTTATTTCTTTTTGGAACTGAAACTTTTTACTAGAAAAAGTTTCAAAATATACAGAAGTAGAGAGAATAGTGTAACAAACCTGCATGTATCCATTATCCAGCTTCAACAGGTCAATCTTATCTCATCTATACCCCCAGCCATTTTTCCCCATCCTCCAATTGTGTAATAATCATGTCATTTCATCCATAAATATTTCAGTTTATATCTAAAATAAAGAAATACAAAGAATATTTAAGAAAAATACAACCCCAGTATTATTATGACACCTATAAATAATTGACAGCAATTCTTTAATAACTTCAAATATCAAGTCAGTATTCATATTTCCATGATTGTCTCTTAGTTTTTCTTAATAGTTGGTTTGTTCAAATCTAGCTCCAAATAGACGCTACACATGGCAATTGATTGTGTCTTTGAGTTCCTTTAAATCTATATGTTCTCTCTCTACCTCTCCTTTTTAAATTTTATTTTAATTGTGCTAAGATACACATAACCTACAATTTATGATCTTACCCATTTTTAAGTGTGTGGTGCAATGGTGTTAAGTGTGATCACCTGGTTCTGCAACCAGCCTTGAGTTCTTCATGCTGCCAAACTGAAACTACCCCACTGAGCAACAGCACCCCATTTCTCCCTTCCCTTTGCCCCTAGAAACCACCATTCTACCTTCTGTCTCTGAATGTGACTATTCTTGGTACCTCATATAAGTGGAATGATACAGTATTTGTCTTTTTGTGATTGGATTATTTCACTTTAGCATAATATCCTGAAAGTTCATCCATGTAGTAGCACGTGTCAGAATTTGCTTCCTTATAAGGTTAAATAACATTCTGTTGTATGGATGTTTTGTTTGTCCATTGATTCAACCGGATAGGGTTTGGAGAAGTGAAGATTGCAGGCCTGACCTAAAAGGGCAGCTACAATTTTGTATCAATAAAACATTACCTAGAGGAAATCGTTCCTCATTGCTAAAGCTTCTGATTTTCTTAAAATCGAAATCTCCTGGGGTTTAAATGTTGTCAACTGATGTTTTAAAATAATAATAAAGCCCTATAGCCTGCTAGTTAATAGTCTTTATGGACTATATATAATGGATGAATGCATGTATTTATAAGTACATATTTGTCATCTGATTTTTTCAGTGTATGTGCTGCCAAAGCCAGCATCATAATCTGATTTTTTCCCCCTGAATTGTAAGTATCTTTTTCAGTCAATTTTACATGTATTTTTTAGTTCCCTTATCTGTCAAATGGGGATAAGATACTATATCACAGGGTTGTTGTGAGGATTAAGTGAAATTGTTCATGCAAAGCCCAAAGAACAAAGTAGGCCCATGGTAGGTGATTCATGGGAGTGTCTCTTCCCTCTTGTTTAATCTTTACCATGCTAGATGGGGCAGAGGGGAGGATGGGGGAAAGGGTGAGGGGATTAGAAAGCACAATCGGTGGCCACAAGATTGCCACGGGGATGCAAAGGACAGTTTGAGGAATATGATCAATAATGTTGTGAAGATTTTGTAGGGTGTCCGATGGACACTTGTCTTATTATGGAGACCACTTCATGGATACCTGAAGCTGTAGCTGAATAATGATGAATGTCAATTGTAATTTTATATATACATATATATACATATATATATATACATATATATATGTGTGTATATATATATATATATATATATATATATATTCAGAGGATGTGGAATACAGCATAAGGAATAGAGTTGGTGGAACTGTAACAGTTATATACTATGTCAGAGGGGTAGCAGATTGGGGGAGGGAGGTTATCACTTTGTGAGGGGTATAAATGTCTAACTATTACATTGTTTTGTACCCATGAAACTAATAAAAAAAAAACCAATAAAAGAATCAGTAGCCCTAGAAGTGGCTAAAGAGAGTGTGTTCCCCGGAATGCTTTGTGAAGTGTTAATAATGTTGGGGGCAGGGAGTTTCTCTGGGCAAACAAATTCAGTGCTTGTGACCGAAATCAATTTAAGCATATATTTTTACAAAGAACTTCTTAGATACTTTAATATTCTAATATGCCTGATGACTCTTCAAAAAGGGCATAGAAATGCAAGATTTCTCAAATTAAATTGACCTGAACAAAGCACACTTTGTAAAATGCTGAATCCTAATGCCTGCACCCATGGGAGTCTGGCTTTACTGTCTCCTTGGAAGCAGTGGTCAGAGCCCAGGAAACAAGCCTCTGCCAAGTGGACCTGTGTTGCCAAGCTGCCTACCTTGCCAGTCCTCATGGGATGGAAACTAGTAGTTCTGTAGAGTAATAAATCCAGGGTCCCAAACAATGTCATTAATTCTGCCGTGCTTTGGTAGTGAAGCTATAAACAAATGCACCCTCTAAACAGCAGTGAGTGGATACCAGCTAAGGAAGCCACCCCTCTTCTAGCATTGATTTTATCTTTAACTAGCTATTCTCCCTGAAGAACCAAAGGAGGCAATTCTATTTCTGGTGATTCCATTCTTGAGATCATTGTGTTGATTATGTGTATTCTCTTTTTTCTCTGTAGATGTTTGAAATTTCCCTAGGAAACATTTTCTTTTGCCTAAGATTGCATACAGCATCATTTAACACACAGTAAATGTTGCTGAGTAAAAAAACACATGCATTACCACGTATTTTTGCAAAGTAAGAGGTTTATATCTTTGTAATTATTTTCAATGTGTGTTTATTGATTTTTATAATACAGGGATATTAATTTGAAAGGGAACAAATTACATACAACGAATTAAGCATTTGCATGGATTAGAAAATCGAGGTAGTACACTCAGGACATGACTAACACAAGAGAGTTGCACAACGGAAGGGCTGTGTAGTTTTACATCACATCTGGGAGAATGTCATCCAGCCACTTGTCTGCAAGGATCTTTCTCTGAAATACAGGTGCAGGATGGCATGCATTTATAGACTTGTAGGATTTTAGAACTCGAAGAGAACTTTATATAAGGAAACTGAGCACAAGAGGAATTAAGAATCATACTTAAGGTCACAGAAGTTTGGTGGCATGGCCAGAGCTAGAACTTAGGGTCCCAGATGCCAGTCCGGCATTGACTGCCTGGCCACACACAGTGTCTCCCTGAGTCCCAGTGTCACCATTTCTCAGCTCTGTGACATTGGGCAAGTAACTCTTTCCTCATTCATAAGATAGGAACAATATCTAACTGATAAGATAATGTGCATGGATGCAGCATTAGTTCAGCACAAAATAATGCTCACTAAAGAACACTTCTTCTACTCATTTGAAATATATTTATTGAGTCCCTACTAAGTTTCAGGCATTCATTTATTTGAGAACAGCACAGGTATTTACTGTAAGTATTTAACATACTCTATATGGCATATTTTAAGTGTGTAGCATAATATTTTACATTTTAATTAAAAAAAAAAACCACAAAGAGGATAAACTCAATCATCTGAAAATTCTAAAATCCAATGATTCGTAATATGATCCTGGATCTCATTGGATTAAAGTTGCTATATAAACTCTTAATATTACTAGCATTACCATCACCTGATGTCTTTTCAAAAAGGGCAGTGATAAGTGACGCTCACCCTCTTAAATAATGGATTGAATGTCCCAGGAAGGTGGGAGTGCAGCTAACCCAGTGGGGCAGTGCTTTCAAACAATGGAGCAGCTGAAAGAGTTAGGGCATCTCCTGCTTGTCCTGTATGGTAGGTTTGTCCTTTCAATTTGTTTACCTCTCAGTTCAGTGAGCTTGTTTGATTTGCATAGGAAGCTTCTGGACAAGATGAGTTCAAAATGGGGGATAAAAATTCATCTCGATCCTGGAAAGACTCAGTCCATGGTGCGCATAGCCTGGTTCTGCTTCTCTCCAAAAGCTGGAGTTGAAATTGGCAGAAATGGAAGACATGGTGAGTGGTGATTATGCATCATTTGTTAATCAGTGCTGGGCACCCCCTTCCAAAATGACTTTAGATCTACTAGTAGTTTTTCAGAACTTGAAGCTGGGGTTGGAAAGAGTAGGGTGTGGCAAACAGTAACAGATTTATTTGAACATCCTCTTCGGCAGGACCTGATGTGTCCTTTAATCTTTTTAATGTGACATGTGGGTCCATGACATATCTCGGTCAGCTTTGGGCAGGGAAAGGTCTGCTCCAGGAGTGCAAGAGATTGGTAGTCCTTCGAATTGCTTTATAGTTTCAGATCTAGAACTGAGGATTTTCAATCAAACCACATTTACTTTTTAAAAAAAGGTCATTTCTAGATCTCTCTAGATGTTCTCTTTAGCTTTCTTTTTGGTTGATGGCCTTTCTTGGTTCTAAATGCTACAGAAATCATGTTTGTTCCTAGAACACACTTTAAACAAAGTTGATTTGAACGAGTGTCAACTTTTCTAATAAATTGAACATTTATATTCTTCAATTTGTATTTGGAAACCCTGGCATTACGGCAAAGTTTTCCACTTTCATGGATAATCAGTAATTATACACTGGTACTTGCTGTCATCTGACCCTTGTGTATGTTTCCCTTCCTTTTATTAAATTTGAAAATACGTTTTTCTAAATTTAATTATGTTGCCTCAAAATTTATATTGGCAAATGTGATGCTTTCTACAGGATAGTCCCCAATTTACAGATTATTTCTGTAATTTTAATTTATTTTATAAATTTATTTTATAAATCTCCTTATTTGAAACTCAGAAAGGAATTTTCCCAAAGAAATATTATGAATATGGTTAGATTCCTACACAACTCTTTTCATCCATAATGCACCTGAAATAGTGTATATTTATATTGAAAAGTAGAGAGAAAAACATTACTAAAATAGTAAACAAGGCTTAAAATGTGAACACTGAAAAAGAAACCGCTATGTAATTATAATAATTGCTAGATCTTGGGAGAAAAAATTTTAATCAGAGGAGAACTTTATAGAACTTTAAGAGAATACCTAAGGGAGTTTTCAGGTTCATTAAAACGGTTTGTTATATGGGCTTTTTAATACATAAGGTTTTGTTTTTCTATTCTTTATACAACTGTAGTAGTAATAATATTCTTATAGAACCTCAGCTATGACCAGGACAATATATGGCTTTATATATAATTTAAGAGAGGGTTATGACAAGAATGAGTAAAAGAATTTCTGTTAAGCACTGTAGGCCCTGCAGAGGATATATATTAAGAATTAGAAATGGGGCTGCTGTGGACTGAATTATGTCCTCCACCCTCATTCATATTTTGAAGCCCTAACCTTCAATGTGGTGGTATTAGGAGGTGGGGCCTATGGAAGATAATTAGGTTTTGATGAAGTCATGAGGGTGGGGCCTCATGATGGGATTAGTGCCCTTATGAGAAGCAGAAGAGACACCAGAGCTCTCTTCACCATGTAGGACAAAGTGAGAAGGTGGCCATCTGCAAATCAGGAAGAGGGCCCTCACCAGGAATTGTATTGGCCAACACCTTGACATTGGATTTTCCAGACTCCAGAACCATGAGAAATAAATGTCTGTTGTTTATGCTGCCCAGTCTGTGGTATTTTGTTACAGCAGCCTGATACCTGAGAAGACTAATATAGGGGCCAATTTATGGAATCCTGCAATCCTCTCTAGAGGTGCAAATGTGGATTGTAGCACAGCTCCAGGGTGAAGTTTTCATCAAGTGGTAAAAGAGAAGGACAAGTGCATGATGAAGTTGAAGACAGGAGAGAGATGATTCAGATCAAATTTGGAGGCTCGGCCAGTGGGGAGGGAGAGTCCGGAAGAGTTCATCTTGGGAGGGAGTGGAGTCTTGAGGGAACTGGAGGCTTACTGCTAGGTGTTCGTCTCTGGGAGAGTGCTGTACCAATGAGGGTAAGGCTGTTTCTTGTAGCATTGTGAACAGACCTGGCTTTAATGTGATTCACATTTGGAATCTGAAGCTTTATGCATGTGTTTCAAGTAAAACACATGCTTTTCAATTTCTCTACTTTCTACATTAGAACTTTATGAAATGTTTTTCAAGACCCCATAAAAGGACACCATGTGTTGTGTAGTTTTTTGTTTAATGTATTTATAAGCTTTGGTTCCTCAGAATAAGTTTTATATTTGGTGGTTAAATTAAAGCATCACAGAATCTTGTGCAATTGTCTAATAAACCAGCCTTATTTAAGTAACTTAATAAACTAGACTATTTTTATTAAAAGAAAAAAGTCAAAGACATGGAATAGTAATCGTAGTCAAATGTGAATATTGTTGGATCTAAGGCAAGACATTGCTGAAACACCATCCTCTCACACCTCCTCCCCAGTTTTGAAGGGGTGTGAATGTGGATGGGTTTTCAGACTTTTTCTCCATATTTCACAGATATTTGCAAATGTCTTATTACTGTTGTAGTAAGTGAATGTTTTTCTCCATTTGTCTTCTGAGGTTCTTTCAAGGATCAAGTGAGATACTCCTTATGCAAGCACCTTGTACATGGTCAAGTTCTATGCCTGTGTTAACTCTTCTCCACCTTACTACTTAGTTACAAAGGCTGTACTCACACAAATGCAGCAAAGACAACTTCCAGGACCACCAGCTAGCTGTACACTCTTCCTGCTGCACTCCTGGGCTCACTTCTTAGTGAATGCTAAATGCCTGTGGCAGGATCCTGACCCCCAATCATTACAATGGATAGACTGTGCTTGCAGAGCTTAAACTATACATGTGCTTGCGGCCACATGATGGATATAACTGCTCACTGAGAATTCGATTTATTTTCCAATAGTTTAGCATCCCTCTGCTTTTATCTGATATGACTATTTTACAAGCGTGTGTACCAAGCATGGCTTGAAAATTGCAGGTTGTGAAATACAGAAAATGGAACAATTGCTATGCATAGCAGAAATCTTCCTGTTCAGTGTGTGTGCTGTATATTTTAAAGGAAGATGAACCGCTGAATGGAGATGGGAGCTTGCCTTGGGCATCATCATTTCTTCTCCTCCAGGTGAAAGGAAATGCAAGACTTTCTTCTTCATTTTCAACTTCAGATTGTTAGTTTTTCACAGGCTGCTTTGTGTTGATGGGTTTTGCCTTATCATCTGTTGGCATCATAAAAATGACATGATGATGGGGAAAGAGAGCAGTCCTCTTTACGATGGAACAGAGTGGCTGGCACATGTGATGAAAACTTAGACTGATGGGGGTGCCTCCCCTTTCCCTTTTCACCTCAGCCTAAATCTCTATTTTTTAATAACACACTGGCTCACTGAGAAATGCCCATCAGAAACTCACTATTATGTATATGCATACATTTGTGTGTAGAATAGACAGACTTGGGGGACAGGCAGGGAAGACAGGCTACCTGGTAATGTGAGTCCTCTGGGTCACCTAGCTCATAAGTAGGAAACCTGCGGGCTTGAGCCCTTCTCTTTGGACTCAAAATCCAGTGTCCCAAATCCCCACTGCATACACCAAGTCACAGCAAATAAGGGTTGTTTGCATAAAACATAATAAATATTTCGGGATAGAAAGAGTGATGGCAGTGTCTGGGCTAAGCGTCTCACAGCATCTCTGTTGTCCCATTATCCTAGTCAGAAACGCTTGGCACAGAGGGCCTTGCTGCCAAAGTGAGGACAGGTACCATATATATCATAGCAGCACGACGTTAGCTGCAGCCTCAAATGACGAGGCTCTGTGCCAAATTTAACAAAACCAGACCAGACTTTCTGTAAGTCTTTCATGTATAAGTCTTCACCAGCCCAAGAGCACTGGAGGGGGGGTGGTCCCACAGAAAAGAGCAAACCCCTGAGGGTAGATTGAAACCCCTAGGGCTCACATTCATAATAATAAAAACTCACATTTGTCGAGAGATTTACAGTCGCCACCTTTTTAAATATTTACCATCACATTTGATTTAAAAATTTTAAAAAAGGAAGTCTGTCTGCTTTTCAGGTGAAGAAGCTGAGGCCTGGACAAATTGTGCAATTACTCTAATGTTAGACTGTCTGTAAAGGACAGAATTGAATTTTCAGTTCAGGAATTTTGAAGCTGAGATTAGTGCGTTCTTTTTACTACAGTATTTCTGAGAGTTTAGCATAAATAAGAATCACATGGAGAGGTCAAAGACTCCCAGAGATTCTGATTCAGTAGGTCTGGGGTCATGTCCAAGAAATTACATTTCTAAGAAACTGCAGGTGACGCTGACACTGCTGATCCGCTGGCTTCTTTGAGTAGCGCTGACAGAGGTTAGAGCAGACTTTCCAGTTTCCTATGCAATCGGACTTCCCTCTAGCCACAACCCCTAACCCTTCACATTATGCCTCTGGTGTCATTTCCTGTTACACAGCCCTTGCTTACTCTGCTCCAGCCACACAGGCCTTTGCTGTTTTTTGAGCACTCCATGCATACTTCCACCTCAGGGCCTTGGCGCTTTCTTTCCCGTTGGCCTGGAGTGTCTTTATCCTTAGAGAGTCACATGTCTCACACCTCTTCCTTCAAACTGCTCAAACGCTACCTTTGCAGTGACAGCTTTCCAACCACTCCCACATCTCGTGTTCTGTATCTATCAATTTCCTTAATATTTATCACCTTGTGATATACCGGGTACTTACTTACTTAATTTGTTCACTGTCTACCTACCCATTCCCTAGTAAGACTGTAAACTCTCAGGATGGATTTCGTCTTTTCACTTCTATATCACCAGCACCTAGGACAATGCCTGCTAGCGTGGGCCCTTAAAAAGCCATTGTAAAACCTAGGGAACATAGTCAATAATGTTGTAATAACAATGTATGGTGCCAGGTGGATACTAGACTTATCTGGGGATTACTATGTAAATTATGTAAATGTCTAACCATTATTCTGTACACCTGAAACTAACATAAAGTAATATTGAAGTCAACTGTAATTGAAAAATTAAAATTAAAGGAAAATACTTCCATGGGGAAAAATAGTTGTTGAAGGAATGGGAAAAAGGAGGTAGTGGAATCAAGGGATCTGCCATTTTGTAAACCCAGAGTTTCTTACAAAACAGGAAAATTTGTCTTCATTTGCTAAGTGATAAAATAATATATTTTCCATCCCTTAATATGTTTACTTAGTTTTGAAAATTTAAAAATTGCAGAAATGCACAAGGAAATCACCCAGGTATACATCACATACAATTAACAACTGTGATCATTTTGTGAGGTTTACTTTACTATTTAATACAATAAATGAAACATTAGAAAGCTCACACGCTGTTTGAATGCCATGACTTGCCTCATTCCCCTTCCCAGCTCCCCAGAAAAATCCCTTCTCATGAAGGTTGAGTGTTTTTTTCCAGCCAATGGAAATAAATATTCTCTATATAGCAATATACATCTCAAAAATCACAACTTAGTGGGAAAAAGAAAGTTGCAGACTGAGTTTTTACAGTCTCATGTATGTAATTGAAACATACACCCACAAAATAGTACTATATATTGTTTATCCATTAAGTAAAAACTTCTTTAAGTAGAAGAGAGCACTTGAGGAAAGTTTCAGAAAGATCAGTGCTACTTAAAAATAACTCTCCATAAAGAAAATCTTTATAAAAGATCTAATACTGTTTAAGATAATGTTAATTCCATTTTACATATTCTCTTGAGTATATAATGATTTTTAAAAACTTTATGGTGATAAGATCTAGAGAAATACTAACACATATGGGTTCAATTTTATTTATTGATATAATTCTACAGTTGCAAGAAGCCCTTGGAACAAATTAGATACATGCTTGATTAATGATTAGTTTCATTATTCTTGGTGTATGGTACTTGGGGATAAAGCTTTCTGTACTGTGTTTGCAGAACTCCATTTCACAAATCTTTGGTCTTAGAAACTACATAAACTGGCAATTACATGCACTTTAAACAGAGGAAGATTGTGTTGAATTAAAAACCTGTGCAATACCTATAAAATCTTTGTATTATCTGAAGAGTTTTACTCTTACAAAACAATCACTTTATCAGATGGTTTCTAAGAGTGTGAAAAGAATAAGATATTAAAATATATTTGCCTCATGTATCACATTTGATAGCACATGTTCTTCTAGCTTCATGTAGGCAGTGTTCAATACTGGGTAATGCTTCTCAGAGCTTCTATCAAAATATCCCTTATGTCAGAGGAAGAAAGATGGTCAAGGGCTGCCGAGCTTTGCTCAAAGATGCCTCTTGCAGGAAACACTTCTCTGAATGTTCATATTTCTTTTTAAATTTCCCAAGGGTAGGCACGTATTCTGAAATATTTCTACATGCACACACATATACACATACACATATATACATATATACCACGGGTGCCAAAAAATGTATACACACGACTTGTATTCATCTTTTGTTATTGGTATATACTGAGTATTACAATTTTAATACAGTTTTTTCCTTTCTTAACATGTGTATACAATTTTTGGGCACCCAGGTGTGTACACACACACACACTAGATCTGACAATTAAGTTCGTGAACTCATCCTAGAAAAAGTGCTACGTACCTCACTGCTGAATATCCCTATAGTCACCTTTAAAGTACTCCCCTTGGGAAGCTATGCACCAACGACAGTGCCTAGTCCATCCTTCAAAGCAATTTTGGAACTCTTTTTCTGGAATGGCCATCAGACCTGTTGATATCTTGAAAGTCATCAAAATGTTTTCCTTTCAGTGTTTCCTTTATCTTTGGGTAAAGAAAGAAGTCATTGCGGGCCAGATCAGGTGAGTAGGGAGGGTGTTCCAATACAGTTATTTGTTGACTGGCTAAAAACTCCCTCCCAGACAGTACAGTGTGAGCTGGGGCATTGTCGTGATGCAAGAGCCATGAATTGTTGGTGAAAAGTTCAGGTCATCTAATTTTTTCATGCAGCCTTTTCAGCGCTTCCAAAGAGTAAACTTGGTTAACTGTTTGTCCAGTTGGTACAAAATCATAATAAATAATTCCTCTCATATAAAAAACGTTAGCAACATCATTGCAATGAGCTCGCAAACTTAATTGTCCGTATGTTCATTGCAGCATTATTTACAATAGCTAAGTTATGGAAGCAACCTAAGTGTCCATCAATAGATGAATGAATAACGCAGAGGTAGTACATATATACAATGGAATATTACTCAGCCATAAAATAGAATGAAATCTTGCCATCTGCAACAAGATGGATGGACCTAAAGGGTATTATACTAAGTGAAATAAGTCAGACAGAAAGACAAATACCATCTGATTTCACTTATATGTGGATTCTAAAAAACTGAATAAATGAACAGACAAAACAGAAATAAACTCATATAGAGAACATTTTTTTTGATAGTTGCCATATGGGAAGAGAGTTGGGGGGAAGGATGAAAATGGGGAAGAGATTAATAAGTACAAATTGGTAGTTACAAAATAGTTATGGGGATGTAAAGTATAGCACAGGGAATATAGCCAATAATATTGTAATAACTATGTGTGGTGTCAGACAGGCACTAGATTTATTGGGGTGATTGCTTTGTAAGTTATATAAATGTCTAATCACTATGATGTACATCTGAAGCTAATATAATACTATATGTCAATTGTAATTGAAAAAATTTTAAAAATATTAAAAAATAAAATTTAGCTCAAAGAAAACATGACTATAAGTTATGTTAAATTTGTGTAAAAACTACATTTTCATTGCTTATGATTTTCGTCAACTTAATGTATCTTATAGTTATCTTATGGGCAACAGATTTAGGGTTTTTTTAAAAACCAGTTTCTTTTTCTCTGTGCCTTGGTTTGTTCACTTATAAAATGGTATGAGAAAAATATGGTGAGTTCCTCAGATTTTCATTAATATTATTATTATTGTTATTGAGGAGATACGTGGTTTTTAGTAACTGTCTTACAGAGTAAGGGTTGTGGAACGCAGAGGGAAGGTGCAACACCTTTGCTTTTCATAATGCTCCTCAACACTGTCCAAGACCTTTGTGAACAGCCCAGGCTGCAGAAGACCTGGGTCCCATCATTAGCGGGACATACCAGACTCAGCTCTTCCTGGTTCAGTTCTCTTTTCCTGGTTGGTATGTCCTTTTCTATTCAGCTAACGTTCTTTAGCAGTCTGACTGAGGGGGTGCTTCTCTCAGAGGACATGGCATCCCTATGTTTTTGAAATGTCTTCGGTTAGCAGTGGGGTTTTTGTTCTGAGAGTGAGGAAATGTTTTGAGTTACATCTCCTTTATATTCACGACCTTCCTGTGAATCTAGTGGAAAACTTGAAATTATTTGAATGCATTGTTTTACTTTTATAGTTGGGAAAATAGAGTCATAGTTTGGGTAAAAGCCTTTGTTAGTGTCACATGGTAAGTTGATGACCGAAGTGGGAGCAGATCTGCAGAATAATAACTCAGGGCCACTCTCCACTCTATGCTAGCTGGTATGGAGCCACAGACCTCAACTTTTGTATGTAAAATGCAGTAATGATGTATTAACTTATCCAGAGACTCTCTCCATCTGCTGGAGTTTTGGTGGCCTCAGGTTGAATGGAAACCCCTTTGTTCCCTTTATGAATAAGAACATGCCTGCCTGGGCCATCCTTTTGAAAAGAATGCTGTGTTTAGGAGAGAGAAGGCTTTTATCTAGGATTGTCTTCAAGTTATTGTTGAGAAGCAGAAGTTGCTCTGATGAGAAAAAGATCTCCTGACAAAGAGCAGCAATATTTAAATTCCATCCCAGAGCTATTCTCTTTAAATTGGAATTTAGCTTCTCTTGAGCTCCCTGACTCAAGTTCTCAAGCCATATCTGTAGATTTACACGTATTTATTTCTTGGGGTTCAGTGATTGACCTCTGGATTTGGCCACTTTAAATGCAGACTCCCTGGACAGATAACACATTAAGCTACTAATATTTACACCCCATAGGTGATGGATTTATAACATTCTTTTTCTTTTCTGATGAGGGGCCATTCAAGGAGCAAAGGGAGATTGAGTTGATGCTTGCAATGAGAAGTGTGTAACGTGAGAGGAAGAACAAGAACCAGGTAGGAGATGCTGTTTAGTCTGGGTCCTCCGATGAGCACATGCCAGGCTGAATTAGACAAACTAGATATTTATTAGAGGGAATGTTTATGAGGGGACAGAGAGGGAGAGCTGGGAAAACCATCAGACCACAATACATGTCTGACCTGAGTGAATGAGAGAAGGAAGTTGGGTGGAAAAATGTTAGGCCATTGGGGATCCACTGGTGTCTGTCAGAGGAGTTCCCTATCTTCTGGGAAACCAACCCTCTTGCCTTAGTGTTCCTGCTGGGAACATTGGTGGGGAGCACACAGTAGGAAGCATGCCTTCTGTGTGAAGGTGGTGATGAATTTCAGAGAGGAGGCATTGGGCAGTCCCTCAATTATGCACCTTGCCAGCAGAAATCTGAGGGGCGTGTTGCCATGCTAAAGTGCTTCCTATAGACAGGGGACCCCACTGGAAGCTCTTTCTGGCTGCAGGTCACATGGTATGGAGTGGAACTGCCATGGCAACAGCCCAAGTTTGGAGTAGCCAAAAGGGAGCTGAAGGGAAAACGGTGATCTCTGAAGACATACACATCCTATTGTGGGTGAGTGGAAAGGACATTAGCTCTGCTGCTTACTGGTTCCATGGCCTTGAGGAAGGTATTTTGGATCTCTTTACCTCAGTTTCTTTGTCAGTAAAATGGGATAATAATACTCATCTTGCAGGATGCTGTTGTAAAAAATAATATAAGTTGTCATGCAGAGTCTCAGCTCCCGCTCCCCGCACAAGAATGCAGGACATGGTGAGGCCAAAAAGGAACACCCACGGAGCCATGGATAGGGTGTTCATACCACTATATTCTCGCTGGAGGCTGGGTTGGAGACACAGGAAGCAGGAGCCATACGATCCTCAATCTGCCATCTGCTTCTCTGCGAATCAACCCACCAACCAACAACCAACCCCCTAGCTTAGCCACGGCAGTTATATTAGTGGCTAATTGCTAACTGGTAACAGCTGATGGCCACCCAGCCACAGCAGATGGCCATCTGATTACAACTGATGACCATCTAACAACTGAGCCAGCACCTTTCCACGTGAGGCTGAGAGCCTGGAAACGGCTCTCGGGGACTCTGTCCCCACATAAGTGGAGCCACTTCAAAATGGAGTAGGAGCTGCCATCCCAGAGGAACTGCCCTGCACCTCTTATTCCTCAAACCTTTGGAAAGTTTAAACTGGGCAACACAACCTTTGGGCTGGGCCAAAAGCAGCATTGTGCCCCAAAGAACTGTTTGCAAAGCTAACAGGAAAGCAGACGCTATGATAATATCAGAGGGAATTACATTTCCCAGGTTCCTGTGCCTTTTAGCTTGAAAAGAGGTTTGATCAATGGGCAACACCAGCAGTGGTGGGTAGCAAGAGGGAGAAGGCAGGTATCTCTTCTCTTCATTCTGCTTTGGGCAGCTTCTCTGGCAGCAGCTGTCGTGCAGGCGACCCTGCTCCCTGCGCCATTGTCGTGCAGGGCGGCCTGCGGGAGACCCTGCTCCTGCTCCCTACATAAGAACTCAGGATATGGTGAGGCCAAAAAGGAACACCCACAGAGCCATAGATAGGGGAGTCATATTACTATATTCTCACTGGCGGCTGGGCCGGAGACACAGGAAACAGGATCCACACTGTCCGCAACCTGCCATCCTAACTGCAATCCGCACTTGCCAGCCAGCCACCATGTTCTTGCTAGCCCCCATTTACTGCTAGTGTAGCCACAGCAGTTATATTAGTGGCCAATGGCTCACTAGTTACAGCTGACGGCCATCCAATCACAGTTGATGGCCATTTACTACCTGAGCCAGCACCTTTCTATGTGAGGCCGAGAGCCTGGAAACTGCTCTTTGGGGCTCTGTCCCCACAACCATATCCTGCATTCTTGTGCAGTGAGCGGGAGCTAAGACCCTGCATTACATCCTGTCTCTTCCCTTTGTCTCTCTGGGGTAGGAGTGTGTCGTGCGGGAGACCCTGCTCGCTGCGCCATTTGTTGTGCAGGGCGGCCTGCGAGGTCTCTGGTCCCTCTCCCCACATAAGAACGCAGGACATGGTGAGGCCAAAAAGGAACACCCACGGAGCCATAGGTAGGGGAGTCATACCACTATATTCTTGCTGGTGACTGGATTGGAGAAACAGGAAACAGGAGCCATACAATTCTCAACCCTCATTGCTCTGCTTGCAGGTCAGCCACCATCTTCTTACTAGCCCCCATTTTTCTGGCAATCTCTGCTTGCAAGCCACAGCAGTTATATTAGTGGCCAATGGCTCACTGGTTACAGCTGACGGCCAACTAGTCACAGCTGATGGCCATCCAATCACAGTTGATGGCCATTTACTACCTGAGCCAACACCTTTCTATGTGAGGCCGAGAGCCTGGAAACTGCTTTTTGGGGTTCTGTCCCCACAGAGTGCTAGCAGCTTCCTGTTGCTAACTCTGAGTGGCCTCTCTCTTTCCACCTTTGACGCCTCATTTTTCCATCTCCTGTGGAGTCAATTTTCTGGATTAAATGCCCTTTAATTGAAATACCTAGAGTACTTTCTTCTTTCTGATTTGACTAGTACAATACCTAGTGTTTGTTATGTTATTGGTATGTACCAGGCATTAATCTCAAGTTTTAAAATATCACCTCATTTAATCCTTATAACGTTCAACTCTATGGGTAGGCATTTGTGGGGGCAGAGCCCCAGAAAGTAGTTTCCAGGCTCTCGGCCTCATGTGGAGGAGTGCTGGCTCGGGTAGTCGATGGCCGTCAGCTGTGGCTGATTGGCTGTCAGCTGTAGCCAGTTAGCCAATTAGCCGCTAATATAACTGCTGCGGCTACGGAGGAGAGCCGAGAAGAGAGAGAAGAATGGGGGCTAGCAAGAAGATGGCGGCTGGGCTGGCAAGCGTGGATGGCGGTTTGCGGACAGTGTGGATCCAGCCTCCAGTGAGAGTATAGTGCCGCCAGAGACAATATAGTGGTATGACTCCCCTACCTATGGCTCCGTGGGTGTTCCTTTTTGGCCTCACCATATCCTGCGTTCTTGTATGGGGAGCGGGAGCAGAGACCCCGCAGGCCGTCCCGCACGACAAATGGTGCAGCGAGCAGGGTCCCCCGCATGACAAATGGCGCAGCGAGCAGGGTATGGTGCCGGCCAAAGCTCTCCAAAGGATGGTGGAGCAGTTTGTGTGTATGAACACTCAGTCTCAGGAAGACCAGGAGGAGCAGCTGCCGGAGAGCTGGACCCCCGTGGAGGGGTGGGAGGACGTGGACGGTTCCCCAACCAGCACAGGCTGGAGAAAGCGAAGGTCGTTGCAGCCCTGTGGGCCGGGGAAGTTCCTGCTCGGGCAGCCCGGATGCAGGACTTATAGTCCCAGGAGATAACACTGGCTGAGTCCTCCGTGGGAGATGCGGGTGAGGTCAAGGTTGTCCCTCACCCCCAGGACAGCCCTGCCGAATGACTATGGACTATGGGGAATTGCCTTCCATCCCTAATTTAATGGACCGCTTGACTGTTTGTTTGGGAACTGTTGTTAGTGGAACTGGGGGATATTTGCTTTTGTCTCTTGACTGGCCGCCATTGAGAATATGTAAGCACCTTGATTGTGAGTCGCTGTTGTTCCAGCAGGGTACCCTGAGAGGCACAGAGAGAGTGGCAGTGCCCTGAGAGCCCTGGCTGAGTCCAGGAAGTCTGGCTGAGCCCTGAAGATACCCTGGCTGTGCCCAGGAAGTCGGGCTGTTCCCAGAGAGAGTGGCAGTGCCCTGAGAGCCCTGGCTGTGTCCAGGAAGTGTGGCTGTGCCCACAGAGAGTGGCAGTGCCCTGAAAGCCCTGGCTGAGTCCAGGAAGTGTGGCTGTGCCCACAGAGAGTGGCAGTGCCCTGAGAGCCCTGGCTGTGTCCAGGAAGTGTGGCTGTGCCCACAGAGAGTGGTAGTGCCCTGAGAAATCCTAGCTGTGCCCGGGGAAACTAGTGGTACCCTAAGAAGTCCAGGAAGTCTGGCCGTGCCCAGAAGTACTGGTGGTGCCCTGAGAAACCCTGGCTGTGTCCGGGAAGACAGGTGGTACCCTAAGAAGTCCAGGAAGTCTGGCCATGCCCAGAAGTACTGGTGGTGCCCTGAGAAACCCTGGCTGTGCCCAGAGAGCCTAGTTGTGTCCAGGATATTGCATTCACCTCCAGGCTCCTCGCACAGGTCCCCTCGCGGAAGACGCTTGTCGCGTAGATTGTGAGGCGAGAGCCTGTAGGGGTGGAGTGTGGGGGCAGAGCCCCAGAAAGAAGTTTCCAGGCTCTCGGCCTCATGTGGAGGAGTGCTGGCTCGGGTAGTAGATGGCCGTCAGCTGTGGCTGATTGGCCGTCAGCTGTAGCCAGTTAGCCAATTAGCCGCTAATGTAACTGCTGCAGCTACGGAGGAGAGCCGAGAAGAAGAGAGAGAAGAATGGGGGCTAGCAAGAAGATGGCGGCTGGGCTGGCAAGCGTGGATGGCGGTTTGCGGACAGTGTGGATCCAGCCTCCAGTGAGAGTATAGTGCCGCCAGAGACAATATAGTGGTATGACTCCCCTACCTATGGCTCCGTGGGTGTTCCTTTTTGGCCTCACCATATCCTGCGTTCTTGTATGGGGAGCGGGAGCAGAGACCCCGCAGGCCGTCCCGCACGACAAATTGTGCAGCGAGCAGGGTCCCCCGCATGACAGCATTATAATTATTTGCCTCCAATTTACAGATGAGAAATCTGAAGCACTGAGTCATGATGTAACCAGCTGAAGGTCGAACAACTAGTGAGGAGCTGTGCTGGTATTTAAACCTGTGGCTCAGGTTGACCACTATATCACCTGCCTCTTTGTGGCAACCTCAGGCAGCTCCCCACCTGCCACACAAGTCTTTGACTTGCCTCCTTGTGGTGATATGGGCAACTGTGGGAATGTGCATTTCCTCCATAGGTTTTAACTTGATTTTTCATTTCTGATTTAAAAAATCATTCTAAACTCATGGCAGACATTTCAATGATTATAGAAAATAGAAGTGAAAAATACACATAACAATACCTTCATCTAGCAATCATTATTCATATCTGGGAAGTTTTGTCTTCCAGTCTTTTTCCTATGGAACAAAATACTTTGAAACTCTTTTTGCACCGTTTGATTTTAAAGGAGAAGTTGACTATGATCAGGGATTATGTCTTGCAAATACAAGCATCTGAAAAGAGATATGAATATCTAATAAAAATGTGCTCTACTGACTACATTGCTTTGAAAGTTTGCTCACTTGAGGCACTGTAGATATTTGGCCAGGTAGACCCAAGGTTAAAGAGGAAGTGTAAAATCAGCAAAACATGGTTCTGTGCATACCCTGGAAATGTGCCTACTAAATCTTATTCAGTATGTGTCAGACTCCTTACATTCTGGTTTTCCCAGAAGATGACTTTGGGTTGAAATATTGGAGCTCTTTCAACTGCAACAAAACATTCTCTATTCATTATACCAATAATGCTTTAACTTCTTGCATTTTACTAGTGTTCTCCACCTGAATTCTCCCTATTAGCCTAAAAAAGCAAAATCCAGCAATATTTCAACCCCCTGAGGTACATTATGAAAAACATGCAGCAGAATAGCTGCATACTAAGGTAGGCACCAGAAATGAAGTTCTACATTTTTGTCTCTCAACTAGGTCTGGCAGCCTGTCATGTGGTATGCAGTGGACCCCACTTCTCACCATGCTTCAATGTTTCCAGTCACAGGGAGGCAAGCAGACAGTATATCTGACAGGGCCTTATGTAAACACACTGTGAGAATGGAGAGGGTTCTAGGAGGAATGCCGCTTGATGCTTGCTGTGCTCTATTTCAGGTGGGACTCAAGTTCTAAGTGTCTTAAGAACGAACTGTGACTTAGAGGCAGTGATTTGAGATGCTTTTGTGAGTTAAAGGTTTGACTTGGGAGCGTCTCTACATTACACATGTTTGTACCCATTCACCTGTCTTGAAAACTTCCTAGGAGCTGTCATTGTATTATCAGATTACGTCTCTGTAGTTGGAACTGTGAGATGTTGAAACTTGAAGGCCTGTGGAATGAAAGCTAATGTGGCCCAACCCATATGGATATCAAAATTATGAGAGTAGGCATAAAACAGCAGGCAGAGGAAGCTGATTACCGTAGAGGAGAATGAGGCAGATGGTCAGGTAGAAGTGGAGATGAGGGGTCATGTGGCACTACTCTTCTTGACATTACTGCCTGAACTATGTTCCCTACTATCCCCTTCAATACTAATAACAGCCTTCCATTCATCTGTGCTTCTTACAGACAAATAATCCCTGATCAGGAGCTCCCCAAACACATGTTCCATTCCTGGGCACGTGTTTCTCCCACCTGCAGTGCTCTGCACATTTCCGCTCTCTAAAAACACAGCTTAGCAGCCAGTCCCTTCCTCAGGGAGGATTTTAGCTGTTATTAAAGAGTGGTAGGTGAGAGTGAGGAAGGGCAGGGACTTTCAGGAGCCCAGTGTCAGGAAAAGGGCAGGCGAAAGAACAGGGCAGTTAAGACAATGACCAAAGCAGAGGCTTCGCTGTGCTAGAGAACAGAGGGAAGAACAACCTTCAAGTATCTCTTTGGGTAGATATTTGTAATGTTTGCACCATATTGTCTGATGCCAAAGGGCTCACAACGTGCTGGGTACCACAGAGAGGCCACACTGTAATTTATCCCAGCCAAGAGGGATCTGTAACTATTCCTAGGTGTCAGTAATAAGCCATTTCTGTAACATGGCAAGGTTCAGCTCAGGACAGGGGTCTGCACAGGTGTACTTCAGATGTTTCTGTTAGAATTCAAATAATCACATTTGAGGACACTACACTGTTCACATCAAGGGCGAGCAGTGTATGTGCAAACTAGTATGAGCTCTGCGGGGTTGGGAGGAGCAGTCCTGGGTTGCCAAGGGCGGCCTTAACGAGGAGTGTCTTCCTGCTGACAGGCACCAGGACATGGTTATTGATGGAAGCTGAACCATGAATGCAAAGTTGGGGAGTTTTGCAATGTAATCTGACACCTGTCTTTCCTGGAAGAATGAACAGTTCAAAGTAAAAGTTCATCCATATTGATGTGTAAGAAGAAAATTCTGGGTCAGGAAAATGGGCCCATGAAATCAGGACTGAGCGATCTAATGCAGAGCCAAGGGCTTCCCAGCAGCTGTCCACACCACTGGACCAAGCAGATTGCCTTGCTGAAAGAACTAAGACAATGGTATACTGAAAGAATCTAATACAATGTCAGTTCAAAATGAAGATTCAAAAATATTAGTTCTTTTCTCTTTTCAAAGAGTAGGGGAAGCTTTGAAAGTGGACTCCTGACTCCTAAAGAGGAAAAGTGGGTTAGAAAAACACAGATGCGTTGTTCTAGTGTGCAGAGGAATTAACTTTTTCATTTTGGGGACAGAGATTTTTTTTTTTTTTTTTGGTGGGGGAGGGAGACAACAGAGATTGACTATGTTATTTTTTTAACCCTCAGATTTGCAGGGAGTAGAGAGAATACCCAAAGCGAGGCTGCCCTGATGTCCCTATGCCCCCATGGTTTGGGTTATGTTGTTGGTCAGCTGAACAGCCTGAATCTTCATGTCTGGTTGTCCAGGCTCCGTAAAGTGCAGCTGGGCTCAGGCCCTGTCTCAGGTAAGTAATGGGCACTTTGGGTTGCAATTTCTATTCCTGAATAGGCCTCCTATCTCAGAGTCATGCTTCAACAAACACTCAATTAAAAGGAAAAAACCTCTGGGTGATAGAAGGTACCCTATTACTGAGAAGCAGGAGATGTTCACTGAGGAAAGCACCTCCCGCCCCCAGTTACTAGTAGCCTAGTGAAGATTTATGAGCCAGTTTGTCCCACAGCGATCAAACCTGCAATGTGAAGTTTCAACTGATGCATTTTTTTAATCAACAAAATAAACTAGATCATGAGAGCTGCTTAGAATTAGGAATTAGGCAAAACAATAGAGTAAGGCCCTGGTGAAGAAAGGAGCTAGGCCTGGGTTGTTCTGTGAGCAAATACATTAATTTTAGTATCAGACATTTAGTATCAGACACCTACAGATGAGAAGTCAATATTATTTTGTATTAAATGCCCACGCATGGCTCATGACCATCTAAAACGAATACATTTTCTCTTTTGTTATGCAGAAGTCATCGGAATCTGCTCAGGTGGGCTGACTGGGGGTTTTGACTTCGAAGAGCAGTCCTATCTGATACATCGCATTCAAATGGCAATATTATTTGAAGAAATGTAGTTAGTGAGATGGCAATTTAAAAGCAATTTAAAATTTACAGGCAAAGTGAGTGTATGTAATATTCCACACTGATTTCTGACATGGGATGCTACAAGTTACTGACTTGCCAGTAACTTGTCAGTGTGGTTTGCCAGAGATTGAATTGAGTACCCGAAAGGAAAGGAAGGAGGGAATGTGGTTTTCAGGTGCATTGAAAACACCACAGTTAACTGTTTCTTCCCTGGAGTACTCCTTGTGATAAATGAGAGCGCCGCGATCTAAGACTCTCGACTGTTAATAAACAATAGTCAGTTCTCCCAAGTGTTACTTTGAAAAATAACTTTTTCTTTTTTTCCCCTCAAACACAATTTTGTGAATAGAAACTTTAAAAGAGTCTTCTGTTTTCAGCTCCAAAGAGAGCTCTCCAGACCTGAAGTTGCTTTCCTGTCACTGTGTGTTTTTGAGCAAGATACCACTCTTCATTGCTGTTTTCAAGAAATCCAGCATTGCCTGTGGCATGCCCTCTGAAGAAAGCCTTAGGGGTTAAGTCATCCTAACAATGGAGGGAGGGGAAGGTTTAAACTTGTTTAGTCACTTTACATTCTCAACTTGTTTTCTCATTGGCCAAAACCAAAACGAGGTAATGCCTGATAAGAGTGACCCACCTGTGTCTGTGCTAAAAATAAGGGGCCTCCGATACCAGGCACTTAAAGCAAGCAGATCACACAAAGGGGGTATTTTTGTGGGGTGCAGCCTGGGAAACTAAGGGGAAGAGTCACAGAGGAGTTGAAAGAACAGAAATACAAGGTCAAATTTGAAATTGCCAGTTGAAAATAGTCTTCTCAGAAGGTCTGGATTGGGGGTGGGGGGTGGGCGGGGCACAGCTGGGAAGTTACTATAGGAATGGAGAATCCATCAGCCTCTCTCTTTGTCTCTCTCTTCACTTCTTCTACTTACCTTGGATCACCCATGAGTACCGCACTGGGAGCTGGGCTCCAGGGATAAAATGGGAAATAATACACCCAGTTCCTGTCTTTAGGGCCTAATAGTCTAACAGGGAGGAGAGATAAACCCAAGTAAATAGCTAAATAGCACACAAAATAATTCCAGATTATGATAAAGTGCTACAAGGGAAACAATAAGAAATTCTGAGTTAGGGGATCACATGAGGGTAAACTGCTTTTATAAAGTGGGCAAGATATGCTTTTGGAGACAGACAGACAGAAAGGTGCTCTGTAAGGAGAACGGAGGACTGCAAAGTTTGCAGGTGGAAGGACACTGGTGAAGTACTGAATGAAGGCAGTGTGTTTGAGAATGGTACACCACTGGAGCAGTAAAACAAAATGGGATAAAAAGAAAAGGAAACCCAGACGTTGTGACAAGTGCCATTTTGGTCACTCACTCTCTATCATAATGCTATCATTCAGGCCTCCTAGGCTTTCATTGGAAAACTCTGTTAAGGAATCTGGTTTCTTTAAATTACAAGCGACAGAAACCCAACCCAAAATAACTTGGGCATTAAAGGGGAGATCCTAAACTGTGTGCAAATCAGGGTGCAGCTGACCCCCTGGATAGCTGGAACCAGGGGATAAGTGTCACCAAGGCTCACTTTCTTTGTCTTTTCCTCTAGACAGGCAGAGAGGCTTCTCCCTCAGATGACTGGGGGGCAGATACATTGTATGTATCGTCCCAAATTTGCTACCAGAGAGTAAGGGAGTGTTCGTCCCTTCATTCCAGTTGACTCACCCTTGGTGAAGGCTCTGCTCTCCTTGGCTTAGGGAACATTCCTCCAGGGAGACATCGAGAAAGAGCAACTCTGTACAGGTGAGGTGTGTGTGTGTGTGACTATAGGGCATCAGCGTGTGTGTGTGTGTGTGTGTGTGTGTGTGTGTGTGTGACTATAGGGCATCAGCGTGTGTGTGTGTGTGTGTGTGTGTGTGTGTGACTATAGGGCATCAGCGTGTGTGTGTATGTGTGTGTGTGTGTGTGTGTGTGTGTGAGTGACTATAGGGCATCAGCGTGTGTGTGTATGTGTGTGTGTGTGTGTGTGTGTGTGTGTATGTAGACTGGGAAGTGGCTCTTGTCATAAATCGGCAGTTGTCCACCATGCCTCTTTTTTTTCTTTGCTTATCTAATCCTACTCATGTTTCAAGGCCCATCTCTGACATCTTTCACAGGTTCCCAGTACTCCAGGAGAAATTCATGCTGTCACCAATTAATCGTGTGATTAACAGTAACCTTGAGGCAAAGAACCTGCCTTATTAATCTTTGAATCCTCAGTATTTGTCATATGACCCAGCGCATAGTAGGTACTCAAATAATATTTTTTTTTACTTAACCTTCTGTTTTTAGTTTTTTACTGTGAAATAAAATGGATTTAGAAAAATGTACAAAATGACACATTACAGCCCAATGTCTTACACAAAGTGAACACTGTAACTACTACACAGTGCAGAAAATACAGTATTGCCAGCCTTTAGGTGGCCCCTTACCCTCTGCATATCCTCTTCTAGTAGTTTACCTTCCATTCTCCTCAAGGGAAACCATTACCCTGATTTTTATGATAATCACTTCATTGGTTTTCTTTATAGTTTAATCATCTGAGCTTGCATCCCTACATATCATAGTTTAGTTTGCTGGGCCAATAATGAAAAGATGTTCAACTTCACCAATAATCAAGATAATGCAAATTAAAACATGATGTCATATCACTATACACACAGCAGAATGATGAAAATTAAAATGGTGATGGTGACAATAATGTTAAAAATAGGAAATTGCAAAAACTGCTGAGAATACAGAAACACTTTGGAAAAGTTTGGCTTTATCTCTAGTTGCACTCCTGCAGGACCTATGACCCCACTATTCCCAAAAGAAGTGGGTACACATGTACACCAAAGACATGCGCATGAATAATCATGAAAGCACATGAATATTCATGGATGCATAATTGGTAATAATAATGTAATGGGAAAAAAGCATTTTGTTTTTGTTTCCCACAACCTGATTTCTAGTAAAGTTAAGCACCTTCTCATGGTTATTGGGCAACGATGGCATGGATGTTTTTTTCCTCCAATATTTAAAAAAAATTTTATTAAAGTATAGCTAACATACAATATTATATTAGTTTCATGTGAGGTGTACACCATAGTTATTCAACATATATATATATATATATATATATATATATATATATATATATATATCTAAGTATAAAGAAGTAATCACCATGATAAGTCCAAAAAACATCTAACAAAATACTACAATCATAATATTATTGACTATATTCCCTATGCTGTATATCACATCCCATGACTATTTGTTTTATACCTGGAAATTTGAACCTCTTATTCACCTTCACCTTTTCACCCCTTTTAAAATTTTTATTACATTTGACATTCAATATTATATTAATCTCAGGTGTCAGCATAGTGGTTAGACATTTATATAATTTAAGAAGTGATCCCCCTGAGTATTCTAACACTATACATCTGGCACTATTCATAGTTATTATAATATTATTGACTATATTCCTTATGCTATGCCCTACATCCCCATGGCTGCTTGGTAACAACCAATTTGTACTTCTTAATCCATTCCCCCTTTTTACCCACTCCCCCAAAATCTCCTTTCATCTGCCAACCGTTAAAATGTTCTCTGTATCTATGACTTTGTTTCTGTTTTGTTCGTTTATTTTGTTCTTTAGATTCCACATATAAGCAAAATCACATTGCATCTTCTTTCTGTGTCTGACATACTCCACTCAGCACAATACTGTACAGATCAATTCATGCTGCTGCAAGAACCCATTACATTCCTTGGCCGAGCAATATTCCATTGTATATATGTACCATCTCCTCTTTACCACTCATCCATCGATGGACACCCAGGCTTCCTCCACATCTTGGCCATTGCAAACAAGCTGCAATGAACATATGGATGCACACGTCCCCTCCAAGTAGCATTTGGGTTTCTTTGAATAAATACCCTGAAGTGGGATTACTGGGTCCTCCTTTGTCTCTTGTTATAGCCTTTGTTTTAAAGTCTATTTTGTCTGATAGAAGTATTGCTATGCCAGATTTTGTTTTTAAATTTCCATTTTCATAAAATATCCTTTTCCATCCCTTTACTTTCAGTCTGTGTGTCTTTCAATCACAAGTGAGTCTCTTGTAGGCAGCATATGTAAGGGTCTTATTTTCTTATTCATTCAGCTACCCTGTCTTTCGATTGGAGCATTTAATTCATTTATATTTAATGTAATTGTTGATAGCTATGTAGTTGTTACAATTTTATTATGCATGTTTATGAAATTTTCCCCCCCTTCTTATTAAAGCAGTCCCTTTATCATTTCTTGTAATACTAGTTTGGTGGTGGTAAATTCCTTTAGCTTTTTCTTGTCCGGGAAGCTTTTTATCTGTCCTTTGATTCTAAATGATAACTTTGATGGGTAGAGTAGTCTTGGTTGTAGGTCCTTGCTTTTCATCATTTTGAATATTTCCTGCCAATCCCTTCTGGCCTGCGAAGTTTCAGTTGAGAAATCAGTTGACAGTCTAATGGGAGCTCCCTGGTAGATAACTGCTTTTCTCTTGCTGTTTTTAAGATTATTTCTTTGTCGTTAACCTTCAACATTTTAATTATGATGTATCTTGGTGTGGGCCTCTTTAGGTTTATTTTGTTTGGGCCTCTACGCTTCCTGGGCTTGTATGTCTATTTCCTTGACCATGTTAGAGAAGTTTTCTATCATTACTTCTTTAAATAGGTGTTCAGTTCCTTGCTCTCTCTCTTCTTGTTCTGGTACTCCTATGATGTGAATGTTGGTATGCTTGATATTGTTCCAGGGGCCCTTTAAACTACCTTCTTTTTTTTGGAATCTTTTTTCTTTTTCCTGTTCTGATTGAGTGCTGTCTGCTGCCTTACCTTTCAAATCGATCCTCTGATTCATCTAATCTACTGTTGATTTCTTCTAATTTATTCTTCATTTTAGTTATAGTACTCTTTATTTCTGACTGGTTCTTTTTATGTTTTCTATCTCTTTGTTGAAGTTCTTATAGATATCATTGAGCATCCTTATAAACAGTGTTTTGAACTCTGCATCTGGTAGATTGCTTGTCTCCATTTTGTTTAGTTCGTTTTCTGGAACTTTGTTCTTTCATTGGGGGCAGGTTTCTTTGTCTCCTCAATTTGGCTCCCTTTCTTGGATGTTTTTTTTTTCTATGTATTAGGTAGTGGTTAGACATTTCTATGTCTCCCAGTCTTAGTAGACTGGTCTTATGTATAGGTGTTCTGTGGGGCCCAGTGGTACAGTCTCCCAGGTTACATAAGTCAGGTGCTCCAGGTGTGTCCCTTGTTATGTGTGTGCCCTCCTGTTGTAGTTGAGCCTTAATCACTGTTGGCACGTCAGTGGGAGGGATTGGCCCTCAGGCTGATTGGTTGTGAGGACTGGCCATGACTACAGTGGAGAAGCTGTTGTGCAGGGGCTGACCATACAGAGCAGGATTAGCTTTAGTAGGGCTCTAGTGCCTGCCCAGTTTGTCCTTTAGGTGTGTTATCCTTGGAGGTGGCTGGGTGATGCTCTGGGTCAATCTAAAGCTGGCCATAAGGTGTGCCAGCCTTGGGGCCTAATGGCGGTGGGGGGTTCAGCCACAGCCTGTGCCCTTTCCTGGGCCACCTGTCATGTGCCACAAAGCAATCTTTAGATGGCTGCCACCTGCATGGGTTTAGAGATGCCTCAAGATGCCAAGCTGTGAACCAAGGCCAGTTGCCACTAGTGCTGGGTTGGGGCTACTCAGAAAGAGGTATAGGACACACCAAAGCTTGTTTGAGTTTTGTGAATTTTTGAGAGATTTTAGAAAAGTCCACAGCATGAGCAAAGACTGGCCATTTGTATGGAAAAGCCACTGGAAGATGCTTTAATCTGCCTAAATTGGGTGCAGTGGGGCCTCAGGGAATCACCAAGGAGGAGTGGATGAATGATGTTAGCTAGGTTGATGGAAACTCACATGTGGCAGGGGCCTGGGTCTGCACGCAGGGAGTTGGGAGGGTTCAGCAAAGAAACAATGAATTCTCCTTGTGCAGTGTTTGTGGGATTGCAAATTGGTGCAGCCACTATGAAAAACAGTATGAAGATTCCTCAGAAAACTAAAAATAGAACTACTTTATGACCCAGCAATTCCACTCCTGGGTATTTATCCAAAGAAATCCAAAACACTAATTTGAAAAAAAAGATGCACCCCTATGTTTACTGCAGCACTATTAATAATAGCCAAGACATTGGAAACAACAAAAATGCCTATCAATAGATGATTGGGTAAATAAATTGTGGTATCTTTATATAATGGAGTATTACTGTGCCATAAAAAAGAATGAAATATTACCATTTGCAACAACATAGATGGACCTAGAGGGTATTACACTAAGTATAATAAGTCAGCCTGAGAAAGACAAATACCATATGATCTCACTTATATTTGGAATCTTAAGAACAGAATAAATGAACAAACAAAACAGAAATAGACTTAGACATAGAGAACAAACTGATGGTTGCTAGATGAGAGGAGGGTTGGGGGGATGGTTAAAAAAGGTGAAGGGATTAGGAAGTACAAATTGGTAGTTACAAAGAAGTCATGGGGATGTGAAATACTGTATGGGGAATAGAGTTAATAATGTTGTAAAGACTATGTGTGGTGTCAGATGGATACTAGACTTCTCAGGTAATCACTTCATAAATTATATACATGCCTAACCACTGTGTTGTACACCTGAAACAAATATAAAATAATATTGAATGCCAACTATACTTAAAAAATATATAGTAATAAGATGTAAAGTAGGGGATATAGTCATTGGTATTGTAATAGCTATGTATGGTGTCAGATGGCTAGTAGAATTGTTGGGGTTATCCGTTTGTGAAGTGTGTAAATGTCTAATCATTACGTTGTTTTTGTACACCTGAAACTAATAATTAAAAAAAATAAGAAACAATGGGGTCTTCCAGCATTTCTCTTTGGGGTAAAGCTGCCCCTCCAACCCTCACCTTGAAGTCAGATAATTCAGTTCCTCCCCTGGTGCCTTTTGAGCTGTTGCACCAGCACTGGAGCTCAGAATGAATGAGTCTGTCAGTGAATATATCCATGTGTGGGTCCTTTAAGAGGATTGCCTGGGGCTCCTGCAGCCCTCTGTCTCACCCAGCCACAATGTCCACTGGTTTTCACAGCCAAAAATTGTGGGGACTTCTCTCCCTGACACTAGAACCCTGGACTGGGGAGCCTTGTGTGGGACTGGGACCCCTCGCTCCTCCAGGGAGGACCTCCTCAGCTGAGAAATCCTTCCTGATTTTTAACAGTCACATGTGGGTGTGGGAACAGCCTGTTCTGCTTCTTCACCCCTCCTACCAGTCTTGAGGTGGCTTATTCCGCATGTCCTTACTTGTAGGACTTTGGTTCAGCTAGACTTCAGATGATTTTCAATGATGGTTGTTCTGTAGTTTAGTTGCAATTTTGATGTGGTCATGAGAGGAGGCAAGCACAACGTTTTTCTAGTCTGCAATCTTGACTGCAAATCTAGTATGGATTCTTTGATTGCTTTAAGTACATCTGCAGAATTCCTGTTAGACTTCCAAGTGGAGATGTCATGTAGGGAGATAGATATATGGGGAGTTTATGGGAAAAGTCAGAGGATATACGTATGAGTTTGGGGCCATAACACATGGATAGTATTAAACACAATGGAAGGGATAAGATCACATAAGGGATACGCATGTTAATGGAAAGGAGGTCTGAGGACTGAGCCTTGGGTAGGAGTGAGGAATCCACTAAATGAGATTGGGAAATGCCAGACAGAAAGGTAAGAAAATCAGAAACATAGGATGTTTCAAGTCCAAGAAAAAGAAGTGTTCCAAGATAAAGGGAGTAAATTTTAGTAAGTCTTAGTACATTTCTTAATTTGATAATCATACTGGAAAGCCAAATTATACGAAGACTTAGAAAAGACTGTCAAATTTGGAAATACAGAGGTCATTAGAGGCCCTGAAAGAGCAGTTTTAGTGAAATGGAGAGGATATTTACCAGTGGAATGGGTTCTAAAAAGAATGGGAAGTGAGAAATTGGATACAGAGAGCATGGACACTCTTTTGAATGGTTTTGCTGTGAATGGCAAACAAGATTGGAGAGTGGAGTCAACTGGATGAAGACAAAGATGCAGAGTCAAAGGAGGGCTTTTTGTTTTTTCAAAAGGAGAATATTATAATATATCTGCTAATGTATGTGATCTGGTAGCAAGCCAAAAATGCTTACTCGGGAGAAATAATTGCTGTGCCAAAGTCCTTGAGCAGGCACAAGGGGATGGGTCGACTGCACAAGCAGAGGGGTGGCTTTAGAAAGGACAGACAGTTCAGTCACCATTATATGTAGGCATGTGACATGTGAGCACAGCAGCAGAGAGGATGTGAGATTTGGTTGCAGGATGAGAAAGTTATCTTTTGAGTGTTCCTTTTTTCTTAGTAAAATATGAAGTAATACTATCACTCAAGAGGAATGTATAGGAAGTGCTGAGCAAAGAAGAATGTATAAGATAGACTTGTCTCAAAGGGCATGAGAATGAATTGGCTGGGACAATATGCTGGAATTTCTGCTTCATGTTGAGGATGTAGTTGAGGCTTGTGATCAGGATTTTAAAGTGGGATTAGTTAGAAGGATTATAGTGTTTTTCTTTCTTTCTAACATTTAATATTGGTTTGTGTGTATGCATGGAATAGGCAGAGAACTGAATTTAACCAGGATTGCAGTTTTGTTGGCTGAGCACATGGTGGGGAGATGAGTAAGAGAATTGAGTGTGTATATGAGGGAGTGATTTTAGAGATGTGCCATGGAATTTAGCTGGGGAAGTAGGGAAGTGAGAAGCTGATAGACAGTATACGAGTGGTAAGACCAATGATTTGGGTATCCTGGGGGAGCAAAAGCATTGTTGGAGTTGAAGTAAAACAAGAATTATGCTGAAAAGATCATGTGTTGTAATTAGAGAACAGGACACTTGAAACTGAAAATTTGAAGGTGTGAAATTATTGATAATGAGAAGGGAGAAATTATGACCATGAAAGTGAGTAGCTGAGGTGGGATATGAGACACCTTCAATAGCAAGTGAAAAGATCAAGGATCTGATCGATTCCTGTGGCTATTGAACTCACCAAAAATTATTACAGAAATAGAAGTGGAGAGACAGTGAGCAAAGGAAAATTTTTTTCCTTTAATGAAAGCAATTGAGAGAGAGAAAAGTAGATCATTGCAATGAGAAGTTTAAGGTGGTATAGCTGAAGTTTTCAGGGCAGAATCAGGACGATTACTCTGGACATGACAGTGAGACCTGAAGAGACCTACCCTTCCTTCAAGACAAATGGTAACAGAACATATATTCACCATTTGAGAGAGCTGCAGAGGGTCAGTGCCTGTGGGCTCTCCTTAAGATTTCAGTTGGAGGGAGAAGGCAATATATTCAGAAAGGTTCTGTGTACAGGTTTTTTTATTCCTGACAGACCATGAGTTTTAGAGGGCCCATGGAAAGGGTTTGGAAGGTGGTAAAGTGAAAGAAGATTGGGTTAGATTGGGGGATAGATATATGGGGCTGAGAATGTGACAGGGATGAAAGACATGAAAATTGGTTCCTAGTCATCTAAGGAAGTGATGGATAATTAATTTTAAATGGAGGCTTGTTGAACTGGTCTCTGTTGTTGAGCGGAGGTTTGAGAGGAAATGTTGAGTGAATGCAAGCATGAATGTCACACTAGGGGCATGACTGTCACACCAGGTCTCCATTTAATTCTGATGTACTTAGGTCCAGACCAAGGGAGCGGAATTTTTACCAGGGGCCCTTCAATCATGTTAGTGAGATATCAAGGCTAGGGGGAGACAAATCCTGCCAGTATGAAGTAATCTCTTATTTATACAATTATGGAGAAATAAGATCATTTAGGTAAAGAAGGCTCTGGGTCAGCCTACTTAACTGATTTTTGTTTGCTGATCTTGGAAGAAAATACTGCGACAAAATCTTCTGCTGAAAAAATTTGTTTAAATCCTAAGAAGATGAAAATGCTTTGATACTCAAAGAATATTCTCATCCTAGATGTTTTTAGCAGTTTATATTTAACTGGGTATAATTCTTCTTAAGCACCATTTTGTTCATTCTTTTGAAACTGAAGATTAGTCTTTCAATGAGAAATCTGCATTTCATTGTAAAGATGGAACACAATGCCTTCGGCTCACTTATTTGGAGGAGCAAGCTTATTTTGGTAATATATCTTTAGCATATTGTAAAAACAGTGAGTGCAGCAAATTTATTTCAGGCAAGACAGAGTGAGATATGCACATGCATGGCTCAAGGGGCATGAAAGATATATACTCCATGTCCCATACTTCAAGTAATGAAAATTTCAGAGGTGACGTCAGTTGTCTTTGATTTCAAATTGAGTGTCTGTGATAAAAGAACCAGTGAGGGGGGAAAAAGTAATTTCAGAATGAGAGATGATTGTAATTAGAGTCAGCCGCAGATCTCTGTGCTAGGAAGATGCTCTTTTACTTCCTACTTCTTTTGGGAAAATACAAAATCTTAAGAATTTTCACATTAGATCAGACCAGTGGTTGTTTCTGCCTCAGATTCTAAATATTATACCTTAGTAGAAATTGCACAGGAAAATGTTCATGTTCTCTCCAATGCTCCCTCATTCCCAAGCAAGTTTCTGGCAAGAAACATCTATAATTATATCCACCATCAGCCATCTGGCCCTGACCATTTGACCACCATTATGGATTTTGAATCTATTCTCTTTTGTGCATTCCTGCTTCCATTGTCCTAATTCAAACCCTTGGCATCTTTCAACTGTGTAGTTACTGTATTTGTGAAAAGGTGAGCAGGATGACTTTAGTCTGGATCAGTTAAAGAGAAGGCTGTTTTTGAGGGGGTGGGGTTGAATTAGGTCTTAAAGGATAGTTAGAATTTTGAAGGGTATTCCAGCTACTGTGGCCCTTATTGCCAATGGGGAGGAGTTTTGAGTGAAGGAATCATGATGAGAAAACGTAGGGGCCATCTAGAAGGTACTGAGCTGACCACTTGACCAGAATCACCATTAAGGAAGGCAAGATGAGCAAGTTGGGCTGGAGCATGATTTATTTGCACTCTGATTACCCCAGTGCAGGAGACTGGGCTGTATTGGGAGAGTTGAGAACTACTCCCCTCCTCTATTTTTGGTAAAGAATAAAAAAAGAGCTAATTTTCAGTTTCCTGATGACTTAGATCATCCTGAGGAAGAAATTGGGGCTGAGTTTATGGAGGATGGTGGTTACAGTAAAAACCTCTCCTGGAGGGTAATCCTGCAAATTGTAATGGGGCAGGGGTGGCGGGGGGGGGGGGGGGAAGGGGAAAACAGCAACAAAATCTGCCATGGAGACCCACCAGTTACTGTGGCTCTTAGTGCCAATGGGAAGACATTTAGGAGTCAACTGAACACTGACTCCCTATGCCATCAGCAAGATTTTGCAATATTTTTTGTTATAATAAACTTTTTGTTGTAATTGTAATTGCTGTACAAGGATCTGGCCTGAGGACTCAATTTTGCTGCAATAGTGTCATAATTAAAAAAAAATACAAAACCCTAATCTGATAGAAGCCTAAATGGAAATGCAGGCTCCCACAGAAGTTCTAATTTTGCCCAGAAATAAGAAAGCGAAAGGAATCTCTACAAAAAAGACAACGCAGACGAAGGAGATTGTTTCACAGGTGAAGATGGCCAGTGGCAGATTCAAAATGCTAAAAACCCATCATCTACTTTACCATTTCCTGTACTGTGCCTACTACCAAGCCTGGCGGAGAACAGGTTCCCAAGGAATGTCTCTTGAATGAGTTAATACAAAATGTGGGAAGTGGTACTTATAATATTTACTTGGCTTTATTTATTTTTTTTTTTTATTGTCATGTGCTAAGAGCGGTAGCAACAAAGCCAAAAATAACCCACCATCTTCTCTAACTTTTAAGATTCTCCAGATCAGGACAAAGAATAATTTGACTGAAGGATCCATAAAGCAAGTAGATTCTGGACACTTGTTTCTGGCAAAACTATCTCAAACTTGTTGAGGTCATCATAACAAGAAGCAAAGGGAGAATATTATCTAATAATTTAGTGTTTTGAGTTCATGGGAGAGTATGAATTCTGTTTACCAAAAAGGTTGATTTGATTTTAGAAATACTAAAATTACAGCAAAGCCATTTGCATGATCCTATTGGCCTTCCCTGGAACCTATTACCTTTCGAATTTCAAAATCTTTTTCCTATTGACAATGTCAGTGGGGAATATAATGTCCAACTTTAGACCAATTGTTTGACAGTGGGTTGGGAGTAAGTCAGGGTAGAATTATATACTATATAGCAGCTACAGGAGTTTGGGATTTAAGGATCTCACTCTAAAGTAACAATCCACACGTGAAGAAATGGGGTTTTGAATAAGGAATCCAATGTGAATGGCTCCTGCTATAAATACTGTGTGGCTTGCAGGGACTTCAGCATAATGACAACATCCAGCAAAGCCAAAGGGTTATACACAAAGGTTTGGTTCAACAGAGGCGCCTCCTTAGCAGGCACAACTGAAACTACTAAAGTCTGATTGGAAGAGAAAAGACGAAAGGGCTAAGGTAGGAGAAAATTTTCCCTTCAGTGCTTGGGAGAGAAAACTTCTAGTGCCCTCCAGCATTCTGGAGAATGGAATTGTTTTTTTTTTTTGTTTTTTGTTTTGCTGTTGTGTTCATTGTTGTTTGTTTTGTTTTTAAGCTGAATTTGTAGTTATTATAAAAAGAAGTTGAAAATACATGGTCATAGAGGGCATGTTGGGATTCTTCTGGGAGAGAATGCTGCTACTTAGGTGAGGGGTGGACCTGGGATTGCAGGTTGAAGGCACAAAAAGATAATAAACCTTTACCTGGTGGTTTCTTTATATCTCCTCCAGTAAATTCTGACTTTCGATCAGAAAGAGAGGATGGATTTTCTTGCCTTACAGCTTCCAGGGAGACATGCTGTGGAAGTCTCATGGCTTCAAAATAATTCGTGGATGTTTTGTGAAACTTTTTGACCTGGCTGAGAGCCTGGGGCTTTTGAGCATTCAAGAATAATAGGCAGCATTGAAAAGGAGTGGATAGAATGTTTTATTAATGGTAGCTATTTTTATTAACTGGAGTCAGGGGAACACCAGACAGGATCAAAATTTAAGAATTCTTTGAAAAGCCTTTATTTTACATTCATTTTATTTTACATTGCTTCGATGCTTTACTCTATGGTGTAACAGACACTGTATTTTATGCCCTAACAAATGAGAGAGCCAAGATGAGGCTTTGAAATTTTTATGTGTTCTTGAAAGTGGAGGGAATGTGAAGTGGGAGAGAGAGAGAGGCGAAGAGGTAGCAGTAACTATTTTTTTTTTTTTTTAAATTTTATTTTATTAAATTTATTGGGGTGACAATTGTTAGTAAAATTACATAGATTTCAGGTGTACAATTCTGTATTACATCATCTATAAATCCCATTGTGTGTTCATCACCCAGAGTCAGTTCTCCTTCCATCACCATATATTCGATCCCCCTTACCCTCATCTCCCACTCCCCACCCCCCGCCCCCCTTACCCTCTGGCAACCACTAAACTATTGTCTGTGTCTATGAGTTTCTGTTTTTCATTTGCTTATCTTGTTCTTTTGTTGTTTTTGGTTTATATACCACATATCAGTGAAATCACATGGTTCTCTGCTTTTTCTGTCTGACTTGTTTCGCTCAGCATTACTCTCTCAAGATCCATCCAAGTTGTCACAAATGTTCCTATATCATCTTTTCTTACTGCCGAATAGTATTCCATTGTGTATATATACCACAACTTCTTTATCCATTCATCTATCGAAGGACATTTTGGTTGTTTCCATGTCTTGGCCACCGTAAACAAAGCTGCAATGAACATTGGAGCACACGTGTCTTTATCTCTAAATGTTTTCAGATTTTTTGGGTAGATACCCAGGAGAGGGATTGCTGGGTCATATGGCAATTCTATTCGTAATTCTTTGAGGAACCTCCACACTGCCTTCCATAACGGCTGCACCAGTCTGCATTCCAACCAACAGTGTATGAGGGTTCCTTTTTCTCCACAGCCTCTCCAACATTTGTTATTATTTGTCTTGTTGATGATAGCCATTCTGACTGGGGTGAGGTGATATCTCATTGTGGTTTTGATTTGCATTTCTCTGATGATTAGTGATGTTGAGCATTTTTTCATATGTCTATTTGCCATTTGTATGTCCTCTTTGGAGAAATGTCTCTTCAAGTCCTCTGCCCATTTTTCAATTGGGTTGTTTGTTTTTTTGTTGTTGAGTTGCATGAGTTCCTTGTATATTCTGGATACTAGCCCCTTATCGGAGGCACTGTTTGCAAAAATCTTCTCCCATTCAGTTGGTGGCCTCTTTATTTTGTCAATGGTTTCTTTTGCTGTGCAGAAGCTTTTAAGTTTCATATAGTCCCATTTGTTTATTTTAGCTTTTACTTCCATTGCCTTTGGAGTCAAGTTCATAAAATGCTCTTTGAACCCAAGGTCCATAAGTTTAGTACCTATGTTTTCTTCTATGCAGTTTATTGTGTCAGGTCTTATGCTTAAGTCTTTGATCCATTTTGAATTAACTTTGGTACATGGTGACAAATAGCAGTCCAGCAGTAACTTTTTTGAGAGCTGTTTCTTTCCTCCAGAATTTATACTTTTTTTTTAAACAGTGCATTTAAAAAAAAATATATTATTGGGGAATAGTGTGTTTCTCCAGGGTCCATCAGCTCCAAGTCGTTGTCCTTCAATGTAGTTGTGGAGGGCGCAGCTCAGCGCCAAGTCCAGTCACGTTTTCAATCTTTAGTTCTTTAGTTGCAGGGGCCACAGCTCACTATCCCATGCGGGAATTGAACCGGCAACCTTGTTGTTGAGAGCTGGCGTTCTAATCAACTGAGCCATCCAGCCACCCCTCCGGAAGCTCAGTGGCAGCTCATTGTCTTCTATCTAGTTGTGAAAGGAGCAGCTCACTGGCCCATGTGGGAATCGAACCAGCAACCCTATTGTTCAGAGTCTGCACTATAACCAACTGAGCTATCCGGCCACCCCCAAAATTTATACTATCATGTTTCCCTGAAAATAAGACCTAGCCAGATCTTTTGGAGCAAAAATTAATATAAGACCCAGTATTATATTATATTATATTATATTATATTATATTATATTATACCTGGATTATATTAGTTTATACCCGGATTATATTATACCTGGATTATATTATATTATATTACATTATATTATATTATATTATATTATATAAGACCCGGTCTTATATTACATTAAAATAAGACCAGGTCTTATATTAATTTTTGCTCCAAAAGACGCATTAGAGGTGCTGGTCCAGCGAGGTCTTATTTTCTGGGAAACACAGTATTGACAATGATGTTTCATCACAACTTATCCCTCTCTCCTGGCCGTAATCAGTTTATCATGTTTTATCCATGCTTCAATTCATTACATGTATTTTGAGTACCAACTATGTTTAAAGATTTAGAAATAAGTTAATATAGAGTGTTGGCTCATAATCTCTTGGTTGGGCTTAATTATCTGCCAATTGTAGGTTTATTACCTTCCTCACCCTCCATTCTTCAATCTCAAGACTCCAGGCCTAATATTTGTCCTTAGTACATGAAACTGTTAGGAATTTTTTTGGTTATAAGCAACAGAAATTTAGGCTGGCTAATTTAAACAAAAGATATATTTATAGAAAAATATGAAAGTTTCTCATGAAATCAAAGAACGAGGATTGGAACAGACAGGAAGTATGCAGCTTCACAAGTTCTGGATAGAAACAACTACACAACCGTCTTGTCAGGGTGAAGTGCTGCTCCAGTAGTAAGGGAATTCTAACTATTGTACTATTATTCTCAGGATTAATATTCTAGGAAGGACCAATTAGGGTCAAACGACTTCCCCCTTGGCTGGGGATGATGAGGTTTTGATCAATAGCCATGACATATTGTGAGAGGAGAAGTAGCTTGTGAAAAATTGGGATCTATGACTAAATTAAATTAGAAGTGATACTGGACAGTCAGAAAACCAGCAAATACAGATTTCTAGCCTCCAGGATGCTGAGATCAGGGTGCCACCATGATTGGGTCCTGGTGAGGACTCTCTTCCTGGTTTGCAGATGGCTGCCTTATTTCTGTGTCCTCACATGGCCCTGTATGTGGAGAGAGAGAGAAAGAGAGAGAGAGAGAGAGAGAGAGAGAGAGAGAGAGAGAGGTATCGAAATCTCTCGCTTTTTACTTATAAGGCCAACAATCCTATTGGATTCTTATGACCTCATTTAACCTGAATTACCCCCTAAAATCTGTATCTCCAACTCAGTCATATTGGGGTTAAGACTTCAATATATGAATTTTAGAGGAACATCATTCATAATACTTGGATAAGTTATTTAACCTCTCTACATCTCAGTTGTGTATAAATAATATACACACTTGTAACAAAGTGTGTATATTATTCATTCATTAATAATACTTATTGTTGATTTAATATGCGCCAAGTCCTAGACTGGAGAATAAAAATGCAGAGAAAAATTCTCAATCTATAGGACTGTTGTAAATAATAAGTGAAACAATAATTGTATAGTGTCTGGCAAAATGTAGTGCTCAATAAACATTAGTTGTTGTCATCACTAATTGCTAAGCGACACATCCGGCTGGACTTGAGTTCATCTCCTGGATGTAGAGGAGGTGTCTCCTTCTGTCATATTATGGGTGAGATGCTGGGTACTGTGGTTAACGTGGCTTTAATAAGCCAAACCACATGGCTTGAATATGTCCTGCTATGGATGTTTCACTCCACCCAGAGAGGCGGGCCCATCACTGTGGGGAACTCAGCTGTATCAAGATAAATGGCATGATTTTCCATAACTGAGATGGATAGGAATCATAGAGACTCATAATCAAGATGGATAGGTAGACATAAACACAGCTCCAATACATCAGGTCAGTGCTATAATGAAGTTATGAACAAAAAGCTGAGGGAGCACCGAGAAAAGAGATGAGTTCTGCTTGAGGGTGGGAAAGACTTCTTAGAAAATTCAGATTGAGCTTTTCCCTCTTAATTTTCAGGTAAAAATTTTGGGGGTGGTGAGGGAGTGTAAGCAGAAGAAACAGCACAAACCATATTTCCCTGAAAATAAAACCTAGCAGGATCATCAGCTCTAATGTGTCTTTTGGAGCAAAAATTAATATAAGACCTGGTCTTATTTTACTGTAATATAAGACAATGTCTTTAACATAACATAACATAACATAACATAACATAACATAACATAACATAACATAATAATATAATACGGGGTCTTACCTTAATTTTTGCTCCAAAAGATGCATTAGAACTGATGGTCCGGCGAGGCCTTATTTTTGGGGAAACAGGGAAGATGTGTGCACATGCCTAGGGAAGGATCAGGAACTGAGGGTGGCTGGAGAAAAGTCTGAATTCTATCTTAGGAATTACAGAAAAACAAACTATCAGGGGCTTTGAAGCAAGAAACTCTCCAGCAGTTAGGAGGAAAGATGCAGGTCTTCCAATGAGGAGGCTATGATGGAGGTGAGAGATGATGAGGGTTTAGCAGTTGGCAGTGGGAGAGAAGTAGACACATGTGTGAGATATTTATGAAATTGAATTTATGGAACTCAGTGGCTTATTGGATATGGGAGGTGAGAAAATTGGAGGAGTCAAGATGACTTTAAGATTTTCCATTTTAGGTAAGGGGCCATTATCTGACCAGGAAATATGGATGGAAGAATGAATTTGGAGAAGATAATGAATTCATGTTGGACGTGTTGAATTTGAGTTTTCTCCATGGTTTGCATAAGTGATAACTTTGTGACAAAGAAAGAAGTAACCATAGACTGATTCATGATAAAGCGTTCAGCCTCAATTATTTGGGGATAAACATGTTAATCCAACTCCTCCCCCCAAAAAAATCACAGTTGAAAAAGTTGAATCGGAAACTAATTTGAATGTCTGGCTGTGACTGAGTTGCCAACAAGCTGGGGGGCTAGAGCCTGACATGTCGCCTGTTTCTGATCTTGCACATACTGTTTCTTTATTTAGAACCTCTTACCCGTATCAATTAGACCCCAGTTAAATTTGACATCCCTTAACCTTGCATTGGATCTAACTCATTGCTACAGCAGAACCCATATGGCACAGAGACAGTTGTAGGCATCAGTTCATTGCTTATATAGAGATACTGGCCTGGTGCCAGCCAGTAATCACTGCTTTTTGTTAATAAACATGTTTGCTTTACAGTCATTTCATACACAGGGCTCTGGATTAATTAGATCAAAATGTGTCATCCATCTAAGAAACCAGAAGAACTCACTCTCACTTTTTGGGCTTCTGAGGGAAAGGGAACAGCAGATTTTGGCGAAATTAAAAAAAATATGTGTTTGCTTGATTCTATAAGAACTTAATAAACTATCTAAATAACCAGTGCAAGTAATTTTTGATAATGAGCATAGATTGGGTTGGGGAGTTGAATAAAAGACCACAAAGGAATCAAGGTGAGATTTTTCTCTAGAATATGAATTAGTTGATTTTTTTAAAAAGCCCATTTTGTTTCTGTATTTGTTTCCCTGAAAGTTGATAGATTTTGTTTGGGTGTGAAGATTTATAAAGAGAGACCCCCATAGCCATCAGGTCTAAAGTTTGTTCAAGTTGAAGACATAGCCACCGGTTCTCTTTGCACTCAGGTTTGAGCGGGAAGACAGGAGAGTTTCTGGGCAGTTCTGCAGCTGAGCCCTGCTGTAACTGCCTTTGAGGTCTGCAGCACCGAGCCACCTCAGGCTGAGATCCCTTCACCGTGAGCACCTCCTGCTCCATAACTAAAAAAACCTCCTTAGACATGCCTTATGCTAAATCCTTCCCAGAGTCAATATTTCTAGACCAAGTTTCTCTTACAGTAATACAAACATTGTTTGTTGTTTCTTGTATGGAAGCACAAAAAGATTCAAATTCTAGAGTTCCCACCCTATGTATGTGGATAACTTAGCCTAGTGCCTGAAACATATCTGTTGAATGGATGGAAGATGACGGTCGAAAGCAGAGGAACTAAACCCACATCTGTGTAACATTCTTTGATGTTTCTACATAGCTGCATTAGAAAGGCTCCAATTTGCTGTATACATTTGACTTCTTGATTGAAAAAACAAACCTATGCCATCCAGAGTTTATTTAAAACAGGGTTGATTAACCTTATTTATCCAGGTTGTTGCTAACATGAATCTTGCATTTCCAACAATTTCCCACTTCACTTTTTCCAACTACCACTATATATACATATATATATGTAAAATTGGTTTACCCTCTACAAGGTGTGATCAAACAATACGATGAATGTTTAAATAAAAAAAAATTGTCACCTGAAATCTATGTAACTACTAACAATTGTCACCCCAATAAACTTTAATAAAAAATATTTATTGCCATTAATCCCCCTCAAAATACTCCCCCTCACTTCAAACACACTTATCCCATCGTTTTTGCCACTTTCTGAAGCAGTTCTGAAGTCCTCTTTCGTGAGTCTTTTTAGTTGCACTGTCGTGGCTGCCTCAATGTCCTGAATCATTCTGACTTTGGGGAAGAGCCAGAAGTTGCATGGTGCCAGATCCAGTGAATAAGGTGGATGAGGACACACTGTGATGTTTTTGTTTGACAGAAATTGCCATATACCAGAAGTGATGTGTGACACGGAACCTTTCTACTGTGATCAAAATATACAGTGAATGCTGTTGCCTAGTGACATCCAATGGAAAGATAGGGATCTTCAATACAGGAAGCGACACATGAACCTTAGTAACAGTGTGTGACAAGTTTCAACTTGTTCGTTACAGTCAGTTGGGAGTGAGCTACAGTTGAGAGAAGGTGTGTTTTAAAGTGTGAGTAAATCATCGCTCATCATGACAATGCTCCGTGTCACACATCGCTTCTGGTACGGCAGTTTACGTCAAATGAAAACATTACGGTGTGTCCTCATTCACATTATTCACTGGATCTGGTGCCATATGACTTCTGGCTTTTACCCAGAGTCAGGATGACCATGGAAGGTAAATATTTTGAATTGATTCAGGACATTGAAGCAGCCATGACAGTGCAACTAAAGACACTCATGAAAGACGACTTCCAGAACTGCTTCAGAAAGTGGCAAGAATGATGGGATAAGTGTGTTTGAAGTGAGGGGGAGTATTTTGAGGGGGATCTTTTACTGAAATGTATCTTTTACTGAAATAAATTTTTTTTAACTTAAACATTCACCGTGTTTTGTGACCACACCTCATAGCTGTAGTGGATACTGAGAGACTGGCAGATTGAAATCGGTAGATTTTTTCGTGCTTTCCAAGGTGGTTTCGTCAAACAGCTGTGTAGTGATCACACAGCAAACAATCTGAGGTTAATATTGTTAGGGAGTCCTTTGAGGCACCCCAATCTCTACCTACCCTGGTCACTGCTTCCAACTTTCCCAACAAGAGGGGAAGGACCTCAGATTTTTCACTCAATAATAAAGGATACCTTAGTTGTAGCATAAGGCTACTGGTGAAAGTGTCCAGGGATAAAAGCAGTAGAGCTAGAACACACTTGGCAGTGGCAGAAAAGTCAGGGGCAAAGTGATCATAGGCTTCATGCTTCCGATTAGGTAGGAGAAGGAAGACATCAAGGCTGATCCCTGAAGTGATCGCAAAGGCTGCAGCTGTGGGGCAGTGTGTCAGGAAAGGTAAGCTAGAGCCGGTAGTGTCGGATCAGAATAGTTCAGTATCTATTACTGGTATCTCAGGTCTAATTAGCTGGTTGTCATGTAGACAAGGGCAAAAAGCCTGGTGGAGCAGTGCTTGTTGGGGAAAACATTCTAACCTACAGCAGCAGAGTGCAGGCCCACCACCATCCAGTGCATTCCAGGGCAGCTTTCCAGTGCCTTCCAGGGGTCAAGTGAGACTGTGGGCTGTGAGACTTACAAACTGCTTGGCTAGGGAAGCACTGGAAGCACTGGGCCCTCCTTTGACAAAATCAGTGGTGTGATCTAATAGTGATATGACATGGCAGAACCTGGGCTCCAATCCTATCTTGCCAGCTCAGTGTTAGTGGTAGAGGGAGAACCAGGCTGTGGGGTTAGGAAGCCAAGTGCCAAGTCTTGCAGTTGAATCTGTACATCAGCAATGAGGGGAAGGATTCCCCATGTCCACACCTCTGATGCCAGGCTCTCCCTTAGCATATTGTGTGTGGGGTCCAAGTGTGGGGTTAACCAGGATTGATTGTCTAAAGCACTAGCTATAGCTAGCATCTGAGAGATTGCAGGAGCTAGCTTCTTTCTTAGGAGGCCAGAATGAAGGCATCAGTCTTGGGCAAGTTAACACATACCTCTCACCAACAGATGAGGCCTTGATTTCTTCAGTTATCAACATATTCTGAGGAAGACAGAGAGATGCAAAAATACAGTAGTCTTCCTTACCTGTGGTTTCACTTTCTATGGTTTTAGTTGCCCATAGTCCATTGAGGTCCAAAAATATTAAATAGAAAATTCAAGAAATAAACAATTCTTAAGTTTTAAATTGTGCACTATTCTGAGTAGCATAATGAAATCTCATGCTGTCCCACTCTGTCCTGCCTGGGATGTGAATCATCTCTTTGTCCAGTGTATTCGCCCTGTATATATACACTCATTAGTCACCTAGTAGATGTCTTGGTGATCAGATTGGTTACTGGAGAGAGAAAGACAGAGAGCCCACATTCACATTAGTTTTACTACAGTATCTGATTATAACTTTTCTATTTTATTATTAGTTATTGTGTTAATCTCTTACTGTGTCTAATTTATAAGTTAAATTTTATCATAGATATGTATCAAAGTGGGACAATTAAGATCGTGAACTTGTTGCAACAATGTTGCTAAACTTTTTTGATATCAGAAGGATTATTCATTATGAATTTGTACTAACTGGACAAACAGTTAACCAAGTTTACTATTTGGAAGTGCTGAAAATACTGCGTGAAAAAGTTAGATGAAAATAACCTGAACTTTTTGTCAACAATTCATGGCTCTTGCATCACAACAATGCACCAGCTTCCACAACACTGTCTGTGAGGGAGGTTTTAGCCAGTAAACAAATAACTGCATTGGAACACCCTCCCTACTCACCTGATCTGGCCCCTAATGACTTCTTTCTTTACCCAAAGATAAAGGAAATATTGAAAGAAAGGCATTTTGATGATATTCAGGCCATCAAGGGTAATACGATAACAGCTCTGACGGCCATTCCAGAAAAAGAGTTCCAAAATTGCTTTGAAGGGTGGATTAGGCACTGGGGTTGGTGCAAAGCTTCCCAAGGGGAGTTCTTCAAAGATGACCATAGTGATATTCAGCAGTGAGGTAAGTAGCACTTTTTCTAGGATGAGATCGCGAACTTAATTGTCAGACCTCGTATGTATAGGAAAAAGCATAGTACCATATTTTGCCATGTATAATGGCAAATTTTTTTGCCCAAATTAGTGAGGGAAAAGTAAGGATGGGCATTATGCATGAATAGTACTAATTCTCTATCTACATAAATGTTTTAATTCTTTTATTTATACTATGAGTTAAAAGTATAACTCTAGAAATCAATAGCGACATCCGTATGCAAAATAATACCCTGGAATACAATAATCGGTTTTGTTGAACTTACGATGAACTTGCAAAGACAAAGAGCTCTTGGCCTTCTATGATGCATAAATATGGTAAATTTGTTACCAGTACATAAAATTTCTTGTACCTTGTAACTGTTCTTGTGTTTTGTAATTATTTGTTACATAAAATTTCTTGTACCATAATATGTTAAAAAATAAATGCTAAAATTCCTTTATAATACAAAATTCCTTTAAAAACAAGTGCTTAAATGTGAACAAATAAAATTTTGAATTAAAAAATTAAAACAAAAGAGAGAAAGTTTGTGCCAAAATCGTGTTCATTATGCATGGGAGTGCATTATACATGGAAAAATATGATATATACCGGAGTGCCAAGAAAATATATACAAGTGAGCACTTTGGTCAACATTGCTCAAGCAGTAGTTCGCCATTTTTGTCTAACTTTTTCACGCAGTCTTTTCAGCATTTCCAAATAGTAAACTTGGTTAACTATCCAGTTGGTACAAATTCATAATAAATAATCCTATGATATCAAAAAAGGTTAGCAACATTGTTTTGACTCTTGATTTGTACTGACAGAACATTTTTGGTTGTGGAGAATTGACTGACTTTCATTGTGCACTTTGACACTTTGTTTCAGTGTCGTATTGGTACACCCATGTTTCATCACCAGTGATAACAGGGCTCAAAACATCCTCTTGCCTCTCCAAAAGGTCTTGGCAAACTTTGACTCTCTTTCACTTTTGTCCATCGGTGAGCTCCTTCAGGACCATTTCTGCACACACCTTTCTCAAGCCAAGATTCTCAGTTAAGAGTTTTCTAACTGTTTCTCTATGATGTTTACTGGTCTGCTATGCTTCTCACAGTCAGCTGATGATTTTGATGCGCAACTCAATGAATTTCTGCAATGTTTTCATCAGTTCTGCTCGTTACCGGCCACCCTGACCTCTCTTTATCAGTGACGCATTCTCTCCCCTCAGAAAAACGTTTAATCCATTTACATGGCCATTTTCTTCATGGCATTATTTCCATAAACTTGGACTAACATGTCCCTGATTTTACTTCCACTCTTGCCAAGTTTAACACGAAATTTAATGTTTGTTGCTCTAATTCAAGCTCAGACATTCTCGCAACAACACACAAAAACATGCAACAAGAATAACGAACGCCACTCAGCAAGACACGGCCACACATCGACACGAACACAGCTGTGAGACTTTCATATACTAAGGTTATGAAACCTTACTGAGCTGTTTGTACAGTGCTGCCAAAGTAAGCACACAGTGGCAAGTTCACGCGCTTAAATGTCAATCCTTAGTACAGTTGAATGGGAGAAGCCAATAATAAATATAATAATTCCAATACCATTATTATAAGTACTATGGAGCTTCTATGGCAGTAGGGGTTTTAATCTGGTCTTGGAAGTCTCTAAAGAACGGACTTTTAAGCTGAGGCCTGAAGGGTGAATAGCGGTTGGACAGAAGAAATGACATTATAGTAGAGAAATTGTGTTTCAAGGTACAAAAGACAATATGTGCAAAAGTGCCTTCAGGGAGTTGAAAGAAAGTCAGCATGACTAAAACATGTTGGTCAAGAGATAGACAAGTGAGAAAGGGCATTTTAAGGGTTTTTAAATTTTTAATTTCATTGATAAATGTTAGTGGAGAGAGGGTGGGGACTTGGAAATAAAGCTGAGGAAGGAGGAATAAGGTGTGAAGTGCACAGAGAAATGTGCTGACCAGGAGTGGAGTGAAAGGTATCAGCACTGGCAGATGTACTACAGCTAAGGTAGCCAGCTCTTCACTGAATTTCTGCATCTTTCACCTAATACTTACTACATGGCTACACAACAGGAGCTATGCTTTCAGTATAATATGAGGACAGTCATATGACTAAATAATTAAAATATATTTGATGTATTTTTTTTGGGGGGATTCTCTTCCCTTTAATTTTCAGATTTTGGACTTAAAAGTAGATAAGCCTGGGCACTTACAGTGTTGGAGGCACATTTGAGAGAGCCCAGCTGTCAGCCCCACAGAGGGGAGGTAGCGAAGATAATTATATTCATGTTTAGGAGGTATGAAGCCTGAGACAAAGCAAAATGTATTCCCATTACCCTCATTTTTTTTTTTTTATGCCGGTGAAATTTAGTTAAAATAAACACAAAGATTATTCTTGACCAATGGGATCAAGAAAAGCATTTGGTTAGGTGACAGAGGGACAAGGAATAGGACTTCTTATGGATGAAGGACAGCAAGAGTTAGGTTATTTTGCATGTTGAGGTCTTAGCTACCAGACATTAGTTCTTCATCTCTACCTCCTTCTGCTGTGGCTATGACTTCTTCCAAAATGCAAGACTTGGGGAATCACGCCAATTTGCCAAGTTCCAGTGATAACTCTGCATAGGATAGGGAGTGTATGAAGCACAGGAGTAGGATATGGCCTTGGTGGTGGGATGTGGCCTTAGAAGAGATGAGTGTGATTAAGGAAAACATACTGGGGGCAGATAGTCACTCTTTCTTTAAATTTGTCCAAATGACTCCTCCATATGACATCATGATATAGACTCACTGAGATGGCCAAAACATGGAATGCTCTGGTATTCATAACGAGAATAGTTTTTTTCTCTATTCTTATGGAATTGTGCTTTTTAAAAAACTTTTACTTATTTAAGTGTGTTTTTCCAGGACCCATTAGCTCCAAGTTAAGTATTTGTTTCAATCTAGTTGTGGAGGGCGCAGCTCACAGTGGCACATGTGGGGATTGAACCGGCAACCTTGTTAAGAGCATGCACTCTAACAAACTGAGCTAAGTGGCCACCCCTGGAATTGTGCTTTTTAAAAAATGATTTGATTTTCATAAAATTGGAGGAAGGTCCTCATTACATTTTATTGATGTGGAAAAATGTATCTCCCTCTTCCCAAGGAAGCGATGTGTGTGTGTGTGTGTGTGTGTGTGTGTCTGATTGTCTCTTCTTATTATTACAAAAGGACATAGCATGGAATTTTGCAGAACTAGATGGGGAAACGGGGCTGATTGTATGTTTGGATCCTTGTTACTGGAAGCTACAAACTGGAACTCATTAGCAACAGTGTGGTTGCTGTGACAGGAGCAAGTTTTATAGCCAATGGACTTTAATTCCCAGAGTGTGGCATAGCTAAGAGAAAACTCACAGACGTGAGTCCTGCTCACTGGGAAACTGTGGGCACCTCTGCACGTAGTATTTCTGTGGGGTGCTCACTAGAATGGCTTTTCCTATCAACATTTTAAAACAGTATTTCTCACATAAAATTTGACTTATTCCTTGTTTTAGGAAAGGAGGTTCCATGGATTATGTCTGAGGCCTACCCTGGTGATGTCTGTGTAAATGACTGTTCCAGAACTCATTTTCTGGCCTGTTGTTCTACAGAGGTTTCTAATTTCTGCCACAAATAAAGGATCTATAGCTCATACAGCGTGCAGTATTGCTGAGAGCAATTGCCATGTCCCAGAATCTGTAGTTGGCCAACAGTGTACCATGTATGCAAATATGTTCCGAGAGGTTCCCACCATGACACTAGATATAGAAATATTTCTGTAAGGACAAGGTTTCATAAGCATTTTCAGACACTACTTAAAGGCCACAAAGGAATTGGCTGTAATGTGCTCAGACACTGTGGCCAAGAATCAGGTGTTTAGAGCACAGGAGTAATTAGCTGAAGACTATATATATTTAATCATCAATTGTACTAGTTAATCCTACTCTAGTTCCTGGCTAGTTAACTTCTTATGAATATACATAAGATTGGTAATCAAATTGTTGAATATGACAGAAACAACACAAATTCTTTAGCAGGTCTGGGAAAAATAATGCAACACACACACACACACACACATGTAGGTAGGTATGTATGTAAGTGTATGTGGAGATTGGTGGGGAGGAAGAAATACTGCTAGATTTATAAATTTTGAGGATTTTCTCTGGCTCCCAATAGCATAGCATTTAATTAAGTATGAATGTAAAATTATGTTTCAAGCAAAAGAAAAATATATTTAAAGTTTGAATACAGGAAATACGATAGAGTTTTCAGGGGTACAACACCTGGAAGCTGTTCCATCTTATACAGATCAATGGGGGCAAGATAAACAGCTGAGAAACAAACAGAGTCCAGAGATCAGCAGCGAATGGGAGACCTTGAGGAGAGTGCAGACTCCTGGTTCAGCATTTGGTCAGAGGCCAGCTCTGGCCTGAGGTGAGTCTGGGCAGTGACACAGGAGCAAGAGTAATCAGAGATGTCAGTAAGGCCTAAAAGTCATGTGTGACCAGTGGAGATATGGCTAAGTGGTGCTCCTTAAAACTAGAAGTTGGCTTAATATTAAAGGGCTGATTTTTAAAAAGCATTATCTCTTGCATGATTGTCCCCTCACCGTCTTCTTAGTGACTGTGGTTATAATTCATTTCTCCCCCCTCCATCTTCTTTTCATCTGAGGTCCAAGATATAGAATCCTGAAATTTAGCCATGAGCAGTCAAATTCCAATTTTGAAACATTGCTTACAGGGCTTGGAGGCCTAAGGCAAATGACCAAATTGTTCTCTTTAGAGCAAACGTACAACCTAGTTTCCTAGAAAGCTCCCTCATTCCAACTCCATGGTTGGCTGTTGTCACCTTGACTGTCCTTTTCCATCCTCATCCCTGCCCCATTTCCATCAACAGTTGACACATCTTCATGGAGAAAATAGAAGCCACAGGTATGAAATCCCATAGTTTACTTTTTCTTTGTTCTAACTCCATCCATCCTCATCAGGGACTGTTCCTGTTTTCATCAGTCAGACAGGACTTACCTGTGTCTTACAAAGGGAAGCCCTGCATTCTCTTTGCTTTATGAAAAACAACTTTATACTTAAAAAGAGAGTGCAGACTTTTTAAATTATATATGGCCTTAGGTCATGTTAACTCATTAATATGTGTCCAGCTATCATGTATGTATGTATTTATTTAAATTTTACAACTGACAAATGGCCTTAGTTAAATAGAAAAAGCAATAGACAAAAACAAAACAACCAAATCCCACCCAGAGAAAACCATTGTAGCACTTTGTTGTATATACTTGGAGAACTTTTTCTGGGCGAATACATACATGCATATATACATTTATATGGGTGTACATATGCATATTTATGTGTTTACAAAATAAGATGCTACCAAAATACTGCTCTGTAACCTGCTTTTCTTCACTTAGTAATATTTGTGGTTATCCTCCCTCATCAGGAATGGTAGGCCTACATCTTCTTTCTGAATGTCTGCCTATTATTTCATTGGGTATCATTCCACAGTTCTCAATGCCTATACTGCTTTCAGTTTTTGCTATTATAAACATTCAGTTGATAGATATCCTTATACATATCTCATTGTGCATTTGTTTAATTATTTTCTTTGGATAAGTTCCTAGAGATGGGATTTCTGAGTCAATAGTTTTGGAATGCTTTTAACATATATTGCCAGACAGCACTCCAGAAAGGTTGTACCAATTTACATGCCTGCCAGCAATCTTACTATAGTTTTTTAAATTTTTTTTTGAGGAATAATTTATACAGAGTAAAGTGCACAAACCTGAATTGTGTTGTTCAATAAATTTTAACAGATATATCTATCTGTTTAGCTACCATTCTGATCAAGATGTAGAACATTTCTGTCACCCCAGCAAGTTCCCCCTGGAGGTAACAACTGTTGTGATTTTCGCCACCAATGATTAGTTTTGTCCTTGACATCACACAAATGGAATCATATAATACATGCTTTTGTATGTCTGGTTCTTTTGTTCAATGTAATATTCTAAGGGTTCATTTCTATTGTTGCCTATGTCAGTTTTCCTTTCTTTTTTTAATTTCAGGATAGTATTTCACTGTATAAATGTGCCATAAACATTTTTAATCCATTTTTCTGCTGGTGGGTATTTGTGTTGTTTCAAATTTGAGGCAATTATGAATGGAGTTTCTGTGAACATTGTTCTACATGTCTTTTTGTGACTATATCCATTTATTTTTATTGGGCATATGTTAAATAGTGCACTTTCTGGGCCATAAGGCACATATATACGAGATAAGACAATTAAGTTCGCAAACTCATCTTAGAAAAAGTGCTACATAGCTCATTGCTGAATATCACTATGGCCACCTTCAAAGTACTCCCCTTGGGAAGCTATGCACCAATGCCAGTGCCTCATCTGCCCTTCAACGCAATTTTGGAACTTTTTTTGTGGAATGGCCATCAGAGCTCTTGTCGTATTACCCTTGATGTCCTGAATGTTATCAAAATGTCTTTCTTTCATTATGTCCTATACCTTTGGGTAAAAAAAGAAGTCATTGGGGACCAGATCAGGTGAGTAGGGAGGGTGTTCCAATACAGTTATTTGTTTACTGGCTAAAAACTCCCTCACGGACAGTGCTATGGGAGCTCGTGTATTGTCGTGATGCAAGAGCCATGAATTGTTGGTGAAAAGTTCAGGTTGTTTTTGTCTAACTTTTTCATGCAGCCTTTTCAGCACTTCCAAATAGTAAACTTGGTTAACTGTTTGTCTAGTTGGTACAAATTCATGATGAATAATCCCTCTAATATCAAAAAAGTTCAGCAACATCATTGCTACAAGTGTGCGAACTTCTCAGACCTCATATTTAGCTTTTTTTGGTACTGCTAAATATTTTCTGTAGTTATTGAGGCAATTTACACTTCAACGTATTAAAAGTTCCAGTTGCTCTATATCCTCCTCAACACATGAAAGCCCTTTTATAGCATCTATATCTTGCTGTATATATGAGGGTCTTGAGAAAATGTTTTTCTCCACTGTTGTATATTCTTTCAGCTAATAATTAAATCGACATGAGACAGATTAACAGGTGAAAATAACAATTTAATTATGTAGGTAGGGGTCCCCACATACATGAGAGCTTTAGAGACCCCACATATCTGAGAGGTTCTAAGACAGAAAGGGGAAATGAGGGCTATGTGACATCCTGAGCTAAGGATGAAGTAAGGTGCCTGGGACTTCAGAGGGAAGGAAGGTCATTCACAAGATGATAAGAAGACGAGATGTTCAATAATTAGAAGTTCGCCCTGTACAACAGATAGGTCATAACAAGCTATCTGGTGCTAACTCTTATACTGGGCAAGGCCCCAATTAAGTTCTTTAAGGGAGAAGTAAAAGTTTCTCTTGAGCCTGCCTGGTCTCCATTGTCTTCATCTCAAAGTAATCTGCAGGCCAAAATGGTACGTCTTGGGGAGGCCTGTTCTGAATGAACTCCTTCAGTGGGAAACATTTTTCTCCTCCCTATCTTGGTTTATATGCTTAATCAAGCTCTTACTAAACGCATTCAGTAATTAATTCTTGTATTTAGTTAATATATATCTGTAAGCAGTTATGTGCCCAGTATTAAGCCTTGTGGATACAACGATGAGTAAGAACAAGCTTTTAAGGAACTTACAGTCTAGCAGAAAAGACAGACATAAGCACCTAATTAAAATATGTGATGGATGCAACAGCAGAAGCAGGTACTTTTGCAGAAGCACATGGTCATTCAGAGAAAGAATAACTAATACAGTGAGAGACAGGAGATGGCAAATGAGCCTCGAGATTGCACAAAAGAGACGATCACCACAGGTAACATTTATTGAACACATGTTATCCTAGATACCGTGTGAAGTGCTTTACCTGTCTTATCTTGTCTTTGGTGCAGGTTATAGTATTACTGTGCTCATTTTACAGTTGAGTCAACTGAGGCATGGAGAAGTTAAGCAACTTGTCCACTGCCTCACAAGTAGTAAGTGAGGAAGCTGGGATTTGGATCCAGGAAGTCCCACTGTGGAGCATACAAATGCCTCGATGATGTGTGAGTAGAGGGGTCTTGGGGAAAGCATTCTAGGCAGCAAAAGCAGCTGTATATAGGCAGGAAGATAAGATACAGTCCAGCAAGTTTGAGAAAACTCCAGCAAGAGGCCTGAGGGGAAATGGTAATCAGAGTGAGATGAGATTGGAGATGAAAGCTGGCAGGAGCCAGATCTGGGGTGAAATGAAGTTGGAATTCCTATGATGGCTTTTCACTGGATGTTACTTCTCCTTGTGTTCCTTCATCAAACACCAAACAATATTTAAAATATTTCACCATGTTGTTGAATGAACTATTTGGGCACACTTGCCAAATACTGAGCATTTGAGTTTCCTGGAATGGAGCATAAAGAATTACTTGAAAGTAGGTGAATAGACCTGGTTCAGATATGAGGGCTCCCGCAGTGCCTGAAGGCCCAGTACATTCTGTTTAATACACCCATCTGCTGGTGAGACTGTGGCTTTGAGACGAGCTGAGGACAGTGTTCCCAAAACCTCTGAAAGGGTCCAGTCATAAAAGGATAAAATTCATGCACTGTTCTGATGTGCAGTGCAATGGGGGAATGCCAGTTTTTGCTAAAATAGGATGAAGTTAAAAAACACACACTGTGAAGCATTTGTCTGGTTAAATAATTTAGCAGGTCTTGCATTCCTACTTCAGTCAGTTTCACCAGACACGCTTCTCTAGAGGGTTCTCCTTGTGAACATCATCAGAGTCATCAGTGGAGGCCTGCCTGGTGCCAGGTGGGTCGGGGGAGGCGGTGTGCTGGGTGGTCCGGTGGTGATGGGAAAGGAGGCAATGCAAAGCATACCTTTGGGGAAAATGCGAACTTTTCTTGCCCACGGAGGGTGTGTGTTAGTATTCAGAAACTGTTGGCCCATTGTTTGCGACTCCAGCTTTCTCAGCAGAAAGCCTGGCAGATGGCTCACATTTGCATTAGCCTTCTGGAGAAGGAATTCACTAGCAACAACATAAGCTGCAGCTTTTCTTTTCAGAATTTACAACAAATTGGCCAGAATGGCAATTAAAAAAAAATTAGCATCACTATTTCTACATTCCCTTTCTGAATAGGGTAAATGATTCCCTCCCCAACTGTGTCATTTGCACTTTTTTACCCCCAAATGTTTATTAAAATGATTTAGGTATTTGATTATGCAAAATGACTTTTATAAAAAGACCTTTATTTTTGCCCCACAGTCACACATAATTTCTTTTGTCACTTGTTATAGAGTGGAGTTATGTGAAGTTAGGACATATTATTTGTTCTAGTCTGTATTGGATAATTTATTACATTAAGAAACCAATAATTTTCAAATATAATCAGATTTAAGTTTTTAATAAGATTCATCTTCCCATTCACACTTGCTTAATTTAAGGATATTAAATCTGCTCAGGAACGAGCTGCCTCTCAAAGCCTTGTGTGCCCATTAAAGGGCTTTATTCCTGATGTGTTAATAGGATTTAATTACATTACTGTCTTCATGCAGAGCCACAGTGCAATAGTTAATTGTGATAAGCCAAGCAAACAACAGCCTGAAAAGGAAGTGGTGTATAGTAGTTGGTTTATCGGCTTAGAAAATCAAGACGATTATTATTTTTAAATTGATGGTTGCATGCATTTGCATTGTGCTTAGTTCAAATGCTGAAGAGACCAAACTTTCTCTTTTCCTTTAAAAAGAAAATCACTTAAAAGGCAACCCACATAAAAGGTGAACAATAAACACTTAACAGAAGCTACTTAATTGACATTTATCTTTCGAATTGCAATGAAATTTTTATTATAAACTGCAAAGAGATTTGTTTCAATAATTTACCATGCTATTCTTTTGTCTTTTTGACTATCACATCCCTGATTTGGGGTTCAGGATAATAACTGTATTCCTTGTTAAAAAATAATAATTTTAAAATTGCTCTTTTATCCTGTCTTCTCCTTACGGTTTAAACTTCTGCTCCTGCTCTTGGCCCCTGGTCCCCCTTCCCCAGTCCCCCAATTACTTTAATGATGGACAGCAGAGCTTTGGCCTGATGAGAGGAGTCAGGACGCAGCCTTCAGTAAATCCTGTCAGTTTCTCCATCAGGATCATTTGCATCGATTGGAAGTGTTGACTTCTGTGAATTTCTGTTTCACGTGAACGTGACAGAACTCAGTACTTTTGCTCCATCCCAGATGCCTGTGAAATAGAATGATTTTTAGAACACTTCAATGAATTTTAAAAAAACAAAAAATACCCCAGCAATATGCTATCTCGTTGAACTTTTCACTTCCAAAGTGATTGACAACTTCTGACACATTTTCATGAGAGATCACAGACCTGGCAAACAAAATTTGAGATGATATACAGTCTTGCTTTACTTTGTTAAAAGATATTATGGAGATAGAAGAAAAAAACGTATGAAAAGGCATCAGAGTTCGTTTTTTTAGACAGTCGCTTTCTACCTTGGTCTGTCAGTAAGATGTTTCTAATGCCTTTTCTTTCTCTCTCTCTCTCTCTTTCTTTCTTTCTCTTTCCGCTTTTTTTTTTCTGAGCCAAGTTGGTGAGAGGTGGAGAGAATGAGAAGAGAGTGCCCATGCCATGGTTCTGCTTCTCTCAGAGCTACTCCACTTCTGTCTCTTCCACGTGTTGGGATTTAGTTTACCTGTTTAAAGCACGTCCACTTTTCAAAAAACGTTTGAAACAAGAACACCATACTGTCCAATCCTCAGCCTGTTGTTTAGGGTTACCACCAAGACTTCAGTGAGATTCTTCTAGGACTGGCTCTGAGCACAGCAGAACTGGGAAGGCCCGTCCTCTGAGGAGGCTCTGTGCACCCTCTCTCTTCCAGGGCCATGTTAACGCACATCTACATTGCTGGCTCTTTGTTTGAGCAGATGGCCACTATGATTGTTCTGTCCTCAGTGTCTGCTCAGATGTACTCTCTTCCATGAAGACTTTTCTTGCCTTTCAAGTTGGAATTGATTTCTCTTCTCATCTTCTATACTTAACTCGGTTTGCTTTCAACCTGTGACCAGATCTGTTTCCCCTAATGACCATCCAGTTCTTAATTCCAGAGATGGAGGTCTCCTTTATTGTTAAATGAGCTATTAGAAAAGAAATAACCCATGTGAATTCAAGCACATGGGTGCTCAACAATGTTAGTTTTTCCACCATAGTAAGCCCTTTAGCATCCAGCAAATTTAGTATCTAGGATGTGCTTAATAAATATTTAGAACATCAAATGTTCTGTTTTCCTTCTAAGCATCTGGACTTTGATTAGGGAATTTCCTTGTATTCTTTGGTATTTATATATTCATGATTGTTTTTTGTCAGTTCTCTCATTCATTAGCACCATGATGTTGTGTGCATTATGTGCTCTGCTGACTTGCGCTGACATACTTTTTCCTTTTTCTTTACCAACTTTGTTTCCTCTTTTCTTATGCTTTGCTATTTCCCAGCTGTAGTGTTGGGGAGGAAAATTATTTACCTTCTTTAAGCTCAATGGCTGGGCCCTCCCATCCAACCAATAAAGACAAAGCAACCAAAATCCCTAGTTTTAATTATGGACATATGCATGAGAGTTCACAAAGAAAAATGTGGCCTCGGAGGTGGCCAGATGATTGAGGCTTATATACCATTTTAGGCAAAACAAAGAAAAGTGGGTTTGTGCCTTCTGGGCAGAAGAGGTAAGTGATGGAAAGGTGATGGGAGGAAGTGTATGATAAGTAAGTGTTTTCTTGTTGTGCAGATAAGAGTCTCAGGCAATAAGAGTTGTCTCCAGGAGTAGCTGTCTTCCTTGTACAAAACAATTGTAAATTTTCTTTAAGTGAGGGGATATTTATATTTTTAGGCAGTTAGGGAAAGGTAAAGAGTTTTTCTTGAATCTCTTGGGTTTTGGCTGTCTTTAGCTAAAAATAATTCTGATGACAAAGTGACATATTTTGGGGTGGTAAATTCTACTCCCCTTCATTTGTTTGTCCTTTTCTTCTTTCAAGGCCCAGTTCCATGTGAATCTTCAAATTTCCCAAGTTATTATATTTCCTCTAAAGTTTTGTGATACTAGTCAGATGTCATTCTTGTAATTTATTTTTAAAATATTATCAAGGAAATTATCCATATTCTGTAAATTAGACTAAAAGGATAACTACATATCTATTCAAGTTTTATTTGCTTTCTGGGAGAATGTACCATTCAAGTGACTTTATTATCTACTATTAATTAAGGGCTTGGACTATGTGAAGTTATATGTTAACTTGTAGACTTGTATCCAGTTTTGATGGCAATTATTTCTGTTCATCAGATAAGGTAACCTGAAAGGTTTTGATTTAGTGCCTTATAGTATATTTCATTTAACAACCTTATTTTAATATTTCTTTATTAAATTTCCCATAAATACCCAGCTCTACAGGTGTTCTTTAAATCAGTTTATCATTTTACTGTTTTCCTCATTAATTTATGAGCTCAATAAACTCTTTCATGTGTGATCATTCTGTGTGAGAGTCGTATCTTTTTTTTTTTTGAACACTACATTTGATAATATAATCAAATTCTTTATAGGCTTTTCAAAGTGAAAATACCAAAATTTGTATATGTGCAGTGTCATCAGAGCTAGTTTGTGAGCTATATACATTGCTATTTCTGACTCATTTTGATTTAAAATCATACTTTATGGCTTGATCATCCTTCTGGTTAATAGGCATCTTTGGGCAGTGTTTGTTTTTCTCCCCCTAAACCCAAAAGTTTCAAAAGGATCAGAGTTGTTATTACTGAGGACATCGGGGGAAATTGCAGTGATGTAGAATCTTAGGAAAATTATAAAATAAGACTTTCTTAAATGCTTTCTTTAAAGTTGGAGTTTGGGAATACATCTGGGTTTAGTTCAATTCAACTAACTTTTATTGAGTATTTACCTGCATCAGGCACTGTGATGAGGGCTAGGGATATAAAGGAACAGGTCGGATTCAGATATTTATAGCAGAATGTGATGAGAACCACAGCATATATATTTTCCCAAGTTACATTACAGAATGGAAATGATTACTTCCATTTCTATGTGTTAAGGAGTGACATGCGGGCTTGTTTCCAGGATAAATGGGTGATCCTCAAGCTGAAAGGTTTGGGGGAAGAAAGTGTCCAAGTGAGGTATTAAGGGGCCTGGTGTACTTGAGGAATTGGGTGTGGTTGAGCTTTACTAGAGAATAAAGTTCAATGTGGAACGAGGAGAGGGATGAGGGGCTGAACTAAGAAGGAGTTGGCCTCAAGGAGGATGATGGAGGATTGTGAACAATGTACTAGATTTCTATCGTTGCTGTAACAAATTATCACAAATTCTGTGGCTTAAAGCAACAAATATATTCTCTTATAGTCTAGAGGTAACGAGTCTAAAATGGGTCTCCAGTCCTGTGTTCCTTTTGCAGGCTTTAGGGAAGAATCGATTTCCTTACCTTTTCCAGCTTCTAGAGGCAGCCTGCCTTCCTTCGCTTGTGCCCTGCATCTCCACTCCCTACCTCCCGCCTTTGTTTCAATGCCTAGTTCTGTTGTTCCATGGCCTACTCTGATTCTGACCTTCTTGCTTCCCTCTTACAATGACCCTGGTGATGACATTGGGCTGACCTGGATAATTCAGGATAATAATTTCCCCACCTCAGCATATTCACAGATATCAGAGATTAGGATGTAGACATTTGGGGAGGTCATTATTCAGCCTACCTATATCATTGTTTTGGGGAAACCATTTGAAGACTGAACAGATGATGTACCGATACAATGGTTTTCAAATTTTAGTGTGCATGAAAATCACCTGGGGCATTTTTAAAAATGCAAGTGTTGCTGACTCAGTATCACTGGTCTGGGTCTGGGAGCTGCATTCTTAGCAGGCGTCCAGGTAATTCTGATGCTGGTGGTTTGGGAATAACTTCTTGAAGTATAGGATGGCTGGATGCATAATGGACTAGAGAGGAAAGAGCTTAGAGGCAACAAAACATGTTGGTAGATTAATGCAGGCGGACATAGGAGAAGGTAAATACATTTGTTGATGATTAGCAAAAACCTTTCAAAACCACTGGGAGACAGTATAGTGTATTCATTAAGGGCATGTCTCATGGAATCAGACAGATCTAGTTTTATTTCTGTCACTTAATACCTGTCACCTTTGCAACTTACTTAATTTCTTTAAGTCTCAATTTCCTTACCTGAAAATGGGAATAATAATATTGATCTTGTATGGTGATTTTGAGGATTAAATATGTGTCAGAAAAGCACTTGGCACCATGACTGGCAAAGATTAAGCACTCACAAATAATGGCTATTTTTTTAAGTATCATTATATCTAAATGACAGATGTTATTTTCTAGCAAAATGCTCAGTTTATTTCTAACGTGATTGCAGAATATCTGTTATTCATTGGTTTGTCATTCATTTACCTAAAGCTCTACAGAAAACAAAACAAAGCAACAAGAAAGTCAGGAAGAGCCCTCTGAACAGAGTCAGCCCATCTTGCTTCTTAAATTTACAAGGCATTCCTCAGGACACATTCCTCTCTGGTTCTTCAGATCCTATGTTCTAGCACTTTGTGGGCCCTACGGTGACGATCAACCTAAAGGCAGAGAGTGTGGGAAAAGCAAAGAAAAAGAATCAAATGTAATGGGAAATGAGTAGCCCTTAGGAGAGACCACATGTTAGAACACACACGTGGAAATGATGGGAAATCCCATCTGTCAAAATAGTGGAAGAAAGAAAATTTGATAAAACAAGATTTTGAGTTCAGAAGTTCCTCTACATGCAAACTTACAGAGAATTTTAGGAACTTGCAGAGAAACAAGAACAAAATTGGTCTTAAAAGCAAGATGTTCCAGCTTTGTCAGCCATATGACTTTAGTGGCCACATGTGAGCATTGTTAAAATGGGAAATCAAGGGTTTCTTTGTGTTTATGAATAAATGGATTTAAGAGTAGCCTTTCAGCACTAACCTGTGACCCGATAGAGGAGCTTCTGTTTTCTGATTCAAATGGAGTCCCTGTTTTATAAAATGAAGGAAACTTATCCTTAAGAGAGTTTGTATATAATGAGGTCAAAACATTTGCCTGCTGAAGAAGGTGGTTGGGGGCTTAGATTGTACCACGGAAGGGGAGATGAGATAGGAGCGAAGTGAAGCCTCTGGTACCATCCCTGTCCCTTCATTCCTGCAGTCACCCTTTAGGTCATGAATATTGGGCATCACTGGGGCAGAATAAGAATGAGAAAGTGTGCAAAACACCTTGTAGCTGTGTGCACTTCCATTGGGCTAATGGTGGTAGCCCAGTTGGTTGAATATTATTTGTTAGAAGATCAAAGGGATCACCTACACCCAAGTCCAAGGAGAATGTTTGACCTACTTAAATAAGAAATTGCTTTCAGATCTGAACTATCTATTAACATGCAAATAATTGCTATGCACTCCTTATTGAAAACCATGTTTAACTGTTCTTTAAAGTTAGTCCCTAAAGGGCCTGTACCTGCCAACTTTTTGTTAATGTGGTTTATGAGACTATTTTGAACCATATCAAAACTGTGTTTTTGGGAAAATATTTCTACAGTTCCATTTGAGATAATGTGATTGTACTGAATTATCCTATTTTACAGATGAAGGAACTGAGGAACTAACAATCTGCTTGAGATCCTGTTTTAGGTTTGAGACTAGTATAATAGTAACCTACTAAACATGGAATGGGAGACAGTCCAAGTGACAGGTGGCGTTTGCGTATCAGAACTTCAGCAATGAGCAACCATGAGTTAATACCATTAAACAGAAAAAAACCATTATAGCAGAAAAATAGCTATACTATCTTTAATTAACCAGTAAACACACTTCAAAGGCTTTAAGATACATTTATGTTACTGAGCTTAAGCAAGAAATTCAGAAAGAGACCATTCAGCAAGTGTCCTCAGTGAGAGGAGGGTACACTTGATTTAGCAAATTTGACTAACTGTCTAATTGGGATTTGTGTTTCTGATGCATGGATTATCTCAGCCTTTAACTGACCTCCCCTCTCTGCTGTTGATGTTGCTTTTTGAACTTTCTCTGTTCATTTACACCTCACCACAGGGCAGAGAAGGAAGATAAGGTGGGAATCAGTATTGACCATGGGTTAAACCTCTAATTGCAACCCTTAGGGAGAACGGGGTGAGGTGGAGGGGAGGGAGGTTAAAACAAGGTCTGGGTGTTATTTGATGTTCTGTGTCCCTACTCCAGTCCTCAGCACCATCCATCGTGTGTCCCTGGGTTGGCCCCAAGACCCCTCTAAGTGTAGCTGGGCTGATCTAAAATGTAAGTCATACAAAGATGAGATGTCTCTTTTCTGCTTAAAAGTATTTTTTACTGAAAGACTGAATTCACACTGCAAAGAAAAAAAATAGGAATCTTTAAACAGACAAACTTTTATCTTAGCAAACATTCTTGTGTGTGTATGTATGTACACACTTGTAACATATTCTCTAAATATATTTTTAGTGATTTGTGGCAACAGATGGAGAAGTGATCCTTATAGTCTTTTGACTGGATAAACAGGTGCTAAGATTTCAATTTTGACCATTACTGCCCAATGCTCCTTTTTCTCCCTAATTAACATTAAAATGGGAGTCAAAAATTAGATGAGTAATATTCCTACTCTTAGAACGAGGAGATACCCGCAGTAAAGTCTTGCCTATTTGTATCCTTATACATGCACAAATGGTGCCAAACAAAGTTAATAGTTTAAGGTTGTTTGACAGTATGTTTCAAGGGGTTTGATGGGACAAACAACTAATTTCTGATTGCCTAAAATGCCCAGAATATAGCCCTCTATTCTTTCCTTCCTGTTTCCTCCACCCTGCTATTCCTCTGTCTCTCCCTCCTTTCTACAGACATTTGTTAAGCACCACTAAATGCCAAACATAAACTATGCACTGGAACTATACAGTACTAAATAAGATAAATATGATTTCTACCACTCTGGTACTTGCACAGATTAGTTATTTTAAGTACATAAGTTAAATAGAATTGTGATACATGTTATCAGGAGACTTGGGGTGCTGGGGGGAATATAAGAGAGCAAAGCAAGGGCCTTCTATCTGGTCTTTGGACTCCTAAGGGAGTGACATTCAAAATTAGTCTTAAAGAAAGAGAAGGAATTTAGGTAAAGGGCTGGGGGTGTGATGGAGGGATAGGTTGTGTGAAAGAAAGAGATGCCCAGGGATAAAGAATGGCATATGTAGTCTCTGAGGTAGGAGAAAACTTGGAGTATCAGAAATAGAAAGAGAGTTAAGACAGCAAGGGGGAGAGCAGTGGTTGCTTGGACTAGGTGGTAAGAGGCGCCAGGTCACGTGGGCTCTCTTAGCTCTGGCCCTGATTGAGGCGTGTAGTATCTTAGAGCCCTGGGGAGTCACGAAGGCTTCATATAGGAGAGTGACAGGACCAGACTGGTACTCTCCAGAGACGTACCTGCTACAGTGTGGAGAATGAATTAAGGGAAGGCTAGGCGTAAATGTAGGGAGACCAGACAGGCACCTCTTTACCTGGCTATAGTGAGAAATACCTGGAAAGGAGGGCTGTGAGAAGGTGGAGAAAAGGTGGATGACTATAATACAAAATGTAGTATACAAAATGCAAATGGATGCTACGATTGCTTAGACAGGTGGGTGAGGCAGAGCAGGGTGTCCAGGATAACTCCCGGCCTTTGGACTAGAATGATTGTAGTGAACACTGAACTGGTTCATTGTCTCACGTCTTACCCACTTTACTCTTTGTGGAGTGTAAGTCCTGGCGTGTAAGGAGCATAAAGGCTAGAGTTTTTTGTTTGTTTGTTTGTTTGTTTTGACAATTCCTTTCCTGGCTGCCTTCCTTGTTTGACACCTAGGAGAGAAATTCCACAGTAGCTGGCCAGTGGCAGCTTGAAACTCTAGACAAAGAAGTCATGGAGGGCATCTCTTACCAGTCACCTTCTTTCTTCTCTGCCAGACTTTTCCTTCCCAAGTTCTTTCTTCAGTCTGGACACATCTGCATTCATCTCTTCAGTTTGGATCATTTAAGGTGTAAATCGTTCAGGCTTCGCATGTGCTTATTTGAGTCCTTGCTTGGGTCAAGCCCTTAGATTTTTTCCCCTCCCCTTTCTGTTTTCCTCAGAGGGACACGTACCAGCATTGCTTCCAAAAGGCGTATCCCACTTGGGGTCACAGTAATGGTCTTTCTCTGGAAAGCTGTGTGACAAACTCTTGTCTATCACATCATTTAGAATTTAGAGCTGTCTATTTCTGAGGCATCCTTGTAAACAGTCATTCTGTAAAATGACTCATCCTTCTGCCCCAATTGTTGGATTTCCTACTCTGCCCTGCCTATCTCTGTGTCTTGAGTGTGAAGGCTCTGTGCTGGCTCCATGCTGTGCTGTGTGGAGGAAACATGGATGGTCTGTGTCCACAGGAGCTGGCGTCTAGTGCTGACTTTGGTAGAGCAGCTTGGTCATTTCCTGCACCTGACCACTGGCAGGCCTGGTCCAGCACCAGAGGCATCAGGATGGGCATGCACCTGGCAGCTTTTGGTGGCCTAGTTGTCATCTTTAGTGTTAGCAGAGAAAGGGTATGGCTACAGAATAAGGGAGGAGGAAAATAGCGGCTACCTGGCTCTAGGAGACATGTACAAGATGTTCAGGGAAATTACAGAACGGTCTGTAGGAACTGGAGGTGTAAAGAACAGCAGGTGGAGTGCTGAGTCAGAGAGACAGTTTGCTGACTGATACTACCCTATGGTAATGCCTCGCTGATGAGTTCAGGAAACTGGGTTTGTGGAAGACAAAATGATCAGTGGAGGGATAGTAAGAGATGAGGCTGAAAACACGTTTGCAGGTTAGATTATACTCAAGTCTTGAAAGCTTTACAGCAGTAGTTTTGGAACTGGGGATTCTGCGTTATTTAAATGCAGATTCTGACTCAATAGAGCTGCTGCTACTGCTGCTGCTGCTGGTTGTGGGGCACTGAGGTTCTGCATTTCTGACAAGCTTCCAGATGATGCCGATGCTGCTGGCCCTTGGGTCTCACTCTGTAGGAAGGCTACGTTAAAGAATATAAACGGTATGTGGGGAGATTTGGGGGAAATCTTTTATTAGAAGCCTGAGATAATATAAACTTCAAGAGAGTGTTTCTCAATGTGTAGTCTTGTAGAATATCAACTGTGTGTAACTCTGGAGTCGGTCTCACTTGTTTGAACCTCAGCTCTACCTTCCTGAGTTATCGAACCTTGGTTTCCTCACCTGTAAAATGCAATAATACTTACCTGTTAGGGGTTGTTAGCTATAATTATCCAGTTTGAAGAGCTGGGTTAAATAAACTTAAGTAGTATCTTTACTGCAGTTCTCAGGAACTTAAATTTGCTGAACTGATGCTCCAACAGGGAGACTTCAGAACCCGTTTTAGGAGGATTGATGTGGTGGCAGAGAGGAAGATGGGTTGTTTTGGGAAAAGGCTATAGGCTGCACAGAGTCTCCAGGACATGAGTAAATGTCAAGGTGTGGAGCCACTGAGGCAATAGCATGGGGTAGAGAGGAAAGTGATCAGAAGAAACACTCCAAGACTGAATCAGGCTGCAGAACACTTAGAGGTGAGATTTAGGAAGAAGGAGGAGTCATGTAAGATTCTTTCCCACCCAGAGAGAAACAGAAGGCCAGGGAAGAGTGCCATGTGTTTAATTTTCATTCCGATTTAAATTCTGCTGCTTGTTGCCCACAAACTAACAGCAGGCCTCTTGAGTCTCTAGGGCATTTTACAGTAAAGCCACATATTTTCTGAAGTTGGGTCAAGACTGAGCATATGAAATTCCTCAAGTGTGAAATTCCACTTAACCCCATTAATGCTTATAACCCTGAGTAGGTATTGTTTATAATTCACTTCTAGTTACCAGTGGATATTTGCATTTGCCAACTCTTTTCAGATCTATCTCAAACTAAGTTTATTTTAGGGAAGAAAATGTGCCTTCCTGTCAAAAAGCTGAGAAAAACCAGC